>NW_008335971.1:792032-810978 GCF_000622305.1 Nannospalax galili | reverse complement strand
AATTACTAGTGGCTTTAGTATTGAAGAATTATTGCACCTATTTAACAAAAATATAATCAGCTTTTTAAAAATGCTTTCAAAATCAGAAGAAAGATAGTGATTCAAAACCTATTTTGTAAGTCTCTCAGTAACTTAAAAAAAAACACTATCACAGAAATGGACTTGACTAGACACTTTTTATATTTTTAAGAATTTTTGTATTTCTCTTTAATAATATATCAAAAAAGCAAAATATGTGTTCCATATTACAGTATTAAACATGTGAAATTTATGCACAAATTTTTCGGATATTTTCACATCTTAAAATGTAATAATTCAGTTAGCTATATTAGTGGAATAAATGATAAAAATGCATAATCAATTTAGTAAATAGAGATAAAGTTTTTCACATCATCTAACTGCCTCTTCTAGATCAAAATATTCAACAAACAAATGAAGATAGGGAAATTACAGCTGGGCACAGTGGCACATGCTTTTAATCCCAGCATTTGTGAGACAGACAGGCAGATACCTGTAAGAGTGAGGCCAGTCATGTCTACATAGTGAGTTCCAGGCCAGTTGGAGTACAGAAAGATCTTGTCTGAAAAAGAACAAAGACTAAAAATGAAAGAAAATTTGATAATTGAAGTAAGTGTATTTGTGAAACACTCATAGCTATTAAATCATTAAAGGGGGAAACAATGCTTTCCTCCTAAGATCAGATTCTAAAGAGAAAATTCTGGTATAACTATTGCAATTCAACATTAAAGGATTCAGTTTAATAAAACAATTTAGTAGAAGACTAGTATTAAGCCCTCCCCTATGTCCTATGTCCTTTCTAGCCTCAGGTTCCTAAGCATGATATCAGTGTCAGGTGTGAGCTCTAGACTTTGAAACAGGTTTTAAATCCAATCAGAGAGTGGTTGTTTACTCCCATAATAATAATGCCATTATTTCACTGGAGGGAATATCTTTCCAGTGCTGTTGTTCTAATTCATAGGAGTCATGGCTGGATATGGTTGATGACTATTTTTTCCCTTCTGATAGCAAGCATAGCACCTTCCAATAATATGAACAGTATGCAGTAGACATAAGGCTCTGAAGTAAGTACAAACTTGATGTCTCCTTGTTTGTTCTACATCTCACGAATTTAGTGTCTTCCACAACAGGGTCTCAACATCGAGTTCCACTGAGGTGTTTCCTACTTTGAAGTTGTTGGCCAGCAGGGTTTCATAGACCCTCAGCATTAGATATTATTGTCATTATACTCAAATTTGAGTCACAGAACATGGAAAATTTATACTGGTGCTGACTTTAAATTTACTCCACACCATGTAACTTTCATAGTGCTAGAAGGTGCTCTGTTTCTCACACAAAGATAAAAGTAATCAATCTTAATGTGCTCTGCATCCTATGAGCAAGAACAGTGTTCAGCCTGACAAGGGATACGCACATGTGTAATAGTGGCATGAATGTTATGAGAATAATCAAACATGTTCTTGCTGGATGTAAGTTTATTCCACAGGAAGAAACCCATACCTGGAACCATTATCAGGACCAAAAGCCTGTGGCTAGATAGGTTGTAGACTTTAGGAGGATAATCTGCTAATATTATTCTACTAATATAAATAATATTAAACTGACTCCTAATGACTGGTTGTAACTATAGATTAGTGCATCTTTGAACCCTCATCAGAGATGCTTCTTTTTCCAATAGATGCTGATTAGAAATGATATTCATAACTGTTCAAAGCACAGACAACAAGAGATTGCTCAGCCCTAAATGATACACCAGCATCATATTTTCTCTGACCAAGTCTCAGAGATCTCTGGGAAGTGGGAGATGAGATATTGTGTCATAGGCAGTGGATACATGTGAGGAAAGACTGTTTTATGGTAATAATAGGGAAAAATGCTCATGTTAGTTTTGACAGCATGCTCAAGACCTTTGCAAGCTCAACCCAGACAAATATTCCAGCATGAAGAAGGCAAATAGATAGTGTATCTGGCAACTAGGTAAGGAGTTATCTACAGTTGCTAGCTGTTGGGAGGGGCACAGTCTTTTCTTCAAGAGTATGAACCCTGCTAGTTTTACCATGCTCTAATTCATGACCATATCCAAATGTATATGGATAGCACAAACTGGATTCAATTGGGTAAGTAGAGACACAATTTTTGGTGCTTGGGGAAAGGGGTGGACATGGAAGGAGTTAGGGAAGGAGGATGAATGGTATCAAAATATACTGTATAAAATTGTGAAGGAACTAAAAATATTTGTTAAAGAACAGCATAATTCTAAGTATAGAATACCTCTTTTGCCTAATTATTATACCTGACAAGACTTTAGGACACAAGGTAAATGCACAAAAATAAATCATATTTCCAAATGTACTTGTCAGCTTTTAATTGATATGACAAATGTATGAAAGAAACAATTGAATTGGAGGGAAGCTTGAGTTTGTCTCATGGCTTCATATTCAGAGTATAGATGACTTCTTTCTGGACTGTGCTACCTTCTTACTATATTCCAGACATTTCTGTCCATCTCCAGTTGAATGTCATAGGTTCAGTCTCAGAGCATGTGGGATTAAACCCAAGTGCTTTTCAGTCTCAAATATTTTGACTTTCTGAATCTTATTGATACTGCTTCCTTTTTTATTTTATTTTTATTTTGTGTGTAAGATTGTTTTGCCTGCATACATGTAAATGCGCCTGTGTCATGCAAAGTGGGAAGAGAACAGAAGAGGGTGTTAAATCCCCAGGAACCGGAGTTAGGAATGTGGGTGATGGGATTCAAACCTGGTTCCTCTGGAAGAGCAGCCAGTGCTCTTAACCACTGAGTCATGTCTTCAGTTCCATTATTATTACTTGCTTTTAACGAAATCACTTAAATATCCCTTAGACTATGTCCATCTTCTTTATAAAATCTAAATCCTATCAATTAGACAATATTAAACTTCTTGTTAAGGTGAGGGATAGAAAGATGACTCAGTGGTTAAGAGCATTTACTGCTCTTGCAGAAGGCCTGGGTTTGAATCCCAGCACCCACATGGTGGCTAACAACCATTGGTAATTCCAGTTCCAAGGTATCTAACTTTCTCTCTATCCTCCGGGGGAACTGAATGACATGTATGAACTTACATGCATGCATGCATAATACTTACATACATAAAATAAAAATAAATATAATTTCAAAAAAATTTTTCTACACCTTTCCTGTTCTCATTTTTCCCGTATTTTTAATTTTTTTCTTAACCTTTCTATTTTCAAATCAGAATGCTTATACATCTGTTATTCTAATGAAAACAAACCTAAATCTTTTCTGGGTTCAATGCCCGTGGAGGACAGGAGAAACCATCAGATATTCTGGAACTGGAGTTACAGACAGTTGTTAGCTGTCATGTGGGTTCTAGGATTCGAACCCACGTCTTCTACAAGAACAACAAGTGTTCTTAACCACTGAACCATACCTCCAGGCCCCCAAACCTAAATCTTGATTACCTAAAGCAAGTTTATATGTTGTTGGTCTATGGACTGGCTGGTTTTATCTGGTGGTGCTTTTCCAGGCCTCTCCCATGTCATGCGTTATTGAACTATGCAATTTGTGTTAGAAGACAGCCATTTGGATGCTGGTCAATGGCCAAGATATTATGGGATTTCTCATCATTCAGAAGGCTGCCAAGCTCAGTTAAGGTGTAGGAATAATAGTTTCAAGGGTAAAAGGTGGAAACTGCGAGGCTTCTCAAGTCCTAGTTCTGGAGCCCCTCAGTGTAAATTAGTACATTTTCCTTATTAAAGAAAGTCACAAAAGTCAGACTGGATTCATCAGAGAAGAATTTAGAGCCCATTATTTGACAAGAGAAGCTACGAGAATTTTAAAGGTTTAATCAACCATAAAAAATGACAGTGCCTAATTAAGTAAATAAATATGACTGAAGATACCCTCTATTAATAGAATTTAAGAACTTGGATATAATCTACACCGTGATTCTAAAAAGCAGATTAAAAACAAAATTCAAGGCAATACCTAGCTAAAGGTGTTTGATAATACAGTTCTTATGTTGAGATGATAATTATCGTGCTTTTTCCTTGACTTCAGTCAGTCACACTAAATTACCTGCCTATTGCCATAGATAATTGAGTTTGTAATCTTTAGTTGTATAGCTTAAAATATAATGTCCTAACAGGGCTTGCAAGTTGCACTTTTCATCTGAGTGTTGCCTGAATGTTCAAGTGAGTGCAAGCATGATTCTCAGATGCATTTTTAATTGCAACCCACAAAATATCATTTGATTGATTATAACTCACTCTTTGTGACAATCACTCATAAATCTTATGCATAGAAAAATGATGAATATTTTATTAATTGGAAACAGAACTGGTACAGAAATAGGATTCATTGTTGAAAAACTTTGTGTATCAGATACTGAGGAATATATCACCAAATTATTCAATTACATCTTAGGGATATTTCAAAAGCCACAATTCATAGACATAGACTGAGAAAATTACCAAGTATGAAAATACCATGACATTTTAGTTATGTAAAATAGTGCTTTAAATATTATAATAAAATACAATTTTATCAATGTGCCTATTTGTTTTTCAAAGGTGGACTTACAATGTGGAATTAATTCATAAACTAAAATAGAATTAAGTAGAATGCAGCATATTTAAATTCAATTTTATTATACACTTTCAGTCACAGTGCTTGTGTAAGAGGATGGCTTATTTGATTGATCTTTAAATTTGCTAATTTTATAAAAACTCAGAAGTCTAGCCAATTATTTTTATTAGAAATAATGTTAATTATTGGTTGTGAAAGGTGTATAAAACCATATTTCTATTGGGGGCTGGAGAGATGGCTGAGTGACTAAGAGCACTGCTTCTCTTGTAGAGGACCTGGGCTCAGTTTCCAGAACCCACATGGTGGTTAACTACTGTCTGCAACTCCAGTTTAAGGGGAGTTCAGTGACCTTTTCTGACCTCTGTGGCTATTTCAGGACACAGGTGCACTTACCTGCAGGCAATACACTCATACACATAAAACAGAAAATAATAAAATATTTTAAAACTATCTATAATCCTATCATTATGGCTATTTAGTGGTGTGTTTTCAGCACACATATTAATGGGTATTTGAACATTATTTTTATTATTGGATAATATAATATTATTGAAAACTAAATTAAAATACTCAGAATCAGCGCCCAAACACTATTTAAGAACTTCTATTTCTTCTACTTTAGTCTAACTTCTTTACATTAAAACAAAAGAGAAAATAGTATAAATGTAGATTAAATCCATAAAACAATGGTAGAAAGTTATGATAGACAATTTAAGACACAATGTATGGAAAAACACAGACGATGATGCATCTGAAAATGAATCTCTTTTTCACTACTGGTATTTCTCTTGGGCTATTCAGTAACTCAGTTGAAGGGAAAGTATCTTAGGGCAAACCAAAAACCTGTGTCTTACACAGGTCTTGTTAAAATTCTAGTTAAGAGGAAATATGTTGAAACTGTGGCTGCCTATAAACAGAGCAGTTAAAGTTCAAATTAAGTAAATCCCAAATTCAGAATGCAATAATTCTTCAAACAGTTGCCAAATTCTAAACTGTCTATGTTCAGATTCAAATGTTAAGAAGAACCAAGACAAAAAAGTAAGCAAAAATGCATAAAAAATAGCCTTTTGGCTAAAAAGTTGGAAACAGCATTTATATCTGTGTTAATGAAAGGAAGAAGTTTAAATTTAGAATATGGACTTGGAGCAGCACATATAAAATGAGAAACTGGAATTTTGACTCAGAAAGAATTAACTGAAATGGGGTCTTTCATAAACTATTTAACCATTGAATGATGTGGACTAAATTGTTTCAATCATCTTATCAGGAAGCATAACCACAAAATGTATGTGTTACATGCCCATATTAACAACAGACTTGTAGTGTTTGATGAGAAGCTAAGAGTAAAAAGCTGTAATACATATTCTACTTCACATATGATTCAAATTGTCTCCATATGTCAAACAACAGAATATATTACAGCAAAAAACCCATATGGTTAGCATCAATCGAGTGAAACTACTAGGTTTATTTGTTTTAAAAAGTAGACATCTGAGGGCTGGAGTGCTGGCTCAGCAGTTAAGAGCACTGGCTGGTCTTGAAGAGGACCTGGGTTCAGTTTTCAGAATTCACATGGCAACTAACATCTCTCCAAAAGTCCAGTTCCATTGGATCCGATGCTCTCTCTTCACTTTCCTGGGTTTGCACTCATGTGGCACATCTCCAACTACACAGGCAAAACATTCATAAACATGAAATAAAAATAGAGAAATAAAAAACAAAAAAAGAAAACTAAATATCAATACTTAGAAGCATAATTCAACTATTAAGAACCCCAAGCATTCTCTTTTACAAACTCAGTTTTCATACTAAAAAAATAATGAAAGAAAGTTTCTCATGTAATTACATTAACATAATGTGTTTATGTGAAATATCTGATGCTTGCATAAACACTTTATAAGGTTTTAGAAAAGGAAAACAAGATGAATATTGAAATAATAAATGAGCTGGAGAGATGGTTTAGCAGTTAAAAGCACTGGCTGCTCTTGCAGAGGACCTGTGTTTGAATTCCCAGCTCCCAGTTCCATGGGATCCAATGCCCATTTCTGTATGCAGTGGCATTGCAGGGCATGGATACATTTATTTACTTGGAGGCAATACACTCATACACATGAAATAAAAATAAATAAAAAAAATTAAAAATAGTAAATGACGTAAAAGATCTAGGAGAGATGGGTGAGAATATAAAGTCATGGTTTATGTTAATACATTCAGTTGTGGTGATTCATAAGTATGTGAAACTAAAAATTCATCTAAATAAATCTACTATCAATTTCAAGAATCACTCAGCCAGCAGTTAAAGATTCTTCATATAAACAATTTTACAGAGGCTATAAATTTGATAAATGGGTACACTTATTTTCTGTTAGTTCTAATACAGTAGTTTAAAATCACTTAATAAAATTACTATGAAAATGGTGTAATTAATAACCCAGAAGTATGAAAGTAACCTAACTGTCTGTAATATAATGAGCAAAATACTTCACTTGACTATAGTTGTCATAATTTTACCTAACTACAAAGAAAGCAAAGTGTGGAAAGCAATATGAAATTCAATATCTAGGATCTGAAAAATAGATCATGAGCTTGTTTTACAGCAAATTACACACAAAATTAGCAATTGTCTTTGGAGCATTGTTTTTCTGAAAACTGTGTTTTTGCAGTTCTTTGTAATATATAAGCATGAATTGAAAGTATTTATAAACATCTACAGTACATTACACTAACTTTGTTTACTTTCTGTTATATTACAAAATGATTTCAGTTTCTTTGTCACAAACAGTGGAAGAAACACTGTACTAGTACCCAAATGATGACTACAATAGAAAAGAAAAAACAATAGGGAAGAATTTTTGAAAAGATGCTGTTAATAAAATATTTTTCACTATTTTTACAACACAAAATCATTGTGCTCAGTATTTATATAGATTTACATATTTGCTTTATTCTCACAGCAATAAATTGAAAGTCTTACAATTTACAGATGCAGAGACTGCATCTAAATATCTCATGTACAATCTCAAAGGTAATACATGGAATTGGAAATTAGCAACAGTTCTACACTAAAATCTGGTAATCACTATTCTATGGTGTGTTTTTCCCTAAAGCAAGGACAAGAATTTCCATGGCATATAAGATGTTTCCAAGTGTGTTATATATACTATGAAGCTTTGCAGAACATCGTCTTGAATACCTTCTATTGTAATATAAATATAAAAGTAAATTATTTTAGTTGTAAATATTTTTCAGTTTTCTACAATATATGAGAAATGGCCAGATGCTTTCTCATATATTAATAAACGCAAACATTTTCTTCAGTGAAATCTCACCCCTACATGGTGAGCTATAGTTCAAAAAATTAACTATGTGGTACAAATTAAATATGCCTATAATTCATTATTTGTATCCCAAGTAAGAATATGCCTATCTAAGTTTGGTATACGATTATTTATATGAAATTCATTAAAATCAGAAAGCATAGGATTTAGGTTAGATTATTTGAAATTATAATATAGGAACAAATGTATAATATTTAACAAGAATAGAATTCCTCTTATAGGGTCATAATAAAAAACTAGTATTTACTTCATCAAGTGTGAAATTTGGAACCTGGACATATTAAGGAAGCATAAACATAGGCAGGGTGTGATGGAGCGCAATTGTAACCCCAGCACTGAAGAGGCAGAAGCAAACAGACCTCTGTGAAATTTTGGCCAGCCTGGTCCACATAAGAAGTTTCGGGCCAGATGGGGTTAAGGGGGATATTGTTTCAAAAAAAAAAAATAGAGATGACTGCCTTAGAGTGCCTAGATTCAGCCTCTGTGTGTTGGTGAGTTTCCTCAAATCACCAGTGCCCATTCCCCTACACTGGGATCACATGTGTCTCCTCTGACTTTCACTTGGGTAGGTTGCACTGCCCCACATTTGGGGCCAAGAGCTTAGAAGATTGCCTGAGAGTGCTTAGATCTGGCCTTCATGTGGTGGTGAGTTTCAGCAAATCACATCAGGCTCAGTGCCCATCCTCCTACATTGGGACCACCTGCATTCCATCTCAGCACCCTATGTCTAGGCTTCTGTGCCCTCTAGTTGGGGCCTGGACCTTTACAGACTTCCTGAGAGGGCCTAAATTGCTCTCCTTCCCCCCTTAGTGGGCTGTCCCGTGCTATCGTCTCGCCAGCAAGAATGACGCGGCACACTCAGGATCCTTCTGCAGAAAAGCTTTAATGCATCTTGAGAGGGAGAGCATAAGCTTACAGGGCGAAGACCCCGAATGTCGGAAACCCAGCCCTTATATAGGTTAGTAAGCCCATCTTGGACGTGGCAACTCTTGATTGGTCACAAACTCATCAGCCCATATCACGCCACGAGGTAGGCAGAGACTAGAAGGTGGAAAATTACTTCGGGCATGCGTACTGACTTATTTACTGCTCCGCATGAACCGGATGTGAGTGCCGTCTTGTAATGGCATCTGCAGGGACGGCAGGCGGCTCCCCACAATCCATGATCTTCATTAATCTCTGGATAGAAAGATACACATTTGCTGGTGGCTAAATCATTGCCAAGGGCCATTGGTCCAGGGAGGCCCGAATGGGTCCTAATATGTGTAATATAAAAGGGTGTACTCCTCTTAAATAAACAATCTTGTATTTTCTGAAAAAGGGCAGCCACCCTGCTGGTTGGTTTTATAACACCAGCTGTCTCTAGCACAGCAACTGCATTAACTACATAGGATGAGTCAGAAATAATATTAAGAGGACCTGAAAACTTTTGAAGAACCTCCAACACAACCAGACATTCTACTATTTGAGGAGAGGTTTCTGCATATTGTCGTGAGAACACCTTGGAACCCATGACATATGCCCCCTTCCCATTCTTGGAGCCATCTGTATATATCATCAATCCCTCTTTCAGTGGAATGGGAGATGTAACTCGGGGAAAGACTACAGGATGGAGGGCTGCAAACTGCAGCAAAGGATGCCTTGGATAGTGATTATCAATTCTCCCCGAGAAGGTGGTAACTAGTATGGCCCAGTCATTTGAGGTGGCAGCTAATGTTTGCACCTGAGAGGAATTATAGGGGACCAAGATAGATGTAGGGTGCTTGCCAAAGTGTTCTATAGCCAATTTTAAGCCTTTAAGTGCAAGTTGAGCTATAGCCGTGGGGTACCAGTCAATTATTTTTTGGGGGGAAGCGTTCGGGTGAACCCATAACAGGGGTCCTTCCTGCCATAAAACCGCAGTGGGCAGCTTTCTTGTTTTAAAAACATAGAGACAAAAAGGTTGAGAGCTGTTAATGCGACGTAACTGTGCTTTCTCTATTGCCTCCTCTACTAGGAGGAGTGCTGTTTCCGCAGCAGGGGTCAAGGATCGAGGGGAAGTAATATGGGTGTCCCCCTCCAAAATGTCAAAAAGAGGTTTTAAATCCGCTGTGGGAATTTTGAGAAATGGGCGAAGCCAATTAATATCTCCCAATAATTTTTGGAAATCATTTAAAGTGCACAAATCTTTTCTATAAATTTTTATCTTTTGTGGACGAATCACATCAGGGAGAATAACAGTGCCCAGGAATTGGCCTGTATCAGAAAACTGGACCTTTTCAGTGGCGACTTGAAGTCCCCAGTATTGCAAAGCTTTCACCAGCTGTGGGTAGGCTTTTTCAAGGGTCTCTCGCTCTTGATGACACATGAGCACATCATCCATGTAATGAATAATAGTTATCGCAGGAAATTTTTCTCTAATAGGCTTTAGAGCCTCCTGTACATACAGTTGACATATGGTGGGACTGTTGGCCATCCCTTGAGGCAGCACTCTCCATTGAAATCTCTTATCTGGCTCCATATGATTAATTGAAGGGATGGTAAAAGCAAAGCGCTGCCTGTCAGAGACATGCAGGGGGATAGAAAAGAAGCAGTCCTTTATATCTATAATGATTAAGTTCCAATCCTTAGGCAGAGCAGAGAGGACCGGAAGTCCCCGCTGCACTGCCCCAAGGGGATACATTTGCTCATTAATAGCTCTTAGGTCATGTAATAACCTCCATTTTCCAGATTTCTTTTTTATCACAAAAATTGGGGTATTCCAAGGGGAGGTAGATGGCTCTATATGCCCCAAAGCCAGCTGCTCAGTGACCAGATCAGTTACTGCAGCCAATTTTTTGGAAGTCAAAGGCCACTGAGAAACCCACACCAGAGCCTCCATTTTCCATGGTATGGGCCGTACTACCTCAGTGGCACCTAGGAAAAACCCAGGCCTTGTCTGCCTTGATTTGGGTTGGGTGCTATGGGTTCTGTACACCCCTGTTCACAACACCCCAGCCCTTTTCCTCTCTCATACCCCATTTTCTTCATAATTTGGATTGCTTGTGGTGAATATTCATTGGACAGAGTAAGCCCAAGGTCGTGCATAACATCCCGTCCCCATAGGTTGACAGGTAAAGGGAGGACATAAGGAGTGAATCTTCCCTCCCGCCCTTCCGCCGTCTTCCAAGTGAGGGCGGAAGAGCTGATTGTGGGATGGGCACTATAACCCAAACCCTGTAATGAATGGGAAGCCTCGGTAATCGGCCAAGACCTCGGCCACCAATGGGAAGAGATGATGCTCTTATCTGCCCCAGTATCTAGGATGCCTTCAAAACTCTTACCATTAACCTGTAGGAGCAGTTTCGGACTATTTTGTAGGCTGACAACTAAATAGGCTGAGTCCTGACCCGTGGATCCCATCGGCCTATTTCTAAATTCCTGGTGGGTACTTGGAAGGAGTAGCAACTGAGCTATCCTATCCCCTTTACTGATAGAAAATATGCCTTTAGGGCTAGAGCACAAAACCTGAACCTCAGGGGTACGCTGATTGTCAATTATGCCAGGGTGAACAATCAATCCTTGCAGGGTGAGTGACCCTCGGCCCAGAAGGAGCCCTACAGTCCCTTGAGGAAATGGTACGGGCAAACAGGCAGGTATGGGCTGCACTCCCATTTGAGGCATCAATAAGAAATCGGAGGAGGCGCGCAAGTCCACTCTTGTGTCATCCCCAAGGGGGCTTTCTCCGGGGCCTTGATGAACCGGTTCCCATATTTTTGTGGGCCCTGGGACCATGGGCCCGCTGCCCCGTTTTTTGGATCCTCATTGATAAAGGTTGCCTTAGGAGGGAGGACATTACCTCTCAAATCCCTAACCGAGCGACATAGGTCTGCCTTATGATAGCCCTTGCCGCAGCGGGTGCAAAGAGCAGGGGGGGCCCCTCTGATTTCTACAGTCTCTTTTCATGTGTCCGGGCTTTCCGCAGTTAAAGCAGACCCTTTTTTCGGGCCCCTTAGGGGGGCGTCTCTGGGACTGTAAAATGGCTGCTGCCAGCCCTGCATTGGTAAGAGGGCCCCCTAACTCTCTACAAACCCTAAGCCAGTCCTGCATCCCTTTGTTTTTTCTAGGGGCAATGGCGGCACGGCATTCCCGAGTGGCTTGTTCAAAGACAAGCTGTTCGACAAGAGGCATGGCTGTCTCAGAGTCTCCAAAAATGCGCCCTGCCGCCTCCGTCATCCTAGCCACAAAATCAGAAAAAGGCTCTTGAGCTCCTTGTATAATCTTTGTTAATTGGTTACCTCCCTCACCCTTCCTAGAGAGTGCCTTCCAGGCCCTGATGGCAGTGCTCGAGACTTGTTGGTATGCTCCCCAGGGGAAATTTGTTTGATTGGTTGCATAGCATCCCTGCCCTGTCAGCATGTCAAAAGTCCATTCTTGCTGTTCTGGTGTCAAAGATATAGCATTGGCCCTGGCATGTTCTTGAGCTGCTTCATGCCAAAGGGCCTTCCATTCCATAAACTGGCCCATGCTGTTAAGCGTGGCCTTGGCTATTGTTTGCCAATCAGTAGGTGTCATGGAGTCTCTCGCCAGCCTGTCCAATTGTGCCAATGTGAAATTGGCGGTGACGCCATACTTTCTGACTGACTCTGCTAATTCCTTTATTTGATTATATTCCACGGGTGCGTATACCCGCCCATTCTCTAGGCCTTCAAAGACAGGGAAGGCCGAACGTAACTTCCTCCGCACTTTATCAGATAGGAGGGAAAAAGATCCTCGGCGGACCTCATACGGAGGGGACGCTGAGGGGGCCACTTGTGAAGCGGCCATCACAGAATGTGAATGTTTTTGGTGTCTCTTGTTGCCTTGTACATGATCATCTGGATGATATCTTTCTTCCTCATACTTCGCTACTTCCTCATCTAGCTCCGCCTCCTCCTCCGGGTCAAGGCTCTCGTCCTCAGAGCTCCCAGGGCTTCCTGAACTACTTAATTGCAGAGCCTTTAGTTCTCGGACGGGGTATATACTAGTCCCTTTGTCCGGCCTCTCGACAGGCAAAGAATCTCTAGGCTCTTTAAAATACGCTCCCTTGTCAACAGACCTTCAGGGAGGGCCATTTTCCTTATTTGGGGCCCGTTTCTTTTTTCGTGCACCTAACCTCTCACTGCGTTCAGTTTCTGACATGCTATCCTGGACTTCCTCAAGAACATTTCGACTTTCCGCCACAATGGCCTGGCATGTTTTATACAACAAAACTATAAGTGCTCCCAGAATGATAACCAAGGCCTCAAAGCTACCTTTCCAAAGCGGAAACAGGTTCAAGCCAAAGTCCAGAAAAAACATACCTCTCTGAACGTCCTTACCTGCAGTTCTGAATCCTCCTTGAACTCAAGGGGTCTCCGATGGTGCTGACGATGGTTTGGTTGAATTCCCGGGTCTCAGCACCAGTTGTCCTGCGCTATCGTCTCGCCAGCAAGAACGACGTGGCACACTCAGGATCCTTCTGCAGAAAAGCTTTAATGCATCTTGAGAGGGAGAGCATAAGCTTACAGGGCGAAGACCCCGAATGTCGGAAACCCAGCCCTTATATAGGTTAGTAAGCCCGTCTTGGACGTGGCAACTCTTGATTGGTCGCAAACTCATCAGCCCATATCACGCCACGAGGTAGGCAGAGACTAGAAGGTGGAAAATTACTTCGGGCATGCGTAATGACTTATTTACTGCTCAGCATGAACCGGATGTGAGCGCCATCTTGTAATGGCGTCTGCAGGGACGGCAGGCGGCTCCCCACAGTGGGCTTCCCAAATTGTGCTGTTATTGCTTCCTAGTAGGGGTCCAGACCTTAGGGGGAAGCCTGAGAGTACCTGAGTGGCACCTGACTTGGGCTTCTGAGGGAGATCCTGAGTAGCAGAACTGAAACAATCTGTTCCCTCTAATATAATCTGAGAGAAACTGAAGCCTAGACCAACTAGCGCTACATACCCTATAAGAAAATAACCAATTGGCACACCAATCATACAAACAGAAGCAGACTTCAACTCAACAAAGGAAGCCTTGAGTTTCAGACCAGAATCACAAACAACAACAACAACAACAAATCCATGTGCCGAAACCACAATAGAAAATGTAATAATATGGAAAACCAAAATAGTTTGTTCCTACCAAACACCACTAGTCCTAAAGAAAAGTTCTATAAGGAGAAATCCCTAGAGATAACTTAGGACACAGAACTGAAAGGAATAATCATAAACATGATCAATGAATTCAGTAAATTTAAAGAGCACACAAACAAATCAAAGAACTGAAATAAGATACTTCTAACCTAATTCACAAAACTTCACAACTTCTAACCTAATTCACAAAAGAGATTAAAAAAAATTGTAGAAAGACTGAACTAAAGAAGGAAATGAAAAATTCAATAAGACAATTTGAAGCAACAAGAGAAATCCTCACCAAGAGAATGAGTGAAATGGAAAACAGGATATCAAGACTGGAGGATAAAGTTGAAGAAGTGGATCATGCAAGCAAAGATTATAAAAAAGTAAAAAGAATGAAAACCCCACAGGAATGGAATATACAGGAAATGTGGAACACCATGTAATGACCAAATTTCCACATCAAAAGTACAGAGGAAGGAGAAGAGTCTCAAGTTAAAGGTATTGACCAGATCTTAAACAGGACTGTAGAAGAGAATTTCCCAAAATTAAGGAAAGACATGCCCATACACATACAAGAAGGTCATATCATAGTAAAAACCCTTAATGTACAAAATAAAGAGAGAATATTGAAAGCTGCAAAAGAGAAACAACAACACACATATAAAGGATAACCCACCAGAATTACAGCGAATGTATCAGTGCCGAATATGAAAGCCAGAAGATCGTGGACCACACTATCACCCATTCTAAATGACCATAGAACCCAGAACACTTTACCCCACAAAAATGTCTACTATTTTTGAAAGGGAAAGAAAAAATCTTCCACAAAATGAATAGCCTGAAAGAATATATGTCCATGAAACCAGCTCTTCGAAAAATACTTGAATCAATACAAAGAATGAAGAAAGGAACAAGTATACCCAAGGGTCAACAGAAAGAAACTAAATGAAGATATAATTGTGGAAACATAAAATTAGACCAAGAATGTGAACAAAAATCAAAATGACAGCAACCAAAACACATCTTTCAATAATAACTTAATTATCAATGGACTGAAGTCCCCAGTGAAAATACACTGGCTAATTGAATGGATTAAGAAACAAAAAATAAAATAAATAAAATTAAATAATAAAATAAAATAAATAAAAGAAAAACAAAATCCATCTCTTGTCTGCAAGAACCCCATCTCACCTTCAAGGACAGGCACTATTTTAATGGCACTAAGAAACAAGCAAGAGTTGCAATTCTAATATCTGACAAAATATACTTCAAGGTAAAACTACTCAGAAGAGCTAAAAAGGGGTCACTTCATTTTGATACAAGGAACAATTGGCCAAGAAGATATTCCAATCATGAACATATATGCATGAGACTCTGGTGTACCCAATTTCATAAAAACAGTACTAGAAGACTTTAAGACACAAATTTACCCCAACTCAGTAAGAGCAGGGGACTTGAATGACCCACTGTCTCCATTAGACAGATCAGCTGGACAAAGAATGAACAGAGAGACATTTGAATTAAATGATTCCATACATCAAATGGACTTAACACACATTGACCAACTATTATACCCAAGCATCAAATAATACATTTTCTATTCAGCACCCTGTGCAACTTCCTCTAAAATTGACCACATGTTGGTCCACAAAACAAGCCTCAACAAATACAACAAATCTAATATAATCCCAAGCATGCTATTAGACCACAATACAGTGAAGTTTAAAATCAACACCAAAAGAAGCTCTAGTAACTGCCTGAACTCATGAAGATTAAACAACACACTAATCAATGATGAATGAGTTAAAGAAGAAATGAAGAAAGAAATAAAAGTATTACTGTTCTGGAACTAAACAAAAAAGGTAAATAACACATAACAAAAACTCTGTCTCCTAGGAGGGAACTTTATAATTCTAAGTGTCTACATTAAAAAATCAGAAAACACACAAATAAATGACTTAATATTGCAACTCAAGATTCTGGAAAAGCAAAAACAAATTAAACCCAAATGCAGCAAATGAGAAGAAATAACAAAAAGCAGAACAGAAATTAATGATACAGAAACAAAGAAAATAATACAAAGAACCAATTAATCCAAGAGCTGTTTTTTTTTTTTTTTTTCAAAGCTAAACAAAATAGACAGATCCTAAGGCCAGTTAACCAAAATAAAGAAAGGGCAAATCCAAGCCAACACAATCAGAGATGAAACTGGAAATTTCAAAAAGATTCATAACATTATAAGGGAATACATTCAAAACATAAACTCTATTAAATTTGAAAACCTAAAAGAAATTGATGAATATTTAAAATCATGAAAATCACCAAAGCTATTCCAAGAAGAAATCAAAAGTTTAAAGAGACACATAACATGTAGGAAATTGAAACAGTGATACACTACCTCCAACATAAAAAAAAGCCCAGGCCCAGATGGATTTACAGCAGAATTTTACCATTTAAGGAAAAGTTACTCAAAAACATAGAAACAGAGGGAGAACTCCCAAATTCCTTATATGAAGCCAGCATCACTCTAATACTAAAACTCGATAAAGACATAACTAAAAATGAAAGCTATAGACCCATATTCTTAATGAATATGCATACAAAAATCTTTAACAAAATATTTTCAAATCACATATAGACATATGTCATAAAGATCATCCACTATGATCAAGTAGGATTTATTCCAGAGATGCAAAAATGGTTCAGTATACATATCAATAAACATTATAAATAATATATATGGATTAAAAAAATTATATGGTCATCTCAATAGATGAAGAAAAGGCCTTTGACAAAATCCAACATACATCAATATTAAAAGTCCTAGAGGGAATTGGACTGGATGGAATATACCTCAACATAATTAAAGCTATATACAACAAACCCACAGTCAACATCATTCTAAATGGAAAAAAAAAAAGCACCCTGGAAACATTCCCACTAAAATCAGGAGTCAGACAAAGAATGTCCACTATCTCCACTCCTTTTTATTGTAGTGTGTGAAATTTTTGCTAAAGCAATAAGAGAAGGAAATTAAAAAAATATTAATTGGAAAAGAAATGGTCAAATTATCTCCTTTTTCAGATGATATGATACTATACTAATGAGATCCGCCAAATTACACCAGTAAACTCCCAGAACAATTTAATACTTAAAGTGCCAGGTTACAAAATTAATCTACAAAGTAACTAACCTTCCTATATACTAATAACAAGAATCTGAAAAAGAGTGCAGGGAAACCCTCCCATTCACAATAGCCTCAATGTATCAGAATAAACCTGACCAAAGACATCAACGGCCTCTACAATGAATATTAACTATTTAAAGAAGAGATGGAGGAAGACATCAGAAGATGGAAGGAACTCACATGCTCATGGATTGAAAGATTAATATTGTGAAAATGACCATCCTACCAAAAGTCATTTAAAGATTCAGTGCAATGCTGATCAAAATCCCCATGACATTCTTCAAAGAGTTAGAAAAAAAATCCTAAAATTCATAAGGAGCCCCAAAAGACCCCGGATAACCAAAGCAACCCTGAGAAGAAAGATCAGTGCTGGGGGACTACTATACCAGATCTCAAACTGTATTGCAGGCCTATAGTAATGAAAATAGCATGGTACTGACACAAAAATATGCACATAGATCAATGGAAAATAATTGAAGACGCAAATATGACCACACACAATTTCAGCCACCTGATGTTTTTACAAAGGTGCCAAGAACATACAATGGTATGGTAAACAGCCATATGAACAAGGCTGGAAAGGTTTTAGATCTTAAAGAAAACCTCAAGGCTGTCACATCCTTAAATATATGTAATTTCTTACTAAGTGAAAAATATGGATCCTTATATATACAGGCAAGTATCTCAATCACCACTCATCAAAGAAGCTTCTTTTTTTAACAGTGACTATTACAGAGTTTCACAACTAGTCACACAGAGACAATGTCTGTGAATTGCCTAAACCTAAGTGGCATATCTACAATGCAACCTCTACACCTAAGGCTATGGAACATAGAACAAGGGGTACAGGAACATAGTGCATTTCAATTTTCATCAATAAAGCTCCCTCATGCAACAGAGGACCAAGAACACAAAGGAACCCACTGAAAGTGTGGAGAGTCAGAACCTGCAGAGTGGGAGTCTTTGGACAGAACTTCTATTAAACACCACCCAGCCAGGGCTCAGGGACCATTGTGGAAAAGGGGCAGAAAGATTTTTAAGAGCCAAGGAGAAGGTGCATGACCATACAGAAATAGAATCCTACAGCCTGCTGGGAGCCTACAGCAATGGTGTCAGCATGCACAAGACCTACACAAACTCAAGCAGGAAAAAAAAAAAATCAGCACAAAACTGTGGAAAGGGACAGCAAGCCCCAATCTTAGTCAAAGAATTCTTGTCAGCGGATTACTGTTGGATGAGGAAGAGCGATCTTAAAGGGAGGAACTCTAGACAGGCTGCCTAGACCTCAGTGGCTGAACTTGCACTGAGGAGCTTCTGGGGATATAAAGTTGACATGGTAACCCTCAACACAAAAAACAGAATGCATGAATTCAGTTGGTTCAGGATATCCAAAGGGGACAATGAGGAAGGGGCTATAAAGATAATTAAGATGTTCTGTATAAAAACCAGGAAAACTCAATTTTTTTAAAATAAGAGAATTGAATTTGGTTTCTCAGGTGGTAATGAACACACCAGAATTTGGGGGCAGGAGCAGGGTCTCACTAGTTCTTACCTGCCCAGGCTCCTCAAACTCATGATTCTTCTTCCCCTGCCTTGTAAGTGCTAGGCTAACAGCTGTGTATTTCCATGTCAGCATACCAGCATCTTGCTAATTAACCTACCTTCTGTGAGCTAACCTGTCTTGGCTCTATAAATCCATTAT
>NW_008335971.1:784352-791994 GCF_000622305.1 Nannospalax galili | reverse complement strand
TCTCTCTCTCTCTCACACACACACACACACACACACACACACATACAATCATGTATATGTGATATGTATTCACCTGCTTTCTAAAAAGCTGTGTCTCTATTTTGCTTCTACAAATTTTGGGGGCAAAAATAAAACATTCAATTATGAATAAATTATTAAAGTTAAAAAAGAAAAATAAAGCATAACATCATATTCATGTAATATGGAGATACAAACTGATGCTTCTTTTATATGTTTGTCTTTGTGTGCTTTTTGTGTATAGTAACATGAGTGTAGAGGACAGAGATCAACATCTTATGTCCGCAGTGATCACTCTCCACATTATTTTTGAACTGCCTTCTATTACTTAATCTGGAGCTTATTAATTTGGCTAGGATGACTGAGCAGCGATATCCAAGGATCCTCCTATTAATTAAAACTTCTTCCTGCACAGGTGTTACAGAAATTCGTGACCTCATTGTCATTCATATACTGGGGAATCTGATTTCAAACCATTAGGCTGTACTTTATCAATGGAGTCATTGTCCCATCCCTGGAATTTATTATAAAATGTTGATCAGTAAAAAAGTGTCCACATTATTTCAATTGAACAGTTTTACAGTATTCATTCCATTTCTTACTCTTTAGGGATCATTTAAAAATTAAATATTCCTAATTTTTTGATGATTTAGGCAACAATGCAGAAGAAACATTTATCCCAGGGGTATAATTACAATTAAAAATTAAGAAATCCATTAATACAGATTAGTGTATACAGTAAAGTATAAGATTTTATGGAAAATACAATCTTCTCATATTTATAAAACAAGGGGTTGGGGATTTAGCTCAGTGGTCGAGCACTTGCCTAGCAAGCACAAGGCCCTGGGTTCGGTCCTCAGGTCCTGGAAAAAAAATAGGCAAAATATTTATGAAACAAAAAATTATTTGAGATCATCATTCATTAAGCTTTAAACATGTTTCTTTAAAATGTGTTGTTATGGGTAGCATTTAATTATTAATTAAAATTTCATATTACAAGATAATCACTTATTTTTTTTCATATCATTTAGGCAACAGATACACATCTTTTGTGCTCAGATTCATGCAATATCATTAAGCTACTAGTTCTACATATTTGGTCTATAAATTTAACATTATCGACATAGAGGGCTGGAGAGATGGCCCAGCAATTAAGAGCACTGGCTGCTCTTGTAGAGAACCCAGGTTCGACTTCCAGTGCCCATATGGTGGCTAACAACCACCTGTTATTTCCAGGAGTTCCAACTACTTCTTCTTACCTTCTTGAGCACTGCACAACATGTTTGCACTTACATATATGCAGGAAATACACTCATACATTTAAATAATAAAAATAATAAAATATTAAAAATCAAAAAAATAAAGATCTATGGAATATGCATGCTACTCCAGAGTGGTTCAGGAAAATTATGCACACACACACACACACACACACACACACACACACACACACGGACATTTGTGTGTGCACATAGAGAAATGAATCACACATGGGGCAAAAGGGAACATGTGATCCATGTGGTAAAGGATATTATTTATACTATACTTGAAATATTTTGATAAATATGAATTGTAAAGTATTCAATATGAACTAAGAGATAGTGCAGCTGAAAGTGGCTTAATTTTAATGATCCTAACACTTTAAAGTCACAAAGCATCATAGACTGAGTTAGAATCTAGCAAGCAAATGGCTCTTGTAAGGGAATAGTCCAATGACAAGCAAATAAAGCAGTGGAAAATGTATGGCTAGTACGTGAAAAGCCAGCTGAACTTGACTATGATTTCATCTGTGGAGATAACCTTAAGCTTGATCCTACAGAAAACTCAGGCATGATCTCCTGTAGCTGCCATCTACTCAAATGGCCACAGAGCAAGCCTTTCCCCTCACTGCTCTCATCTCACCATTGGCTTTCAGGAAATTTAGAGGAAGAGACTTTCCTGAGAGTGGGAGAATGCAATTCCAGCTGAGCCTGGGATTCTGATCTGCTGGAAACAAGTGCAGGGGACCTTGATAAGAACACATGGGGAAGGTAGACAAGATCCAGGAGACCCAAAGCATTATTACTTCATGCTTGGAGATGTAGGGTTTCCTTGATTAGATTTATGAAAAGAATATATAAATTTGTAAGAAAAGGAAACTTTAGAATTATTTAAATACATGGTTATTCCATTTCAGATGACATTTTCCAAGCTTATCCAAAATATTCAAAATGTCTATTGAAAATGGAGAAATATTTAATCTTAAGATAAAATCTCCAGAAATACAAAAATTGAATCATTTGCTTTTAGTTAGTAAAGGCAACGCATTTTTTAAATTCACTACTTAGAACCAAATATTCCAGTGGAGAATGACATCTCAAATTTTGGTTTTAACATATTTTTGTATTATTACTATCATTATTATTATTATTATTATTATTATTATTATTGCTCTTCACCAATATCAGCAGAGGATCCCTTAGTGATTTCAACATTCTCTTCTTAATTTTCATCACGTGATTGTTATTTGAGTAATATAACCGCTTTTTCTGTTACAATATCCCAAGAATTGCATGAAATGTAATGTGCAAAAGTGTTACCTAATGAAACATCTCTACCGGCACAGTGGCACACACCTGTGTTCCCAACACTTATGACAGTAAGTTCAGAAATTCATAAACAACAAGAGACATACAGCAGGTTCAAGACGAGCCTGGTCTACGAGAGACCCTGTGTCATAAATCTAACATGGAAAAATAGATGAAGCAGGCCTCAATGACTTAAACTACAAGGATCTATCTTCATATATTTCCAACACATGCTTCCAGCACACCTGTTGCATTCATGGAGCTGTGGTATGGCCAGCACAGCTTTGGCAATGTCCAGGAAATAAAGCTTTAAAGGTTAATATAAATATTACTAAATGTTTTTCTCCAGTTTTGCAAGAATAGTGTCTTACAGATTATAAAACACTAGTTATAATTATGTATCCTTATTTTAAGTGCTCTATTATATATTAAGGCCTATAAGGTCACAGTTGTGTCCCCAGATGGCTTTTAGTATGATTCCAGTTACTAGAGCCTAGTTAGCTTACCATATGTCACACTCTTAAAAGAGATGGAACCTCTCTTCCTAGCACCTATAGGTTTCCAATGGTTCCTCAGGTAGGACTGGGGTATCCTAGGTACTTCCCCATGTCTATGATGGATTTTACCTAGCTTGATGTTCCTGTTCCATGGGACTGGAACAAGCTGTCACCAATGCTGTGGGTTTATATAAGTAACTGAACAACTATCTGGAAAACTGTTTCTTTGTTGTCATCCATCACCTCTGGCTCTTACAATCTTTCCCTCCCTCTTCTTCAATGAACCCTGAACCTTGGGAGGCAGAAGTTGGATATTGATATCCAGTTAAGGAATATCCACTCTGTAGTCTCTTATTCTCTAAATGTTGGCCCATTGTGGGTTTCTGTACTAGTCACCATATGCTACATAATGAAGATTCTCTGGTGAGAGTTTTCAATCTATGGCTATAACAATAAGTCATATAAAGAATTTTGATGACGTTCACCTCTTATTCCTCCTTCAACTCCACTGCTGTCCCCATCCACGCTATTCACACACAATTTCATGAATTCAATTTTAAAATAGATCTTTATTGATTTTTATGGTTTTCATACAATATATCTTAATCATATTTATCCCTTCTTCCCTATCTGCACGCTCTCATACCCTGACCATAGCACTTCATACATTTTGTCATATATGTTAAGGCCTATCAAATCAAGTTTGTGTACCCTCAATGTGAGTTCATTCACAGGAGCCTGTTCAGTCTGTCTAGCATCACTACATTAAAGAAGATCAACTGCCCCTCACCTAGCAGTAATCAGCTGCCAATAGTTCCTTACCAAATTTGTGACATCTTGTCAATTTCCTCAGTTCTAAACTGGGTTTTGTCTGGTTGAGTTTGATGGGGTTTGTGTGTGTTGTCACAATTGTTGTAAGTTCATAATGAACAAGATCCCAGGATCCTGTAAGACTTTGTTTCCTTATGGTCATGCAGCTTCTCCCCTGGCTCTTGCAGTCTTTCTGCCCCCTTTTACACAATAGTACCTGAGCCCTGGGTGGGTGAAGTTTAATACAGGAATCCTGTCCAGGTACTCACACCCTGCAGTCTCTTATTCTCTACACTTTTGCCAGTTGTGGCCTTTTATTGTTATCCTCTGTTGCACGAGGAGGTTTTGATGATGAGAGTTGAGTGATATATTAATATTCTCTCTGCTCCTTGTTCCACTAAGTTATGTGAGCCTTAGGTGTAGTGGTTTCATTTTAGATGTGTTACTTAAGGTTGGGCATCTGACAGTCACTTATACTGTGTGTGACCAGTTGTGGGATCTTATAATAACCTTAATCTGTTGCAAAAAGAAGTTTATTTGATGAGTGGTGTATAGTACAATGTTCTCTAAATATAAGGATCCATATTTAGAATATAGTAATAAATTGTGTTTGTCTAGGGATGTGGCAGTTTTACAGGTTATTTCTAAGATCTATGACCTCTCCAGCAATCTGTATTTGGCTATGATTAAATGAGAAAATTTGAACTTGGTTATAATACTTTTAAGGAACTAATTTCAATAGGGAATTTAACTATCAAGAAATAAGCCTTATATTGATTTCAAAATATCTTATTTAATAGACATTTTAAATTTTAATTTTAAATGTTTTATATTTTTATTTTTTCTCTATGAATGTACTACCTGAATGTACATGAGTGTGCCTGTGTCCTTAAAGGCCCACAGATGTGAGAAGAGGGCATCAGTTTCCCCTGAAACTGGCATTATGGATGCTGTTACCCACTATGTGGATGCTGGGAACAGAATATGGGTCCTCTACAAGGGCATCCAGTGCTCTTGATTTTTTAGTGATTTCTCCAGCCCCTTTATTTAATAGAGTTTTATAGTCACAAATGATTTACTTAATTTTATAATGATATGCATTTACTTGAAATACATCAAAAATGAAACATTTCCTGTTGATATTATTAATATGCCAATAAACAAGGGATTTAAAAGGAGCTGCAATTTGAATGTGTGTGTATATTAATTTAATGAAGAAATAATTTACACCTATCTGAATCAGCAAAACCCTGAGGTAATCTCAAACTAGGTAGCAATAGCCTTTCAGTTCAGTTGGCTCTTGGTCTTTGACAGCCATTAAAACACAGAATTTTTTTTTTCTGTAGAGAACTGGCTATGCCTAGAAAAAGTTAATTTCATCCCCAATAAACTAATATTATGAAAAAGATTTATACTGTTGTGATTAAAATATGTTTTAAGTATATTTATGGGTTATTTAAATGGACTACCTGTAAAGTAAAAGAAAACATATATGCTCCAGAAGAATTGTAAACCAAAAAGGAATCTATAAGAAATGAGATACATAGTAAGTATATTTAATTAACTTATTATACATCAAGCAAATATTTGAGTCCTATCTATCTGTTGCATATATAATGGGGCTCTTTCAGATCCATCTAGGTCTCTTGGAGTATTGGTCTTTAGAGATGCTTTGTACATCATCATAGTGTTTGAGCCCATGAACAGAAAACACTGAGAGTTCATTCTGGGTTAGAATTTTGACGAGGTTTAAGAGAAAATAAGGGAAAGTCTATTCATTGTACAAGATCAAGCTAATAAAATGTGAGTGTGAACTTCTACAGATGTAAGCAACTCTACTAGACTATTCCACTCCCTGATACTATGCAATCCATTAGAAGGGGATTCTTATTTCCAAAAATGTCATCTGAGACATTAAATTTCCAAAAGTCTCATATAGGTTAACCCTAAGGTTTCAGAGTCTAACAAAAGTAAGTGGTTGAAAAAAAATAACAATATTGGGATTTTTCTCAAATATATATAGTATACATACATATATTTGACTTAATTCCATAGATGTCTGACAACTTCAGTACGAATATTGATAAACAAAGTATGATTTTCAATAAAATTGTTCCAATACTTAGAGTCTTTTATTATTCATAAAATAACACTGAATGTTTGTTTTTTACTCTCTTAAATGACATTTTGTCCTAAAATTGTGCAAGTCTTATTGTTAGGAAAATTATTTTCTTCTGGCAAATAAAAATAAAGTTCTTGTCTTATCAGAAGTAAATATGTCTGACTATGCTTGTGAGGAGTGACATAATCATACCAATAACAAAATGACTACAAATTAATGTAACTCTTCTAGAAATGTTTTTGAAATGTATCTCATGAGGCTTTGAAATGCTTTGATTTATGATGTTCAGCTTGCGCTTCTGTAAATTTTGAAGAGAGGAATAAATCTATGTGTGTCTTTATCTGTCTCTAAATCTTTATATATGCACATGATATGCAAAGATTACATAGAAATATTGACCATATTATTTCTAGCAATCATTAAGAAAATTTAACCTAAATAAAATATATTCTCTCTTAAAAATATATGAACTTCATTAATATGATTATCAGATAACAATTAAACTTATATTCATAATAAATCTCTTAAACATTTTCCAGCTGGGCATGGTAGTGCATGCCTTTAATCCTAGCATTCAAGATGCAGAGGCAGGTGAATCTCTGTGAGATGTAGGCCAGCCTGGTCTACATAGCAAGTTCAATCAAGCTGGTACAGGGAATCCATGTCTCAAAAAGCCCAAATAATTAAAAATAATAATAAACACTTAAACACTTTCAAAATTATGTTCATTTGCTAAGATAAAAACAATAAATATATTTGAATAAAGTACATGCCATAACTCTATACTTACACATGAAAATGGCCTAGGTTCAGAAAGAGATAAACAGTAAATGCATTAATTTTCAACATTCCCACTGTTTGTGTGCATAATGATTCCAGCATATTCTTTCCAATACTATTACTGTAAGACTTTTACATTTTACTAATGAGATCTTCATATTGGGTTACCATCTGCTCTAAGAGTTTCATTTTAAATTATTCTTTAAATATCCTATCTAAATACTTGAATTGTGAAATAAACCTTTAGCATATGAAGTAAGAGTTGGTGGGGCACACATAACTCACCAAAAACCGACAACTCACATTTTTTTTCTGAAAATCAGTTTTGTTATTATCTGCGTGATTTCCTATTTTATCATTTGTCATCTGAATGATTCTATACACTACAACATTTTACAATGTTTGATAGTTTTATTGTATTTTATAGTATATTCACACACTGATAGAGACTCTTAGCTGTAAAGCAGTGTTATTTTTGTTAATTTTCACAGCAGTATATACAATGGAGGCAGGGTGCTAAATAAACTGCACATTTATGGATTTAAACCACCTGCATTCACATATAGTTTTCTCATATACTATCTAGGCTACAATGGACAAGACTTTTTGCTCATTTTCTTTAATGTTAAATGAGAAAATTGCTATAGTTAAATAATTTAGCATAATGTTAGGTCTCTTTCAAACCACAGTTAATGCCAATTATTAATATTATTATAAGTAGTCACATTAGTATCAAGTATAGAAGTGGTAATAGTATTTATTTTAAATTTTATTTATGATGAAGAGTAACATATACCAAGAAATCACTTACTTTTAACACATGTTCAACATATATTTGATAAAGTATT
>NW_008335971.1:730487-784232 GCF_000622305.1 Nannospalax galili | reverse complement strand
TAATAGTATTTATTTTAAATTTTATTTATGATGAAGAGTAACATATACCAAGAAATCACTTACTTTTAACACATGTTCAACATATATTTGAAATAAAGTATTTTATCACATACTCAAACCGTTATTAAGGTTAAATCTGAATTAAAATTTAATAGAATAGTGTTTTGCATGGATCAGTATTTTCGGTGACTCATAGAAACAAATGTCCTCTTGAATGTCATTTTAAATACCCAGTGATAAGATGTTTGAATTTTATCCATTTGTGGAAGAATACTTATTGCCATCTCTTATCTCCACATTTTTCAATTGATCTTTCTTTATTTGTATCTCTTGGGGCTTTCACCTACTTCAACTCTTTCTCAGTAAGGTTACCCTGTGTTGACTGGCATTAGGTTATCCTGTTTTTCATTGATCTGTCAAAGATTTAGTCTGTTAAAATTCCTCTTCTTCCTCTTCAATTTCTCTCCTTCTCCACTAATGTTGACTTTCTGTCCATGCAGGTCTAGTAGGCAATTACTGAATTCCAAAGGCATCATTTCTGTTTTTTCACTAATTTCAGAATTTCATACAATTCTGAAATTGTATGTTCATCATATTCAGACATGCTTCTCCTCTCTACCCCAGCTATCCTCCTCCCAATTTCATACATCATATTGACATAAAGTAATACACTTTGATTAATGAAATAGAATCGAAGACACAGATTTAAGAGCACATAAATTTACAGGTACCTGATTTTTGACAAATGGGTCAAAACACATATTGGACAAAAGACAGAATTTTCAACAATCAGTGCAATTAAAGCTGGATGTCCACATCTAGAAGAAGGAAATTAGCTCACTATCTCCCACCCTCTAGACATCAACTTCAAAAGGATCAAGGACCTCAGTGTAAGACTTGATACCTTTAATTTTCTAGAGGAGAAAGTAAAGATTACATTGGAAGTTTTTGGCACAGGAAAGGACATTCTGAATAGGACCCATGCAGCACATGCATTAAGAATACCAGTTGACAAATGGGCACTCATGAAATAAAAAGGCTTCTGTCCTTGTAAGGAAACCATCATTTGAGTGGTGAGACTGAAGAAAGTTCCCAAAAGAACTCCTGCACCTTGGACTGAACTTCCTGGGAGGATCACCAATTGATTATCACTCCAGAGATTATGGAGAGTCTGGAATGTTGCAGATCCGGAGCCTAATCAGATTATATGGGGATCTTTAACCCCATAAATATCCAAACATTGCCTACCTCTGTTTCTGAATCAACATTCTTCTGACCAATAAAATGTATCAACTTAGCAGACCACCAGGTCTCACAAATCAAAAAGCTAAGAATGTCATCAGATGGCATCAGAGACCTAGAATAGAAACCCCCGCTTTGCTATGGCCTGCCTACTGAGCGTATCCACCAATGTATTTGAAAAGTGTCTTGATTTATGACTTATCTTTGTTCTGTTACTATAAAAATGTAAAGCAAATGTTACCACGCAGGGACATGGAATTTTGGATAACTTGAATCTGTGTACCTTGGCCATAGTCATTCATATTTGGCTCCAGAATAAACTATCCCTTATCCCCTTTGAGATGAGAATTATACTTTTGTGTCAACAAAGCAATATACAGAATGTAGCTTTTTTTTTTTTTACTCGATATATACACTGGACAGCGGTTAGTACCTAGAATATTCAAAAATATTCAAAAACTCAAAAAATTAAATATCAAATAGCAAAAATAAATAAATAAAAACGGGACAAGGAACAGAACAGGGAGTTTCCAAATGATAGAGTATAAATGAATAAAATTACTTTAAAACATGTTCAACATTTTTAGCCATCATAGAAATGAAAATTAAAACAACATTAAGATTTCATCTTACCCCAGTCAGAATGGCTAGGGTCCAAAAAGCAAATGATGACAAATGCTGGTGAAGACATGAGAGGACAGGAACAATTATTCACTGCTAGAGGAAGTGGAAATTGATGCAGCTGTTATGGAAATCAATGTGGGGCTTCCTTAAAAACTAAAAAGAAATATCCCATATGATCTAGCCATACTTCTCTTGGGCATATACCCAAATGATTCTGCACCCTACTACAGGATTACCTTTTCTTCCATGTTCATTGCTGCTCTATTCACAATAGCTTGACAAAGGAAACAACCTAGATGTACAAAACCTGATGAATTGGTTAGCAATGTAGGGTACATTTACAATGGACTATTATTCAGCTATTAAGAAAAATGAAAATTTAAAATCCATAGGTAGATGGATGGAATTGGAAATGATCATCCTGAGTGAGGTAACCCAGACACAGAAAGACAAATGTCACATTTTCCTCTGTCATTAATAAGTGCTGGCTTTCAATATGTAGATAGGTGTATGTCAATTGGAAAATCTTTAGAGACTAGGAAACTAATAATGTTCCATGTTGAGTGGTATGGGAGGAAAGATAGA
Source organism: Nannospalax galili (assembly GCF_000622305.1). Taxonomy (NCBI): domain Eukaryota; kingdom Metazoa; phylum Chordata; class Mammalia; order Rodentia; family Spalacidae; genus Nannospalax; species Nannospalax galili. The sequence continues at coordinate 781,781 of NW_008335971.1, read as the reverse complement.
ATGCATCAATATAAATGGTAAAGACCAATAATAGAACAGGTTTCATGGAATATGGGATGGCTAATGGGATGTTAGGGAGAAGATAGAGTAAGAGGTGGAAAAGCTAACACAAAAGGCCTTTTTTTTTTTTACCTTTTTTTTTTAATCGAGCTTTTAAAATTTTATACACTACTTCCCACTCACATTCAGACACTCTCCCTAATCCATGCCTCCCCCTCCCCCACCAAATCTATGCACTCTGCCATACATGCTTAGTCCTATTCATTCAGGTGTTTGTACCCAAATGTCCTTCAGTGTAAATGTGTCCTCTGGAGTCCAGTCAAACCATCCAGTGGTCATATGTAAGTCATACTCTCCCTCATCCAGCAGCAGCCAGTCCCAAATAGTTCCCAGTCTAGTGCAAACCCACTACTTTTTGCTTGCCTCCCTTTTGGACCCTTGATTAATTGAGCTGACATGGGTCCAGCATTGGACACCACCACTGCCATAGGCACAAATGAGTAAGTCTCCATTGGCCAGGAAACCTCTACCTCATACATTCATGAACCAGCCCTGGCTTTGGCTCTTACAGTCTTTCTGCCTCCTCTTCCACAATGGTCCATGAGCCATGGGTGGGAGCGGTTTCATATAGGAGTCCCATCCTACACTATATGCTCTCTTATTCTCCAAAACTTGAGCAGTTGAGGCCTTCTGTGTGTAATGCATTCCTGATGTACATGGAAGCCTCACTGATGAGAGATGAGGGGTGCAACTCGCTCTTTCCCTTATTCCTCTATGTTCCATGAGCCCTGGTTGTAGGAATTCAACTGCAAATATGTCACCTAGTACTGGGCATTTCCCAGGTGTATGTTCTCTATGGCTGACCATATGAACATCTCTGCAGTAGCCTCCATCTGTGGCAAAAAGAAGCTTCTTTGATGAGTGCTGTATGGCATGACTGCCACTCTGAGAGGTGTCTTCTCTCTTGCACTGAGTTCCCTTCCAAACAGCCCCTAGAAATAGATATGCATTAATCTTAGACACTATGTACATTTCTCATAGGGTTTCCAAGGTATCACTTTTCCCTCTAGGTTTCCTAGCCCCCCAAGATTCAGTCATCTCCAGTCTTTTCTCCCAACTGGCTTCCCTCCCCTTCCCTTCCTAGTCACAGTGCCCCCATTATTCCCCCCATCCCCAATACCTCTTGATTCCTGCCATCTTTCCATTCCTGACTTCCCTCCCTCCCCCACACCATGGTCCCTTTTGTGTCCCTCCCTTCCCTCCTCCCTGCCAATGCTATCTGAGGGAGGTGGGAAAATTAAAGGCCTTTTGAAGAGTTGTGGGGAAACCTATTGAAGTTTCTCTCAATATAAATACAATAAAATATATAAAAGGGATTTAAATGTTTGTATCCTATAGAAGAGGTACAGTGGACATAATAGATACCACAGGCTAGCGAATAAGAATGTCACTGTCAGAAATGAAATCCCTCTTTTGTAGTTGTTAACCACAGAGTAACCAAACATCCTCAAATGTGAGGATGTCACAGAACATGACATTCTGAGTCACAGAACAAACACAGAGAAATCAAGCTGTTGTCTACCTTGAAACTACATCTCTGTTGGATAGCTTTCATAGTATTTGAAGGTACTATGCATGTGTCTGATAAAGAAAGGTGATCATCATCCTTACTCAGCTGTGAACACTGTGAAATACAAAATCACCTGGCTTGGCAAATATGCCCAATGGCACACAAAAGTTGCAGAAGTAAGCAACAGACTTCTCACTGCATTTAAGGCCTGATTCACAGCAGGAACTCGGTATCTGACACTGTTACCAGGAAGAGAACATGTGGCTAGACAAATAGACCATTGGGGAGCATCTATTATCATTCTGCTAAATAGAAATAATATTAAACTGATTCACTATTTCTTTTGAGGTGGCAACCCCGTCACCCAGTCGTTGTTGGTTATTCCTTTCCTCTTCTACTTTTGAAAACCTTCAGGATCCACTCTCTTCTGCCAGGTGCTCTTAATGTTTTTCTAAGCCTTTAATAGTGCCTGCTTTAAACTCTCTTCCACTGTCCACTTTGTAATGTTCAAGATGTTTTCTTCTACATACTGAAAATTATACTAAGGAATATAGGATAGGTGTCTACTGATGTTATATCTGTTTTTTTCAGAGCTTAATGTTGGGATAATTTGACTTGGATTCTCTGTATATTATACATCATGCTTTATGTTCTACATAGTATTTTGTGGTATTCATACTTTCTGTGCCATATATTATTCCTCATACTTTTTTATATCATAGGCACTTATCAAAGGTGATCAGTGACCATAATCTTGGAAAAGATATATCCTTTTATGTATATCAGACAATGTTTTCATATACCAAATGATATACTAAATTTAAGGGATTTCTTTATTATATGAGTTTTCTTATGTTATCTTTATAAACTAGGACTTCTTAGAAATATCAGACATGATAGAAAAAGCTACATGAGTTAGAGTCCCTGTAGCCCCAATACTATAATGATTTCAAGAAAAGGTTTTACCATTATTAACTACATTTATTTTATTATTTTGGTAACAGTTTTTACTTTTGTGGCTTTGAATAAACAAAAGTGAAACATTACTCAGTTCTTTCTTGATTCCGATTGAAACTCATGGCATATATTCCAATTTTTATTTTGAGAACTAACTTGCATTTGTTCCTGTTTGAAAGCCTGTCTCCATGTGAGTGATTTTAGCAAGTAAATTAAGAGACTCAGAATTTCCGAAGTTAATATAATTATTTCCACCAGACTTTTGCAGTACAGCTATCATTTTCATAATATTGCACAAAGTTCTTAGAAGAAGGAAAACACACATGAATGCTGGGTTTATGGTAGGATCACAAGGAAATTATCACAGTAAGCACTTAAAACTGCAATGTTGTGGATGTTAATGGGGCAGAAAAGAAACATGCTTTGCTTACGATTTTAATGACATGCACCGACATTCAAACAGCATCCCCTCAGATGGCAGAAAGGTAGGAAGGTTGGTACACATAAATCTACTCAGGAAGCAGTTTGACATTTGGAAATCTGCCTATAGGCAGTTATTCTCAGGTGCTGTGCTCAACTAAAGAGGTGAGATTTCAGTCATTGTACAATCAAACACTGTTAGGTCCTCATCTTCAGTGGTAACAATACCGGTTTAGGTACTGATGCTTATGTTCAACATATTTATCAACAGATTACTGGCAGAAAGTAGGGGACACGTTTTGGCCTTAATGCAGAATTCAGAGTTGCAAGTGTACAAGTACATGATTTAATAGGCTTGGTTGAGCCTGATGGGATAGGATAATGTGTTTGCTTTTTCATGATTTCATTTTGTTGTAGAGTTGTTCATTGTTCTTAGAGTTCTAGGTCTGAACACAGGGTGATGGATGGGAAGAGGCAGTGTTGACCTCCCTGACGTAAGAAAATAGGAGTTCTTTAAGTACTCATTGCTGCAAACTTCAATCAGACAGGGAACGGGGAATGACCTGAACTTACAGTCAGTGTACACACAAAGGGTGGTAGAGAGTAGTGAAGACAGAGGAAGTGATACCAGTGCTGGTGATAAAGTACTGCGGATGAAAACCATCCTCTGGAGCTTGTCTCAGGTATCTGGCTGTCATCCTTCCGCAAGAAAAATCCTCACATAAATTCATAGTAAAAGACATCACATCCTAAAGTGTTTAAAAATAGTGTGCATACAGATATATATATAATCTGTATAAATTCATACTTACACTGACTTAGTTTGATTAATTTCATGCTTAAAAAAACAGTGAACCAAGAATACGTGGTTTCTGAGCATGAATGGGATCCTAGTGATAGTATTTTTAATAATAGATTGCACATGTTTATAGACATGAGATATAAACACAATTTCAGTATTGACATAGTGTACTTTGACTTTATGGTGCTGCAGGTTAAAAAAAAAAACCTATCAACATATCACTTCTGGGATACACAGCCCCATATATTGCATCATGTGACTGCTAACACAGAATGAAGGATGGCAGAATGCATCTAGACAAGCTTTCAGCATTGCAAGCCCTTGTTCAATTGACTGGCTGGAAACATTCTGTTTTCCTCAGGGAGTCTTAATTTTGAATGCTTGCTTCACATACTATATAAATTGGTTCCCAGATAATTAAACATGGTTCTACAAATTTCCTTCCTACTGACAGGGATCACTATCTAAATTGTAACAAATCAAATGATGTCACAAAAATGTGAATCTGCTTATAAAAACATGTGAACAGTAATAAATACTATCTTACCATTCCTTGAGTTAATGCCAAGGTGAGTTTATTCACAGAGTTCTGTAATTTATGTTTTCATAAAAATCATTCTTTTCTAGGTATTTCATAAAGATTGATCTTTCAAATCTGTTGTGTGTTAGAGATCAACCAAGATGCATAAAATGAAAACAAAGTTAAACAACTTCACAAGAGACAGAAATGGCCTTTTAAGATTCACAGAAGTGTGTCTTCTTGTCTAATCTGAGCAGCAATCACTGGGAGATTGATGAGCATTGGCTGCAAAGTGTTTGAGGAGGCGGCTTTCTGCTCAGCGCTACCCGAATGGAGCTATCTGTCTTCATTGCACCCCATTAACATGCCCCTCAGATCTATCAGGCAAATACCTACATACCTACTTCATAAATTATTACCAACGACAGTTAAATATTTCAGAACTTGTTTGGGAATATCATGCACCTTACAGCCCTCAATTTACAGACATGCTTTTGATTTTAAGTATTTTCAGTTCAAGGACTGCTCAGAACTACTTTGTATTCCTGCTTTAGATGACAGTTTTTTGTTGAAAGCAATCCATTGGGGTTTGAAATGGTGCAGTTTATCGAGGTAAATAAAAAGAATGCAAATTATTCACTAACAAGATCATATTTCCTTTGAGAATTATATAATCAGATTTCATATCAATATAACCAAAAGAATGCATTTTATCTGTTTCAATGGAAAATAATTCAAACTGGATACAATACATTCAAACTACCTAAGCTTATCTGAATATTAGCTATTGTGATTATTTATATCATATAAGTATCACACACAACAGTTCTAAATTTAGAATTTTTTTTTCAAAGCTCAGAGCTTTATTTTAATAAAGTTAGTATAATTGTTAAGTGAAATTCATGTAACAATTAATCAAATTTCTTAGTGAACTGTAAATCAAACTGTACAGGAGATTGAATTAGGTATGGGATGAGGCAAGGAGAAATTTTTTTCAATAATTAAAATAAATTTCAACTAAATAAATTCAAGTGTGTTTCAGATTTTAAATGCATTGTATTTACCCATATAAAACTTCTATTCCTGAGCTTTCATTCCCTCAGAGAGGGAAGGCGGAAGATTTCATTAATCTTCTTTTTTAGTTGGATGATGGCATACAACTTAAATAGACATATTGAAATTGGGCAGACATTCTTCATGGATTATAGAACAGTATTTGGAAGGAAACCAAATCGTGAAGGTATGATCAACAAATAATTAAATTTTCTTATCACATTGGAACGGCAGAAGTGGAATAAAATATACTATGGTGACTGTGAGTCAGAGATTTTATGCAAAGTATTCCATCTTCTTAGCAGTACTTTGTGGTGCATGCTTTTTTCATGTACTAACGTTAGAAAAACAAATTCAAGGTGCCTAAATCAATATTATGATTAACACGAGAGCCAAAAATGTGAATGATCTCTTGCAATGCTGTCTCTTGCGGGTTTCAGTGGTGTCTGCATTACAGAGTAGTTGTTGTTTATGTAAGTTTTAAAAGTCTGTTTTTATTCATTTCAATTGTAATCATTTCACAATACATCAAAATATGCAAAAGTTACAAAGGATCCATATACAAATTGTATATCCACCTTCACTCTCTTTTACCAAATAATCGGCTATTTGGGCTTCTTGCAATCCAAGGAAACAGTTTTGTTGGATCAAGAGAGTTAAAGAGGTTTTAGAAGGTATAAGACTGATGAAAATCAGAATTGTTTTTTCTTATTTCCTCTCTTCCCATATCTTGTTTATAAAACATTACTGAGATAACATGGACATGTCCTGAGCTGAAAATACTTAAAGTCTATAAATGAAATTTTGATGTGCAAATCTGTTGCAACCATCAGAGATCATAAAAGCATGATGTACATGTAAAACAAATTTAAAAAAAACTTATTCATGACCCTTCATAATTCCTTTTTCCTGACTCTTTTCCCTGCTCTTCAGTGGTTTACTCCCTCTCAATCTCAGGAATCCAACAGTTTGATTTTGGTCAGTATAAAATAATATGTATTTTCTAGAAGTGAATTGATATAATAGGCATATTTTCTAGAATTTATTTCACTCACACCAGTTATTTGAGACACACCCTTATGGTTTCAAATATTAGTAATTTACTAATATTCTTGTTTTTAATCAATAGTACAGTCATTTTGTTTATTCATTTAATGGTCATTTGCATTTTCCTAAATGCTGTTTTAAATAAAGTCAATAAACTCTATAAGCATCCTTTTTCAATATTGATTTGAACATACACTTTCACTCTTATAAAAGCTACAAGTCATCACCTGTATGATAGGCGAATTTTATTTTATTTACTTAAAACATTGCAGTGTGTGTGTGTATGTGTGTGTGTGTGTGTGTTTGAATGTGTGTGTGTGTGTGTGTGTGTGTGTGTGTGTGAATGTGCTTATGTGTATGCCTGCCTGTGCTACTGGATGTCAACCTCCCATTCCAATGTAATTTAAAATACAGAAATTTTTAATTTGAGTGTCGATTTTCTCGTTATTTTTTAAAATTTGATTGCAATTTATTGTTAATCTAAGAAAACTTTGCTAATCCCATGTGCTCTGCATAGCTTTAGTTGTCAACCTAATATACCTGAGTTGAAGGAGCCTCAGCTGGGGAATTTCTTCCAACGGACTGGCTCTGGTCATATCTATGGGGCATTCTCTGGATTCGTGAGTTACACGGGAGGATTCAATCTACTGTGGGTTGTGCCACCCCCAGGCAGTGCTCCTGTATTATATATGAAATTTTTTTGAGTATGGGCCAGGGGAGCAAGCCAGTAAGCAGCCTTCTTCCATGACCTGTGCTCAGCCCCAGCCTCCAGATTCCTGCTCTGCCTTCCTACCTTGGGTTCCCTCAGTGATGAGCTATGATCTGGGAGATATAATCCAAAAACACCCTTTCCTCCCCACGTTCTTACTGGTCAGAGTGTATTGTCACAGCAATTGAAGGCAAACTAGAGCGACACATTTTCAAAGATCCTCTGTGTTTCCTTTTGGAAGGTTAGTAGTGTTAACTTTTAGCTGAGCGTCTGCAGAGCATCATTAAGATAAAAATTGCTTACATTTCGTTTCTCTTAACGCTGGCATGGGTTATACTACCATGCTGATTCCTTTATTAACAATCTGGCTAGGCAGTGGCTTCTCTGAAGAAGAAAATATTCTACCTATGGACTGTAACTTTAGCCCATAGACAAATATCTCAAAACTCCCTGTCCCCTCTTTTTCCCTCCCCTCCCCTATTCTCCCTCTCTTCTCTTTATCCAATCCCCTTACTAATTACTTGCTGGTTATGCTCTGGTGTAGACATGATCACATAATAAGTTTATGCATATAGGTACAACATTACCAACACATATTCATAGAATATATTAAACTGTCAATATAAATGGATTTCAATTTTGTATTATATTTCTCCATTAATTTCTTTCATATTTCCTTCAGACATTTGTCAAGAAATTATTCAGAGTAATGTGTTCATACCCAGTTCTGAACCTTTTTCTTTGTTTTATAATTTTACTGGAAAATGTGTTGCTCCCAATATGATTTGACAATTGATTATATTTTTTCAATTCCATATTGGAATCAGTGAGCATAAGTCCTACAATTCTTACCCTCATTTTATGGGTTATTTTTATGTCTTTTATGTTTCCATATGAACCTTGGGGACAGATTGCTGCTAAAAGGAAAAAAAAAACTATAGTGCTATATTTATTGGAAACGTTCAATCTGTAAAAGAATCTGAACAGAGCTGATACAGCAACATTGAAACTTCAAGTTTTGTCTTTCCATTTACACAGATTTTCTTAACTACTCTCAGAAGTAATGTATTGTCATACACAGGCATTACACATTTAGGTCAAATATCTAAGTAGCCATTTCTATATACTATCACATTTTCTACAAATGTTGTCTATATATGAAACTTTTCCTTCTATCAAAGCATGTTGCATTTTTGTCACTTTTTCTATTGTTCCTTCTCCATTCTTTTTGTTTATTTTCCTTTTTGTACTCACTATAACCTGATGATAAAAGAGAACTTTTTGAGCTTTCACCATGAAATACAATGTTAGTGGTAGACCTTTGTATAATCTCCATTCTACTCCTTGTCACTGAAATAATGTTTCATGATGAATGTTGGATAGTGAAAATAAATTGTCACTTTTTCTATTGTTCCTTCTCCATTCTTTTTGTTTATTTTCCTTTTTGTACTCACTATAACCTGATGATAAAAGAGAACTTTTTGAGCTTTCACCATGAAATACAATGTTAGTGGTAGACCTTTGTATAATCTCCATTCTACTCCTTGTCACTGAAATAATGTTTCATGATGAATGTTGGATAGTGAAAATAAATTTTACACATTCAATGACATGGGAGGTTTTTTTTTTTTTTTTTTTTTTTTTTTGGGTTTTTTTTTAATTAATTTTTTTTTTTTTTTTTTTGTAAAATAATTACTGAGCCATCTCCTCAGTGCCCCAGCACTGTTACTTTTTTTTTTTTTTTTTTTTTTTTTTTTTGCTATGGTGTCTTTTTGAACTAAATTTTTATTTTTAATTTTGTGTGAAAACAGTATCTCTAATCATTGTATAAAACTGAATGGGTGGTTGAATATTATGTTATATTAATTCAGTTTTCAAAATAATTTTAATATATGTATGTGAGTGGAGCAGGACTTGGGGGGCATTTTTTGTTGTTTGGTCTTGTATTTCTTTGGAGATACAGTCTCGCTGTAGTTTCAAGTGTCATATAACTTGCTCTGCATGCCAGGCTCGCCTCAATTTCACATAGATTTGTATGTTTCTGCTACATCAGTACTGGGATTAAGGATATGTGACACCATACTCAATATTGTTTTTTTGATGTAGCACCTAATTTCTTCCAAAGCTATGATAGAAAAACTGACCAAAACCACCTTGGACATGAAACGGTTTATTTTCTTTTATCTCCTAGGTCATAGTTCATCAATGAGGGAAATCAGTGCAGGAACTTAGGGTAAGAACCTGAAGACAGGATTTTAAGTGTACAGAGGAATTCTGCTTACTGGCTTTCTCCACAGATCTATTTTCAGTCTAATCTCTTATTCAACATGCCCAGATATAACACTGAACAACAGTATAATAGGTCCTCCATTATTACTCAGTGATTAAGAAAATGTCCCATAGACATGACCACTTGCAATTACAATATAGGAAATTCCTCAATTGAGGTTTCCTATACGCAAGTTGACAACTGAAGCTATTCAGCACAATTGACCCTTGTTAACTTGACACACAAAGACATCACTATTAAACATGTCCTTCGCATTTCTTAGCCCCAATATTTAATATTAATATAATATTATAATATAAAACAGTTTTAAAAATTCCAACATTTTAAAGTCTCTTTACAAATTCTCTTAGCTGTGAGCTACTGTAAAATCTAAAACAAGTTGGATACTGTCTTATTTCAAAAATCAATATCTGGGAACAATCAAACAAAACTGAAGTCTACTAATATAGCCCAATATCTGACATCTGAGATGGACTCATGATCTTCTAGATTCCAAAGAACGTGGCAGCTCTCTGGCTCTGCCATCCACAGCACACAGAATTTACCTCGTAGTCTCAGGCTGTCTCCACTGCACACCTGTCACCAGTATTCATTCAATGGTCCTGGAATCTCCAGTATGTTAGATTCTCCATTGCAAATGAGACTGTATCTTCACAAGTGGGCTCTTTTGGCCTCTCAAGGTGCCAAGCCTCATATTCTTTCCATGACCCCTTCAATCCTGGGAGTTTTCACTGCAACTGAAGTTGCATCTCCTCCAATGATGTCTCCTGGTTTCTTACAGTGCCAAGCCTCAACTGATCTCCATGATCCTTTCATGTCTTCAAAACCAGTACTATGTAAGAGACTCTTATACATTACCATACCCTGCTTCCAGCTTGAGATGGAGCCTTGGGGGCCCTCTAGACTGTAGCTTCCATGTGCTGTCCCTGAGGAAAGACTTCCAAGAAAAATTCACAATAATGATCCTGGTCTCTTGTTAATCACAGTTGGCTTTCCAGCTGCAGTCAAACAGCGACCACGGATTCTCAATTCAAAATATCATACAAACAATCCTGAGAGTCTTTGCTTCCCTTGAAATTTTACAAGGCAGGACTCCATCATCTGTACCTCTTTCAGCATTATTTTCCAAGTTCGACAGAACAACTCACTGAGCTCCAAACAATTTTACAATCCAAAATAAAAAAAAATTCTTTTAAAAAATCTAATAAAAATTCTTGTAATGATATGGGAAAGATTTTATTCAACACTACATTTTGGGTGCTATGCTGATGGAGGAAAAATCAACAACCGTTCAAATTTTGATACAAATTCAGTTTGGATTGAGAAACTGAATAATTGCCAGGATTACATAAAATAAATCTAAATCTCGGCTTCAAGCATAACTTTCATATCGTACAAAAGAAATTCTGTTCTCTGGTCAAGTGAAGCTGCTTAAAAGTACATAGAAACAACCTTTAAATTTCACCTCAAAAAGAAAACAACTTGGCAACAAATAAAATGATGAAGGATTAAGAGAGAATCAAAATCACGAGGCAAAATTTTCCACATGAAAAACTGAGCATAAATGCCATGGGATGCTAAAATATGAAAGGGAACAGTTAACGTAAAAACCAAAACCAAAATGTAATAAGTATTTAAATAAAATGATAAACTGTTCACAACTGAAGAACACTGTCCTGTACATTTCCCAGTGCTAATTATGTAAATAAAAATAAAATTCAGTACAACAAAGGGCCATTGGCTAGGATCTCAAAATCAGAGTGAAAGGAAATAATACCTTTTTGGCACTTTTATAATTTTATAAACTTTTATTGATTCTTCAAGAATTTAATATAATGTATTTTTATCATATTTAAATATCTCCCTCATCCCTACCCCTACCTTACTTCCCCCAAATTCATATCCTGTATTATTATTTTTCTTTTCTTAAAAGGACTATGGAGTCCAATATGTGTTGTCCAGACTCTTGGCTGTGAATCTGTCCCTTGGAATCTGTACAACCTACCTAGCACCATACACCTAAAGAAACTTGACTTTGACTCTCACAGAGGTTATCAATTGCCAATAGATCCTTAGCAAGGGCTAAATCTTCTTGCCCACCTTACTCTTCCATGCTGTGTTTTGTTCTTACCTGGGCTTTCATAAGTCCTTTTCATGTTGTCACAAGTGCTGTGGATTCAGTGGTTTCAGGACAGTAAGTTTTTCTTGTACTCATCTAACATCTCTGGTTCTTGCAATCATTCCACTTCCTTTGAAATAATCTTTGAGCCTTGGGAGGAGAGGATGTGTTTTAGTTGTCCTTTTTAGTACTCTTCATGGTGCAGTCCCTTATTTTCAGCACTTTCACAAGCCATGGTTCTCTTTGTCCATTGCCATCTGCTTCAAGAAAAAGTGTCTTTGGCAAGATCTGAGAGATGCATCAATCTGTTGGTTTAAAAATAAGTCAGTAGGAGTCAGTATAATACAACATTATAATTAGCAGAGTAATAGTAGTAGGTTCTCCCCTAAGGCCTTGTGACCTGCCTACCACAAGTTCTTGGCAATAATAGTTTTGGATATGGGGTTCATCTACTGACATTTGACTTAAATCCAATCAAAAGATAGTTGGTTACTTCACAAATCATTCATGCAACTATTGTACTAGTGAACATATTTTTCCAGGCTGTCATTATTATAGATTTCAGAGTTAACAGCTAGGTAGAGTTGAGGGTTACCTTTTACTGCCAGTAGTATATATGGCACATTCTTGTACCATGAAAGGTTTCGAGGTCAGTAACTGTTTGATGTTTATTTTTCTTGTTTATTCTACTATTCATGTATACAGTGTCTTCAAAAATAGAATCTTGCTATATTTATTTACTTATTCATTAATTCCCTCATCACGTGATTGCGTGTCTCTCCATGAATGTATATGTCATATATTCATGAAAGTACTCATTACTTTTCTTTATGCTTTTTATAGAAGAAAGATTTGTATTTTGATTAAATAAACAGAAGTTCTAACTCTAGGCAATGTATGACATTCTGAGATTTTTCTATTTTATTATTTAATAAGCTGACCATGAATAAGTGACACAGCCTTGAAAACATAATATGATGAATAATTCAAGGATGAGAATTTAATTTATGTATGGAAAGTAAAGATAGACAATACTCGTATTCCAGTAGAAGAAGCATCAATACCATCAGCACCTTGTCATATTATTTTTCCATTTTTATTCCTGCATTGTGATTCCAGCCTTATGTGCATAAAGAGGAGAAGATGTGTGAAAATATTGTGGGGAAACAGCCTGTTTGCTGCCCTATGTGGATGGTATTCTTTCAACACTCCATAGGCCTGAATGTTTGCCACAGACAATTAAGCAGGTGATAGATGAACTCTTGGTTTTCCTGGGATGTAAAATAAACTATGCTGAGTCTGAAAATATCAACATGCAATATGAATTATGTGTCCTAGTAGACTACTCTGCATTTCTATAAGTCTCAAACTGGTTCTCATTGTTGAGTCATAAACATGTCATAATATTGTTTAGCTGTCAACAAATCATATTTTCTAGCCATCTGAGCTAAATATAAAAATTCAGTTTTATTATGTAATCATACTTTGTTCATGAGATTGTAATATATAACAATTAATATAGTTCTGCAATACATTTCTATATCTATGGTGAATGTGCTAAAATTTTTTTATGTATATTTGAGTTGCATTTTTTTTAATATATGCCAATTTACTTTAAATTATTTTTCTTTTGAGCATTCTTTGATCCTTAATAGGCATTTGTTGACTGAAAAGCAGGCTTTTATTTTAAGCTCTAAGCTGGCTTGTTTTTGTTTTGGTAATATTGACCTCTTTTCTTAATAGAAAAATACACTTTAAAATAAGCGTATTCAATGAAATATGTAAATACATTTATACTGTGAAATATAGCACAATGTTAACAGAGAACAGATAAAACAAGATCTGTCTTAATCTCTACTCTAGTTTGTCCACGGTTGCCATGACAAAACATTCTAATCAAAGCCAACATTAGGAAGAAAGTGTTTATTTGGCTTATATCTCCTGGGTTACAGTTCAGGAGCTGAAGCATAGTCATGGAGGAACCTGCTTACTGACTTGATCCCCTAGCCCATTGCTCAGACTGTATTTTTATTCAATACAAAACAACCTGTCCAGGGGTGGCATGGCCCAGAGTAGACTGGGTCCTCCCACATCACTCAAAAATCAAGAAGATTCCCCACAAACATGGCTACAGGCCAGTCCATTGTAGACAGTTTCCCAATTGATACTCCCTCTTACCCAGATGTATCAAGTTGACAACTAAGCTTTTTCTCCAGCACAATCTCATAATGTAATTTTCTTCATTTTTCCATGTTTCAGCTGAAAAGGAGAAATTTCAAACTATGTAATATTACACAAATATTTTATTCATACATGTACATGGCACAAAAGTAATAACTGTCTCATTTCAGCATTTGTATTTTGTAACATAAATTCATATATGGTATCTCTTCAAATAATTTGACATGATTCTATCCAAATGTACCAATGCTCTTAAAAGGAGGTAGAAACTCTATTTAATTTTTACTGGCACAAGTAGTAATACTACTTGAGGATTTTTTTTTGATAGATATGAATAATCATGGGAAAAATGTAGAAATATTTTTAATTCCTTCTGTAGAATCTCACACTGAATGGGCTGTAACATTAGGGGTTAGCTATACAATTATGCTTTTCTCCTTTAAGCACTTTAGTTGTAGATTTTTGTCTATTTGTATCATTCTGTACTTTTCAGATGTCTTTTTCACTTAAAAAATAAATAATATTAGAAAGAAAATATTAAATATGAAGACACATGAAAAATACACATTATAGAATAAATTTAAATACAAATATATATATATAAAGACAATTTCCAAATGGACATTGGAAAACATAACTGCATTGCATTTTTTAAAGTCTGGCATTAGAATTAAGTAGTATTCCTTAAATTCTCATGTAGGAATTTGAAGCATTTATGTGGAATCATGCTAAAGTATTCCAGAAAATGTCATCGGGATATGAATATTCATATTAGAAAAAAAAATTAAAAGCCTCAATTGAGGGATCAATTTTTATATGGCAAAAGTCATAAATTATTTAATCAACCCACTCATAACAACAGGAGCAGAACTGAACAAAATTACTAGTGAGGAAGTAAATACTAGCAAGTATGAATGGAGGGAAAAAAGAATGATAAATTTCATGACAGCAAATTTAAATGAGGTCACATCACATTCCCAACTGCTCACTTAAAAATCCCTATGTGTCCACAAAATCTACCAAATTGTTTTACCTAGTTCTGAATCAGTGCTGTTATGTTTCAATGGAGAATAACTAAGCCTCCAATATAAATACAGACATAACAATTATAAAGCCAATCAGAGGAAAATTATGGAGTACAAATCACAGAAAAAGAGAGGTAAGTTTAGGAAAGAAAAGTGCCTGGAATATTTTTTTTTAAAAAGTAATTTAGAGCAGTTGAATGTTAACAATAGATGATGGATGAGTTAGAAAGGGATTGAATGATGTCAGACATAATATTTAGAAATGTAGGTACATATTAGTGAGACATTGTGTCCCTTTGACCAAATCATCTGAGATAATGAATCTAAGAGAGGAATTGTTTATTTTGTTCACAGTTTCAGAGGCTTGAGTCAGTCATAGTAGAGAGGTCGTTATGCAAGAGAACTGTTGAAATAATGTCACAGAAACAAAAGACCAGAGACACTGGTGTGTTAAAGCTGACAGGAAGCAGTGAAGACCAGCTCACAAAATAACATGGAAGAAGGAGAGTGGTACCTATCAGGACAGACAGGAAGAAGAGTAGAGCAGTTCATAGCAGAATAGGTCAGCTTTCAAAATAGCCTACAAAAAGCAGAGCAACTTACATCACAGCAGAGAGGAAGCTCAACAGAGCAGTTCATATTCTACCAGACAGAAGATCAGCTCACACCTGATGATATGAGGACCATGGTAAACAGGGAGCAGATTAGAGCAGGAAGGCATCAGGTAGTACTTAAGGACAACACCCCATCCCCATGAACAGCTTCCTTCATGCAGTCCCTACCCTTTAATCTTCACCACCAAAGATATGATGTATCCATCAGAGGATTGAGTTCCTCATTCTGTCAGAAATCTCATGATAATTTTCACCAGGAAATGATCACAGAAAACCCCATGGTTGTAGTTGACTAATTTTTACGTTTTTCTCAATCCAACCAAATATGCAGTCAAAATTAATCATCATGGGGTAGTTTAATTTTGAAATGGGGAAGTCCCCAAATGTTATTAAGCTAAGAAGTGACACAGTGTGAAATATATCTTCAGAAGTTTACTGTATGGGAAAAAATGTGAAAGAATGGTGACCAATAGAAGACTGCTGTACACAGACAAGAAGAAACTGCGGGTTTCTTGGATAATTGACAAGGAAAGAAAAACTAGGCAGATTGAAGACTTATTTAGCAACAGCAATATGAAAATGGCAAGTGTGTCCATGATGTTTCCTTGCAAAATTCTTTTCAATTCATCATGTTTGCATATTCATTTCGTAAATGTTTCTATCATCATTAAGATATTAGACACCTAGAAATAAACTAAATAAATTCCCAAAATCACACAGGATATTGCCACAGGCCTTGATTACCTCTAAGAAATTGAAGGTAAGACTGGACTGCTGAAGAGAGGGCATACTTTGGACACAGAACTTGGAGAAATGGAACTGGACCTTACCTGGAAGCTGCTTCTTTGAAGGCTAGCTCTCATAATTTTGGAGACCACTGTACAAGGTGCTAAAGGAGAACATCAATCAATGGTTCAATCCCAACTTTAAAGCCTAATCACAACAATTATCAGCAAAGCAAACTACATGGGGGCAGTAGTGGCACTTTTATCAACAGCTACCTAATTGGACTTAAAGCCAACTCAATGGGAGGGAACTCATGTGTAGTATGGTAAACGTAACAAAATGCACATGGCTGGAGAGGTCACAGATCCTAGAGAAAACCCCAACACAGTCACATCCCCAGGCAAGTGTAATTTTTTTACTATACGCTAAATATTGATCCTTATATTTACAGACACATTTTTCAATCACCATTCTTTAAAGAGGTTTCTTTTGCAACAGAGGGAGGTTATTACAGAGTTCCACAACTGGTCACACACAGAGACTATGTGTCTGAGAGTTGCCCAACCCTACCTGACACATCTACAATGGAACCTTTACACCCAAGGCTCACAGAATATAGTGGAGCAAGTCGTGGAGAGAATATTAATGCATCTCTCAACTCTCATCAACAAAGCTCCCTCATGCAAGAGAGGGCAATGAACAAAAAAAGCCCCAAATGGCCAAAGCATAGAGAATAGGTCTGCAGAGTGTGGGTCTTTGCACAACACTCCTATATTAAACTTTGCCCACCTCAGACTCAGGAACCATTGAGGAAGGGGGTTGGGGGCACAGAAAGACTGTAAGAGCCAGGGGAGGGAATGCATGACCATAAGGACCATACGGAAACAGTGTCTTACCAGCTCCTGGGAACTTGCTTATATCAGTTCATAGCAATTGTGTCAGCATTCACAAACCCAGCAAACTCAAGCAGTCAAAAACAAAGAACAGGACTGGGAAAATGAGCAGCAGTACCCAGTCTTAGCTGAAGAACTATAGGCAGCTGATTACTGTTGGGTGAGGGAGAGCTGAAGCTCCCTAAGGGAATTATTTTAGATAGGCTGACTAGACCAAAGTGGATGAATTTACAGACTGAGTGACATCTGAGTACAGTAAATTGACTTGCTGTGTACACCTCAAAATAAATGACAGGATTCATGAAATCCAGTGGGAGGAATACTGGAGGGTGCAAATGGGAAAGGCGGTATAACGATGATTAGATGTTTTCAATAACATACTTAAAAATTCAATAAAAAACTAAAAACAAAGCAAATAATATTGCTGGAAAAATTATGAGCAGCAGATTATTTAGTAGTAAAAGTTTTAACATATAAAATAGAAATAAAGTAATATATTCATTAAGTAATTTACACAGTATGTTAAAAATGATAAATGCGGAGCTGGAGAGATGGTTCAGTGGTTAAGAGCACTGGCTGCTCTTGCAGAGGACCCAGGTTCGATTCCCAGCACCCACATGGCAGCTACGAGCCATCCTTAATGCCAGTTCCAGGGAAATCCGAAGCCCTCTTCTGACTTCCACAGCATTTCAGGATATGGATACACTCACATACATGCAGGCAATACACTCATAAAACAAAAAATAATAAATAAAATATATTTTTTAAAGTGGTAAATGCACTTGAGGAGAGTAAGTAAAATAAAAACAGGTGAGTTCCCAAGCATGGGGAAGGAATGAAAATAGGAGAGAACTGTCAGTGTGGGATTTATGTGTAGGGGATATTTAATATGTATAATTTATTCATATATTCTTTTATTTGTATTTCATAAGACATAGTCTATATAGTTGATACATGTGATTCATGGAATTTGTAATTGTAGGTATAGTCTGTCACTCCATTTTTCAAGGTGGTTTTTTCAAGTATTTTAAAAATATATGTAATATCACTGAAAACACTCCAACTTTTCTTTGACATCTAAAAATTTTCATTTATAAATAGCCCCTTCATGGTTTTAGGATAATGTTTACCAAACATTGTTGTAACAAAAATATATTACCAAATTTCAAATAGAAATTTGTTTTTTATTACAAAATAACTGTGTCAGAGCACATTTCACATTCAAACCTTACCATCTCTAAAATTCTATAAACTCTAGTCACTAAAATGAAATACAAAATATTTAAATATGGATGTTCATGACACACACACAAATACCCACACTCCCTATCTCACCTTTCTGATTTCCCACCTTTATTGCTGCTAGCATTAACCTCTGAGAAAATCTGTAATGAAAATATTTGTCCATTGTGTTTTTCTGAGTGTTCTGGGAAATATTTTCAGACATCATATGATTCATATATTCCAACCATAAGTTTGACACAATACCATATGTATTCAGTTTTTGCCACCTAAACATTTCCAAACAAAATTTTAAAAAGATTATGATATTAATACATTATTGTCACAGTAAGAAATCAAAATGTCCCAGTGTTTCCTGACCAACATCCAGAAACATCATTTTTAATGTACATTTTTACTGAATTTTTGTGAATTTCATACAATAAACCTTAATCATATTTAGAACCCCTTGCACATCTGCATCCTCTATAATCTCCCTCCAACCCTAGATATTTCAACACCTGTCTGGTCAAGCTTTTATACTTCAATGGCCCTTGATGCAAATTCATCTAGTAGAGTTTAGTCAGCCCATTTAAGTCACTTCCTTATAGAAGATCCGCAGCTGCACACACTTAGAGAATATAGGTTTCAGAGATGCCCAGTCCTATGTGACATAGCTATAGTGGAACTGCTACACATAACACTCATGGAACTTAGCAGAACAAGGGGTAGAAAGAAAGCAAGTGCATCACTCAACACTTAACTCTCAGCAGTAAAGCTTCCCTGTACAGCAGAGTGTGATGTACAGGAAAGGCCACAACTGGACAAGTTTTAAAGAATAAGAGAATGCAGAGTGTATATCCTTGGACAGTACTCTCATTTTGAACCTCCCCACCCACAGCTCAGGAATCATTACAGAAGAGGGCGTGGACAGATTGTCAGAGCCAGGGCTGGTTCCTGAACACAGGGAAACAGAGGCTCTCAGGTCACTGGAAGCTTGTACATGTGAACTTGTGACAATGGTGTCATCAAGCACATGACCCACGTCTACTCAATTAAACAAGAGACCAAAGGGGAGGAGAGAAATGGGTGATGGGCGACATTAGCCTGAGAACTATTGGAGATTGATTGCTACTGTGTGAGGGAAAGTAGTCCTTACATACCAATATCTAGATGGGCTTACTAGACTCTGGTGGACGAATTTACACTCGACATTTGGTTACAAATACTTGATTGAATAGGACTTAGTATGTGTGGTGGAATACATGAGGTCTGGTGGGGAAACGGGGGAGATATGGATAGGGGAGCAGCCTAAATTTGATTAAGAACTGTTGTATGAAATGTAAAAAAGCTTAATAATTTTTTTTAAATCCACAATTGTGATACTAGAGGGAAGAGATGGCTCAGTGGCTCATAGTACTGGCTACTCTTGCAGAGGACTTGAGTTTGAGTCCTCGTACCCACATGGCAGCTAACAATCATCTGTAACTCTAATTCCAGGGGAAGCCTATGCCATCTTCTGACCTCTGCAGGCATTGTATGACACAGATATACCCATATACATGTAGGCAATACAGTCATATACAAATATTAAATAAATATAAATAAAATATTTTAAAGAAAAAAGAAAATTCACTTTCCCTAACCCCGCAGTAATCATTTGCCAATAATTCCTCAGCTAAGGAAACTTACCATTTTAATCCATTTTTCTAAGTTTCATCAGTTGTTATCCCAGTAAATTCATTGCAAAATATTTGAGTAGAACGTTTCTTCACCTAAATTTGTTCTGGACCCTGTGTCTTTGAATTGATTATTTAAATAATCTATTATTTAAATTTTGTAAAATATAAACTCTTTTAAGTTTGTTATGTGTGACATATGTGAAAAGGGATGAAAAATAGGTGTTTGTGAATAGATGTGATGGATGTTATTGACCAGAGGTAACACTCCAAAGTTAAAGTTGGGCTACAGTTAGTTACACAGATGAATGGCTCATGAAAAATTATCATATGCTCAGTATTTGTACAATACCAATTTTATACAGTTCAAAATAAAATAACATACATACTTAACATTAGCAAGAAAGGTGTGACCATATTATCTTTGGGAATTGTTTTTCAAAGACATAATAGAAATAACATTCAGTGGTATATATGTTTCATTAGAACTTTCTGAGACCATTGTGCATGTGCTCCTGATGTGATTTCGTAGAAAGCAATTATCTTTCTGGATTTTATCATCAGTGAGGAAGGAGCAATAAACGTTCCTCCATGCTGGTTCTCCACATGAGCAGGGACTTACTAATACCAAACTTAGAGAAAGAGAATAACAAAGTTTTCTTATTGTCTTAGTACAAAATACTCTTTTGTTGAAAACTGTGTTAAATGGCTATAGAATTATTAGTTAAAATTAATTTAGAAATTGTGAGGAGAGCAAGGTGTTGTTAAAATAACCCAATAAGTCTTATAAAAATCTAATCACAAATATAACTGACATAACTTATAATAATACCTAAAAACATCAATCTCCTTGAGGTCAATTTAATAATAATGAAAACCTGCCCAGACCCATATTTTATTTTGTCCTCATCAAATTTCCAATCTTTTCTATGTTTTTCATGTCACTCAAAATCATGGCATTTGAGTTCTATTTCATCAAGCTGGAACACAGGGCAGTCTTTGCCACCAGGGGAATCTAAATGTACAAAAGAATCAGTATACCCTCAACATTTCATGATTTTCCATCAAAAATACTTTTTGGGGATACTGGGGGTTATACAAAATATAAAACAATAGTATGTACTTAAATTTAATAAATCATCAAGGCATATTAAATTATTTCCCATTTAAGATATAGAATGTGAAACAGAACTTTAGTTTCCCAAACTCAAGAACACGTTTCTATTTACTCAACATTGCCCTTACAACAATTGTTTTCTGAAATGATGTAGTGATAGGCCTTTTCTATATTTAAAAACAAATTATATTTAATAAGGCATATTTGCTTTTGCTATGCCAGCAGTATTAATATAATTGATCTTTACAGTGAAAACTTAATTTGAAATGCTACATATACATTCAACATAATGTGTATTGTTTTCTGAGTGTTTATTCTTAATTTTCTCTGCTTTATGGATATAGAGCTGTGAGCTACCCACTATAAGCACAGTGAACAGTGATAAGCTATAAGCTGTTTGTATTTTGGCATGTATGCATTTAAGTCAGGATACATGTATAAACTAAAATTAAAGAAGGCAAAATCCATTTGAAAGGTATTTTATTATGTAAATGTGACAAAAAAAAATCCTGGCTCATATTATGTTACTAAACTATTTTGCTATTTAGTGTAGGAAACCATCACAAACAAGTCTGCTATGAAATGGCTTTAACTTACAAGATATATTTTAAAGTATTGATTAATCACATGGTACAATTTTGGTATTTAATAATACAAATTATCTTGAATAAAGCACAACTAAGCATAGTCTACAACCAAAAATTTGGTTAAGCTTCATCATTACAAGTATAAAATAACTGGGAAGGCATTCAACTTTATATCATTTCTATATATCAATATCTGTATATCTACATATCTATATATCATTACAACTCTCTATATATTGACAGTTTCCTCAATGAGAAAGCCAGGCTTCTGGATAAGAATAAACAATTTTAGGTGAAAAAATATGTGGTTCCTTGATTTACCATCTTCGAACCTAACATCTTACTTTTGGGAGAGTCTCCCCATGGGCATTTTGCCTACAGTTTCAGTGTGCATTTCTGTTGTTGCCTAATGGGACACTATCTTGTAATGAGTTTTTCTAACGCAGTCCTAGAATATGGGCATTACAGATTGTGGTAATATATACTTAAAATTAAGGATAGTTCTAGGTCTGCAGAACCAAAACACATTATATATGGTAATAAAAAGAAATAGTCAATTAAAGCTTTACAAAAGCCATTGCAAAGCTGAAAAGAGTGTCAGTATAAAATGCTAATCTGTTTCGATTACTGACTAAGGTGTGTGATAATTATATTTATGTTATCTAGGGTGAGCAAGCAATGGAAATAAAAGAGATAAGAACAGATGATCCAGTCTCAGTGTTATCTAATATGTATCTGGATTCAACAGAAAGGCATCAAGAGACAGAAGATTATTATTATTCTACTGTGAAAAAGAAATTATAAAATTTTAAAGTTGTGCCAATAGAAGCAAAGGAAGTGGAAAGATGAGTGAAATCGATCACTCCAAGCAGCTGGCTTCAGTAATTTAGTCTGTTCAAAATAAATGTTACGATAGGAAGTCAGAAGCTCATCTAAGTTACTAAGCTATAAGTGTGGGAACTAGCTCTTTGTTAATAACTCATCAAAACTTTTTTAAATTAGTATGCACTGAAAGAAAAAAAAATCACTTTTCAGACCATGTTCACTCACAAAAAACAGACCAGACACTATTAATTCCAAATTTCTAGCATCAATACTCTCATTAGGCTACAATGGACATAAAACAGAATGGGAACAACACATTTTTGAAGATCATACACAATAAAAATAGAAAATTCATTGTATTTTACATTGACCACTATGCAAAGATATTTAAGATGTTTAATAACTATGTATTTTATTTTCCAAAATTTAAAAACAGATTTAAATTTCCAAGTATTTTCTAAACTGAACAGACATCATGGTTAAATATAGTTCATCATAAATATGTAGCAAACACTGTGGTGTTTTTCAGCATTTTATTTTGCTATTTCAAAACATAAAGTGAGGCAGTATCATCAGGAGTAAAACTACATTGTTGAAGTTATTTTAATATATTAAAATTTTGGCCCTCATCCAAAACTTTACAAAACATTCCTATTAAAATTTGACTAACGTGCTATGCAGTCGAAATTTATGTTTAGAAATGTAAAGTCTAATGTGGTTCTTAAGAATCACCCTCAACTAATACTGCTTACCTTATTATGTAGCTGAAACCTCTGCCATATCATCACAAAGTTCAATGAGATGAAAGTACCCAAAATAACGGAGATCAAACTTGAACATTTTAGGGTATGTTTTATTAATTTACATGTAGTACATATATCATTTTTAGCATACTTCCCCATACAATTTTCAAGAAGTTTTGAAAAGAAACTTCATTAATCAGAGGTGTATTGCAGATTTTTCTGTAAATATAAGGATCCATATTTAGCATATGATACAATAGTTCATTTTTCTAGAGATAGGACAGAAATAGGGTTTTCTCTAGGATTTATGAACTCTCCAGCCATGTGTATTTGGCTATATTTACAGTGCTACCCATGAGTTCCCACCCACTGAGAGGGCTTTATGTCCAATTAGATAGCTGTTGATTAGACGTAGATAACTGTTCCACTACTACACCAACAGAGGTAGTTTGCTGTGCCAGTCATTGTTGTTATAAAGCTTTAGAGCTGGGTTGGACCATTGATTGATTTTTCTCCCTTATCAGCTTGAATACTATCCTCTAGAACGATGAGAGCTAGTCTTCAGGGAGAAGGCTTTCAGGTCATTGCTCCAAGTCCCATTTTGGAAATATGTCCTGTCTTCGGCAATAGGGTCTTACCTTCAAGTCTGGTAGGTAATCAAGGGCCGTGACAATAGTCTGTGTTATTCTGGGAGTCTCTTGAACTACTCTGACCAACAACTCAAAGGGAGGTTTTTCCAGTCTGGCACTGTGTTCCTTATTATAAAATCTTTGGGTATATTCAAGCACTCATGTCCAGATATTGTATGTGTATTTTTCAGGGGTTTTTGAGTTGACACATTTCCCTCTGACTTTTTATATCAGCTAAGCTGTATTTCTCTCTCCCTCTCTCTCCCTTTCAAACCTTCCTCCTTCTCAAGTTTGTGTCCCCATTTTCGTCTTTTCTATTACTCTCCTCTCTTGATTTCTTTCTTCCTCTTTAACCCCTTTATTTCTTGTATGTTCATCCCTCCCTACCTTCCCAGTTGCAACCCCCATTTTCACATTTCCCCTGTGGTAACATCTGTTTCTGACTATCCACCTCTCTTGGGCTCTTTATTTTGTTTATCCCCATACATTACTCTCTTTAATCAGCATATTTGTGCTACTCAAACTTTATTTTTTTTCCAAAATACTCTTGCCATGTACCACAATTGACTGCATTTTATTCTATTTGCATATTTTAGTTGGTGAAGAATTGTGCTTAGAAATTCTTTGTATAAGAAGGCAGTGTAGAGGTATGACTCAGTGGTCAAGTAAATACTCCTCAAGTTTCAGGCCATAAATTCTTCCGTTACACAAACAATGAAACAGATAAAAATCAATAAATTAATTTTAAAATCAAGTTGGACTCTATAAATGATATACCTCCTTAGCATTTCTTGTTTTCTAATTATTCATTATTGAACAAATAAAACTGAATATTTGGTTCATCACTTGTGGGAGACAAGCTTGAGCCTAGGGTGAAATTGCAACTGTCAGGGTCACATGGTTTCTAGGAATCCAGGCTCTGTAATCTGAAACCTAGTAGGCTAATTAGCTTCCTACCCTCTATTCTGTGATAGGACGTTAAGACTGTTATGCTAATAGGATGATGGTAATAAGGTATCTTACTTGCTGTACTGTGATAGGGTGCTAAACCTGTTAAAATAATAAGGTATCCTACTTGCTGTACTGTGATTGGACCACTACCCCTATATAAGCTTGTGCCTTCCTGCAATAAACCAGACCAGTGTCACTGAACCTGGTCTCCAGTGTCTGAATGCAGCTCTGCTGACACAGTCTCCTCACCAGCCCTAGGGTCCGCAACCAGGCAAAAGCAGCGATGACAGGAGGCAGCGCAAGGCAAGCAAAAGAGTTGCCTCAGCCCAGGGTGAGCGGAGGAACAGCCTCGACGCCCATGAGAACGAAGGAGCAGTACCCACGAGAATGGAGGAGTGGCTGCTGCTGGTGGTGACCTCAATCACTGATTTGTGAAACACATTTTAAATGAGCACAATATTTTCAGAAATGGAAAAAACCATTGTTAGCCTGTGAACATACAGCTTAGGTCCTCAAGAACAAAGTGTATTGGACTGAGGCTATAACCAAGAACACTGGTTGACTACTCTCCTGGTTTCATTTTGGAGACATTTAGAGGAGAAAAGGGTTATTGTGGCTCACAATTCCAGGTTATGTTCCAACACTATGAGGAAATCACAGTGACAGCTTCTTGAAACAGCATGTCATATTATATGTGGTCAAGAATGTATTCATGTGCTTGCAAACTTCTGCCCAGCTTGATTTCTTTACCCCTTTACAGTACATACACCTTTATACACTACTTGGGATTTGGTGCTGCCCACAAGGGTTGAATCTTACACTGATTAATTAATTAAGATGATCATCCAAAAATCATGCTCATGATCAACCCATTGTAGACAAAACTTGAGTGAGATTTTTTGCTAGATGATTCTTGGCTGTGTCCATTTGACAATTAAAGCTGACCATCACGCCTCACATGCAAGATTTCCTACATTCGTCTCTTAAAAATGGCCATGGTCTCATATATATGTATTGCAACATTTGGGAGATAGAGGCAGTAGGATAAAAATTTGAGGTCATCCTTGATTACACAGAGATTTCAAAACCTCAGAAATCAAATGAAATCCTGTTTCAAGAAAAATCGACAAAAAAAAAAATCCCCCAAAAGTCTCTCAATATCTGAAATCTCTGATAATGACATTTTAAAATGATATCCCCAAAACAGTTTCTAACTTAGCTACTATGAAGAAACTGACAAATATCCTTAGGTTACATCAATCCATCAATACTCCACAAGAAATTGCTGATGTCTAATAAGGAATCATTCTCAGTGCATATGGCAAATTGAAAGCTTTGATGGCCAACTGAAATATTCAAACTATAATTGAAGACATGTGCTTTCTTAGTAATGATTTTAGAATTGAAACAAAAATTCCAAATATGAAAATTATTCTTCAGTAGTCTCAATAAACTATATAGAAAAAAACTTATAAGCTGCTTGGATTAGTATGAATTAGTTAATGTTATTTGAGAATTCTTAACTGGACTTTTAATTTTCATTGGTCATTTTGCTAAGAATGGAATTTTTAAAATTTATTTTGTATTTGACAGTATGGAGATACAGTGAATTTACTTGGTTTTATTGCATTTATTATATAATCAAGAGAGCCATTTTAAATCCATTGGTGATTGCATTTAGTCATTGAGACTTTACTCTGTCAGTTTTCATCTAGATGTAGATTGATGTTTTAATCCTCTATGAAAACTAGCAATATCACTTAGCAAACATAATACACTATTTATGTTAATTGCACTTGATATCAATATTAAGTGCTCATGGAAAATATTTAAATCATGGCATGGTTTCTACCTTCAGTGTGTAATGAATGATAGAGCAATATGTGTAATGTTTGACAAGTTTCAAAAGTGAAAGCCATTGAGTGAGTCATAGAGTACAAGCAATTCTTATTAGCTATTTATTCATTAGATGTTTCAGCATTTTATCTCCTTCATAGGAAACCTGGAAAAATCAAGTTATAAAATATTTATGACATGTAAGAATTTAAAACTTTAAAAAAATTATTTTTTTTTCTTTTATGTGTATACGTGTATTGCTTGCTAGTAGGTAACTGCACCTGTGTTGTGAAATGCCCGTGGAGGTCAGAAGAGGCTATCAGATCCCCTACGACTGGAGTTATGGACAGTTGTTAGCTGCCATGTGGGTGCTGGGATTTGAACCCGGGTCTTCTGCAAGTACAACCAGTGTTCTTAATTGCTGAGCCATCTTTCCAGCCCCAACATGTAAGAATTTAAATTAAGAGATTTTTTTTCTTTATCACAGACCACATCAAATTTGGTGTTTTCTTGGTTCAGATATCTACCCAGGGGAGGTACACATCTTAGGCCAATATAGTGGGAGAGGTTGAAGTGGCAATTACATCCATGGTGAGAGTGAAACTGTTTCAAATGGTTGTAGATTTTTTCCTTATACAATTGTTTAATTTTACTCAGCATAACTGAGTCTTTTCTGTTGGATTATACATTCTTTTCAAGTGTAATATACAAAAGGAAAAGATTTATTTTTATTTCATTATTATACTTCAGAAAATTACAACTGTATTTTCATTGCAGATTTCTTAACAGTATTGAACATGTCTACAAGAATGTGTTCTCATGCCTACAATTATATTATCAACAGAAATTTTATTAAAAGCATTCATTTTATTTGATGTACTTTTTCTGACTATTTAAAAGCAAATGTGAACAACTCTTTAAATAATTCAGTTTTTGAAGATAAGTGTGATGGTTAATCTTGGTAGACAATTTGATTAGATCAGAAATCAACCAAGAGAGCTGCCTCTAGATGGGATTGTGGGTGCATTTCCTTCAATTGGAGATGACGTTCCTCCAGAGTGGGCAGCACCTTTTGATGGTGACAGCCCAGATATATACAGGGAAAAGAAGTGGTGTTTTTGCCTGCCTGACTTCACTCCTTGCCTGTGAGTGCATCCTCTCTGTGTCTCCTGCTGCTGCTGCTGCTGTTGCCATTCTACTCTCTCATTGCTCCCGTCTCAATTTTGGTGAAGAAAAGTGCTCCACAGAAATTGTCTACCGTTCTGCAACAGAATGGAACTCCAAAGCCATTCAGTTTCCTGGATTGATTGAGCAGCGACTAAGCTCAAAGCCTATCCATTATGCACTCACTGTTGGTTTATCCAGCACATATACCTTACTTTAAATCAACTTATCAAATCCCCTTTAAAATACATATTTATTCTATTGATTCTGTTCCTTTGAAAAGCCTTCATTAACACAATCATTAGAGCATCAAATATAATTACAATTTTAATCAGAATTTGTAACATATTTAGTAACTTAAAATAAATTTAAAATAGCTGATGTAACATCCACATACATATTTTACTATCAGTTGTTTTATAAAATTGTCACCATAAATATTTAGTACTTAGATTAATCAGTAATTGTTAACAAAATAGGAGAGCATTTTATACACAAATTTTAAGTGCTTTGTTAAAAATCAAAATTTCTGGGGCTGGAGAGATTAGACTGTGGGTTAAGAGTACTGACTGATGAGGTCCCAGGCTTGATTCCCAGCACCTACTTGGTGGCTACAAACCATCCTTAACTCCAGTTCCAGGGGAATTCCACGCCATCTTCTGACCTCCGTGGCATTGCTCCTGGGTATACCTCCTGGGTATACTCACATATATGCAGGCAATACACTCAAAAATGTAAAACAAAATAATAAATTTTTTGTATTCTTTAATAATTTAATTTGAAAAACTAATCTGATTATAACTTTAGAAACAAAATGGAATACTAGTAGCTTAATGGACTGCACAATATTACAAACCTATTCTTTTAACAATTACAATGCAAACTCTATTGAAACTGAGATAATTGTTGAAAATAAAAATGGATTGACACATATTAAGAGCTAAAGCAATATAATAATGGTTTTCAATGTCTTTATGACTTAATTATTATGAATACTGCTTTCTTATAATTAAATATAAGAGTTACATAGCAGTATTTTTCCATCCTACTAAGAATTTGGAAAGCAGCTTTCCACTTCTTGACATCACCATAATCTAATAATGGTTACAGTTATACCCTACGTGATAACTTTGAGTTGACTCATTCAAAGACAGTGCTGAGGGGGCTCAGACGCTGAAAAATCCAAAGACCCAAGAAGGGCTTGGGCCTTTTTATTGTGTTGGCTGGTTCGAGGCAGGTTCCCCTCTCCTAATTTTGGATTGAACGGCAAAGAAAGAGCTCATAGATTACAACTCCAAGCTACATCGTCTGGACTTGTTATCTAAATTGGTCTGGACGGGTCAGCTGGAAGAGGTGTCCAGCTGGTTGGAAGAGGGGAGCCAGGACTCTATCTCAAACTAAGAAGAAGCATGAAGTGTGCCATCTGCTTTTCAGGGATTTAGACTTGCCTGCTTCTCAGGGCTTCAGTTCTTTGCATTCCCCTCTCTGAAAAGATCACCTTAAATGTGAAGAGTCTTTTCTCTATGAGTATGTACATTTCTTTAATAAAGTTTGTTACCTGTTGTTTCTGGGGAACAATGCTGAAATAGATACTATTCTTTTCCAGAAATTTTTAACCGGGTAATATTTTCTTGCTTTTATTCTCACACCTTAAGACATACTGGACATAAATCTCCATATAAAAAAAGTTATTTCTCCTCCAAACCTTAAGAGAATTGTGTCTATTTAATATCCTCAAAGACTGAGAAGAAGCATGTTGTGTCCTTAGAGCATTTGTTACCTGAGGATCAGTGAGCCCTTAATCACAGTGATACCCAAGTATGTATCTATCATCTTCTACCACTGGGATTCTTATTACTGTGGTATCCAGGCAAGGCCATTAGGCAAAATATTGGAATATTATATTGTAGGAAGTATATTTCAGAGAAAAAAATGCCAAGGATACAAAATAGTGTAACCTACTCTTTTTTTTTTTTCTTTTTCTTAATGTGAGCATTAACCCCTTTCTCAGATCATGCTCTGCTCTGCCTGGTATATTGTGAGTAGAATTATCTTTAGTTTTAAATGCCCTCTGTGTTAGAATATGATGAAATCTGCTTTTCAAAATCATCCTTCCATACCCTCAAGATGTGGGATACGAAGAAGTAATAGAAACCATTTTTTTCCTCCAATAGTTACAACTGAGTATTAGGGTTCATTGGGAATTTTTGCAGATACTCCAGTGTTTTGTGAGCATCTATCCAGGCTAAGGGTACAGATAGTTTGGTGAGTTGGTATCATTCTTCTCCATAGAAGCACCAATTTTCTGACTCTGAGTGTCTAATGTAACAATAAGTCAGAAAGTTATCGGAGCATTCTTTCTTTTATTTAGGTCTTGTTGCAGCTTCAAAATCATCAAATCACTTCACTTTTGGAAATATCTAAGTGTGTTACATTTTACTAAACTACTAATTATAAACAATGAGTACATTTTTAAAAAGTTAAATTGTAGACCTGAGTTTGAAACCTGAGACCCATGTGGTGGAAAGACAGACTATACTCCCCCAAATATTTCTCTAAATTCCACTCATGAGTTGTGACATGTGAGCATATATAAACACACATAGAAAAAATAAATCAATAAATTATTTTTAAGATAAATAAAAATATGTTTAAAAGATGAAATTTATGAAAAATTGTAAGGATGATAAAGAGAAGATTCTCAGAGAGTAAGGGGAAAGCAGAATAAAAGAAGAGAAAAATAAATTCAAATGTAAGGGATAATTATAGAAATGAGAACACATGTTCTGTTATGATACAGAAAGGACTTGAGCAAAGGTAAGTAAATATTGCTTCCTTGGCTATTTCTACTTTAGAATAAATACATGCAGATAAAGTTCTTTAAAGTGCTTTAGACAGCACACTAGTAAAGAACACAGTAAATGAGGATAATTCACGCCTTTGAGGCATCATAGTAAGCATGCCCATCGTGCTTCATGGTAAACACATTTCCTTCCACTTTTCAGAGAGAAATTCTGAATGTGTGAAAAATCTAACCATCAGAAACCAGAATTGCATTAGTTTTCAAAAACAATTGTCAAAAGGTTGGGAAATTTAATAGATTCAGATTTCTAAGATTAAAATAATCACCACTGAGGCCTTGCTACAGAAATAAAAATGAAAACATTTATTATATATATTAATTTTCATATCCATTAACATATAATTACTGAGCAACAAATAAACACAAGCAAATTACATAAATATATGCAGCTAAATCTATTTCGAGTGTCTGCTTCTTGGGTAAGAGCAGGAAAATATGTGAGGAATTCATTTTCAATTCTATAACCTTAGAAAAACTAATTAAATTTAATGATTCATATTTTAAAGTTGCCCTTTTAATAGGCTGACTGAATGTGATTTGAAAATCAATAGTGTATTAAATTTCAAAGTCTATGTTTTGTTACAAGACAAAAAAATGTTAAGGTTTTATACATTTTGCAATGTGAAAACAATCAAATTTTGAGGTGAAAAGAAGTCAAATCATGATGTATTTGTTGATGAGTTTTTTTAATTGAAGATGATTTATCATTTCTTATCTTGAATATATATTTAGAGAGTTGTCATGTTCAAATTTCATGTTTTGTTTAATTTTGAAAATAGTACTATTAAGTCAATTTATTTTAAAACTTGTTCTGGAAATAAGTTATATAAGGGCTAAATTATAATAAGATATATAAGTACTCAGGATTTGTGATTCCGATCTATGAATTTGTTCTTACTTGCATTCTATGTCACACAGCAGATTGAAAAACTATCATCATTTATAGCTGTGATCAGGCTAGCTGTTCATTGTTAAATTTTTAGGTATTGACATCAAAAGGTTAATAGTTACAAATAATTTCCTTTTTTTTGCCTTTTCTGTTGTGCTTTACTCTATCCTAACGAATGAGACTTATACAATTTGATGATCTGGAAAATTTCTATAATACTGTTCATTGAATTTTTTCATTAATAACAGTCAAATATTTAGAATAATTCTTGAGATAATTTTGTTTCATGACTTTGCCAGTGGAGATTCAATTCTCACCAGGTAGAGAAAGTAACGGATCAAAGAAAATATTCCATTCAAGTCCAGCACAGTGTTTATTAAGGTTGCTTACAGGATAACGTGTGACTAAAAGCAGCTGTATTGCTGAAAATCTCTCCCTAGCGAGGATCATCACTCAGGAGCAGCACACCCAGGAATCTCATTGCACAATTTGCAGGGAGCTACATGACCACAGTCGTTTCTACTCCAGCCATTGCTTACTGATTTCATAACCTCAGAGAGAGACGTGTGTTCATGTGTATCATTATCTCTCCTCCTTGTCCATGAAAGAATGATTAAACTCAGAACAGCTACAAAACAACTAACTATAGGATGATGTTAAACATATTGATAATTTCTCAGTTCTGTTGCTTAACAGATAGATTTTATTTTCCTGTACTTATTTTTACCTTACATATTAATATAACTAGAAAGAGGGAATCAATTCTTTTTTCTTCTGTCATACTCAAATTTCAATAATGCTATCTGATGCCATACTATGGTTTATCTGTTCATTGCTTTGTTTTTCTTTACTATGTCCTCATACTGTTTGATGAATAGAAACCACAATTTACAAATTGCCATTACTCTGAGTGACCTTAGTTGTATATAAACATATATGGATACAAAATTTGATGAAAATGTGTTTAGGAAATAATATTGGTTGACATAGTATTTCAAAGTCATGTTGAAAATTGCCACTCTCAATCTACATTAAGAAGAAAGTTTCATGACCTTGAGTTGTGAGTGGCCATAATAATAGCATTTAAATGAAGGAAAAATATGAAAAAGACTACTTTGGTTCAGAAAAAGTGCTGATATTATTAAAGTATTTCCTTTAAAATCTGTAATTATTTTGTGTCATAGGGAGACAAACAAAAATGATGAATCTTACTCCTTTGCTAAATCTTTTTAAAAAGTTATAGGGAATTTTTTTTATAAGTCAGCTATTTAAAGCTTTCTTTAGGGAATCAAAATAACAATTCAGGTATTTAAGTACTGATAAAATTCATATTAGTTAATCCAAGTGTGTGTATAATGTCATGTGTAAATTTCCTTGTTTAGAATTTATTTAGGTTCATTGTTATGACTGGTGATCATTATCATGATTGTATTAGCTGTATATGATAATGCTCAATATAATCTCAAATTTTCATTCTTCAGTAACTTAAATCTTACAAGAAAAAAATCAGAAATAAGCCTATCACTTTATTAATATTGATAATTTAAAGTCAAAATTTCTAGCATGGAGGTAATGATCAATTTGGGTTTTCAGTACATTCCAAGTTAGCTAAGAAACCTACCCAAATGTGTGCACATGTGTCTTTCTGCCCATTATGATCAGCAACAGAGAAAGGACTGGAAGACCTTCTATCTGAGTACTTATTGTCAGAAAATTAGCTGAAAATACTCTAAATATAAATTAGCAGACATGAAAATCAATGCAAAAGAAGAAGCACATGCTCTGCTTTATGTACCAAAAAGAATAAAAGTATTCATTATCTCCCCCAAACCTCCTGATATTTGTAAAGATTTTTTTCTTACAAATATCTAAGACGACAATATAAACACAAATGTATAAATTAAAATGAAATTTCCAGATTTTCCATCATTCTTCCTCAGATATACAAGTTTAATAATAATAAAGAAATACCTATCTCCCATAATGCAACTTAATTTAGTCTGAGTATGTTTAGGCATATTGGAAATGAATATTTGAAACCTCTGGAGTGATCATAATATAACTTAACTTAATGATCATCAAATAGTATAAAATGTTTACTGAACAGTTGAGTATCATATGTCCAAATACTACTATATTTTATGGAGCATGAACCTAGTTGCAACCATAAGAAACCTATCAAATGTTCTTGAAATTTAAGCAGAAGACCTTATGATGTTTTTGTCATTACCAATTCAACACTGAAATGAGTTTTTAAATTTAAAAACACTATACAGTTCAGAAATAGAATTGAAATGTGGTACAGTGAGCTCATTGTTATACAAAATTCTTTTAGAAACTAACTCAAATGTTATTTCTGTTGCTTTATCACCGTACTTTTAAGGAAATGGAACCTCTTGAATGATAGCAAAGACAAATTCTCACTTTGATACTAGCAAAGAACTAGGTTTATGTATTTCAAGTACAAACAATAAACTGAATCACTTAAAGCATGGGAAGTTTAATAACATAAAATTCCCACACTTTATACAAATACCTTCAGTTATTTTGGCTGCTGTTTTTTTTTTTTTTTTTCTCATGTTAGCAACTATGATAAAGCTCTGAGAGTGTTGTGGAATATATGGAACTATTGCCATAAAATATTCCTATGATGATTAAGCAATAATATTTTTTAAGTAACAGTAAATATTTTATTTCGCTGGAGAATTGTTCAGGAATATTTTAACTCAATTTCTAGTGGGTACAGCATAGACTTTAGAGAAAACATATTCACAGATGCTTAATAAAATCTGAAATATTCTGTTTAGCGAGTTGTTCCTGAATTAATTAAAGGAGATTTAAATACTTTGATTATTTTATTTCATTTTTTCAATGTACAATTTTATTGAATTTTTGAATATTTCATACAAAACATTTTAATCATCTTTTTACAGTTTCTCCCATTCACACCCTTTTCACATGTATGTAAAGGCCTATAAAGACAAGTTTGTGTACCCAGATTTACCCCAGTGTAAGTTCATTCCCTAGAGTCTAGAGTCTGGTCACCAGTTATTTTAAATGCGACCATCTCAAAATCCTTCTTAAAATACAAGAACCTTTGTATCCAACTTGAAAAGAAAATTTTTATTTTTCCAATACTTCTTGAACTTAACATTTTCCATTTGAGGAGATTCTTTAATTCTTTTATTTGGTATTTGATTATAGCTAGAATTAATAAAATATTTAAAATTTTGAATATTTCATTGTATGTGTACCAAAGGAAAAACAAAAATGCACTATTTTCTATAGAGTTAGAAAAATCCAACTTAAGTTTTCATTCAGAACATCATGGTAACTGAAGTTATGTGTGTGAATATTTGGGCATTTTGATATTTTAAAAATTATCATTGGATTATCTAAATTTGTTTAGTGATGTCTGCATACTAAATCCCAAGCTTTAACATATTTTATCCACAATCTCACATAGATCTCAGACTGGCAACATTTATAAACAGATTTTTATTCAAATTTGGAAGATAAGCAAGTTGAAATTTACAGAAATTAATTATTTCTTTTATGTCATTCAATTTCAGGTTTACAACGAACATTTAATCCAAGTTGTTTATTCGTGATCCTAATATATTTAATAACATCATACATGTTGCTTATCAGAAAAAATTCTATTCAAAAAGGACTTAGCATATGATCAGTCTCTCTCCAAACAATCAGTCAAATGAGTAGTCAATAACTAAATATTAAAAATGTTTAAGGCAGACATAGTGGCATCTACCTTTAATTCAATCACTGGGAGACAGAGGAAAGCAGAAATCTCTGAGGTTCATGCTAGCTACATAAGAATTTCCAGGTCATCTGGAACTACAGACAGATGCTGTCTCACAAACAAAAACAAACAAAAATTAATGAAATAAATAAAATTGATAAAAAATTAAAATGTGTTTTTTAAAATAAATTGAACTCTATACAGAATGTGGCAACATTATTCACATACTAAGCATTTGAGACAGACATTTTCAATCATTCCAACCAGGAAATAATCTTAAGAAATGATGATCAAAAGTGAAATGAACCCCCATGTGTTTGTTGATGCTCTCTTCAAATGGCTAATAAATGTAAACAACCTAAATACCCTTCAACTCAATGGGGTTTAAATCAGCAGTAAGAAAAGATGAAATTATGAAATTTTCAGATAAATAGTTGGAGCTAGAGAGTGTTATACTAAGTGAAGTAACACAAATGCAGGAAAGCAAGCGACATGACATGTTTTCCCTTATTTGTGGATTGTAGCAACAATCCCTTATATGTGAGTATATAAATTCTGATGTAACACCAGGAGCCAGGTAAAGGGAAAAGATACATGGAGGTAAATGAAAATAAACAATCTGAAAGGGGTTAGTAGGGAACAAATGTTACCTGAAGGAAATTTAAAAAAAAAAAATGGCAGGAAAAGAGGAGGGAGGGACATGCAAAGGACCATGGTGTGGGGGAGGGAGGGAAGTCAGGAGAGGAAAGATGGTGGAAGTCGGGAAGTACTGGGGGTAAGGTGGAGATAATGGGGACACTACGACTAGGGAGAGAGGAAGAGAGGAGGAAAGCCTGAATAAAAGGAGTGGAGATGAGGGAATCTTGGGGAGCTAGGAAACCTAGAGGGAAAAGTGATGCCCTAGAAAACATATGAGAAATGCTTGTAGAAAGTCTGAACATTAATGCCTATGTATGCCTGGGAACAGCTTGGCTGGGAATGCAGTGCTAGAATGAAGAGCCCTCCCTTAGAGTGACAAGCATGCCATGCAGCACTCATCACAGGACCTTCTTTTTGCAAAATTGGAGGCTACTGCAGAGTTGCACATCTGGTCAGGCACAGAGAACATATGCCTGAGAGATGCCCAGTACTAGGTGACACATCTTCAGTTGAATATGTACAAGTAAGGCCTATGGAACATAGTGGAATAAGGGGTAGAGAGAGGGCTAATGCAACTCTCACTAATGAGGCTTCCATGTACATCAGTGTGTGATGCACACAGAAGGCCACAACTGCCCAAGTTTTGGAGAATAGGAGACTGTAGAATGTAGGATGGAACTCCTGTATGAAACCTCACCCACCCATGGCTCAGGGACCATTGCAGAAGAGAAGGCAGAAAGATTTTAACAGCCAGGGCTGGTTCATGAACACAGGAAGTTGGAGGCCTCTAGGCCACTAGAGACTTGCTCAAGTGAGCCTGTGGCAGCTATGGCATTGAGCATGGAACCCATGTCAGTTCAGTTAACCAAGGGCCCATAGGGGAGGTGAGAAATTGGTGGCAGACCAGCACTAGACTGAAAACTATTTGAGACTGGTTGCTGCTGGGTGAGAGAGAGTATGACTTCCAGATGATCACTGGATGGGTTGATTAGACTCCAGTGGAAACATTTACACTGAACTACATTTGAGCACAAACACCTAAATGAATAGATCTCAGCATGTATGGTAGAGTGAATAGGGTTCAGTGGGGGGACACAGGGAGGCATGGATGGGAGAGGGGGTCTGGAGTTGAGTGGGAAGTGTATGAATTTTTAAAAGCTCAATTTCAAAAAGTAAAAAAAAAAGAAAATGACATGTTACATCATGCATGAGTTCACAGAGTAGGTACTGATTATAAACTTACATCAAATGATGATATATCTCTGATACTTTTGAACTTTATTCTCACAAACATAGAATTAGGATTTCCATATTTAAAAGATTAAAAAAATGAAAAATGGAAATACTGACTTTTCTGGATTAAAATAAACTAAAATTTAAATGCAGAAAGAATGTTAAATTTTGACATTTATTTTCTTAAACACATCATGTGTCTTATGACATTTAACTGGTTATCAACTAATCAAATATATAAAATATATGTGAAGTCAATATTAAACTGATAGTTTTCTGAAAGAAAGATAATTTTGAGCTCTTAGAAAAGGGTACTGTCTTGTGACGAATTTTATATCCACCAGCAACAAGTTCAGGTATCAGTAAGACATATTTCCGTAGGACATGAGAGATGACACATTTTGGTAACATAAAATCGTTAGGGAGGGCATACATATTTTCTAACTTTCTATGCCATCATAAAAGAAGAGCAATTTTAAACCAGGAAAGTTTGGAATAGGATAGTCCAGAAGGAACGTGTATTGATAGGAGCTGTACTTAGCGAATGTGCGGGCACTTGGTGTTTGTCAACAATGTTCTGTGTTCAAAGTTCTCAACACTTCAAGAATGTAGAAGAGTCTGTAGTTTGTATGAACCTAAAATGTCCTTTACATCCTCATGTGTTCGTGTTTTTTTATCTCAACTGATGATTCAGGTTTGGAATACTTTGAGGCTTTTGTAAGCAGAGGCTTACAGGAAGTGTAGAAATGGGTTACTGAGAGCTGTCCCCGAGGTTTGACAAGTGGTTCTCTAGTCTTATCTGTTGTTCTCCCTGAGAGTATGTGGTCAGCCACCCTCCTCTTCTACCATGCATTATTCATCATATTGGACTGTATCCTGTCTCAAACTCAAAACCTAATAAACCCTTTCCTCTTCTATTTTGCTTAAGCTAATTGTTCACAGCAATGAGAAAATTAAGCAAAATAGGACTATAACTTTTGACCTGTTCACTTCCATCATCCCTCTCCTCCTATTTTCCAGCAGTTGTAATTAAACTTGAAATATGTTAATTTTTTTTCTGTTATCAGGAAAACATCATGAATCCAAATAAACCTTTTCAAAAACTCTATGGATATAAAAATTATGAGGCAAAATTATATACGTAGTGAGTAAATTTAAGAGAAAAAGATTTCGGATTAAAATCCAGCTTCTCATTGCTGTATTTGCCTACATAATGTAAAAGTTAACTGAATAAATTTTAAATTATGGATATATTATTTATCCACATTGCAATTTTTTTTGGTCTTTTTGAGACAGGTTCTCCATGTCTCCAACTGTCCTGGCACTCACTATGTAGACCAGGCTGGCCTTGAACTCACAGAGATCCACCTGCCTCTGCCTCCCGAGTGCTGGGATTAAAGGTGTGTGCCACCATGCCAGCCTGCAAATTATTTTTAAATTATTATGTTAAATTGCAATGGTTTATAGATTTCATTTACTTACTGTCTCTGATATAGAAATGTCTTTTGTATAAAAAGGTCTTTAAGAAGAAACTATATTTGAAAATTATTTTAGCAAAATTCTAAGAGCACAGTACTAG
Organism: Nannospalax galili; assembly: GCF_000622305.1. Lineage (NCBI taxonomy): Eukaryota > Metazoa > Chordata > Mammalia > Rodentia > Spalacidae > Nannospalax > Nannospalax galili. Next base: position 743,140 of record NW_008335971.1, on the reverse strand, counting down.
CACTATAAGATCTTATTTAAAACAGATCAAGCAAAGGAGACAAAACAGACTTGCCTAATTGGGATCCTTTTTGTGAGAAAACTCTGAATTTTGTTTAGTTTAAGAGGAGCCTGAAAGGGATTGCTTTTGATATGATAATAGCCAGATGGCCTTTAAATTCTCTCCTTAAATCTGAATAAGAAAATAGAAATGAAAAAAGATGAACAGGCTTAGTCAGTTGCGATAGGCACAGGCCATTTGACATTTTCCATGAAATGGAATTTTTAATGAGAATATTTGGGTACCATTTTGTAAGAGTGTGGCAGAATGACAGTTATCACAAACCAATCATTAAGAGTCACAGACAAAATCAAAATTATATTTAGAAGAGTCCTGAATAAGAACAGAAAAATTATGAACAAAATTAGAATAGGAGTGTAGAATTCAGAATTAAGTATAAGTTGAATAATAAATTGTTAATGTTGAACTCTTAACATTGAATGAATCACATTTCAGATAACAATGTTTAACTTGAAAGATTATTTTTATTAATTGGGAATAACAAATTAGGAATATTATTTCAGCCATAAGCAAAAATCATAATTATATAGCAACTTCTTAATCTTTAGGTAGTTCATTTACTAATAGCATTTTTCTTTACAATGCAAATTGAAACATTGAAGCCTACAGTAAAAAATAAACTAGGGACTAGAGAGATGACTCAGTAGTTAAGAGAACTGATTGCTTTTGCAGAGGACCTAGGTTCAGTTCCCAGTGTTGTCTAACAACTGTCTTTTAACTCTAGTTCCAGTTGATCCGACTACCTCTTCTGACCTCTGCAGACATTTCATGACATGGGTGCATTTAACATTCATGCAGGCAATACATTTATATACATAAAAAAGGAAAATATCTTTAAAATACATAGTCATTTAAGCTTAGCCTGCTCATGTTCACTCATGAAATTCCCTGGGTATGTGAGAATGACCTTTCAGCATGAACATCAGTGAGGAAGCACCCAGAATAAAGCATATATACATTCGGAATATTAGTTTTATTTTATATTGTGAGGAACTATATAGATAAATTTATTTTATTACATTGTGTCATAAATACTTTAAGGTGTGTGTGTGCGTGCATGTCTGTGTGTGTACACTTAAAAGTGTGAGGCGGGAAAAAAATCTGCTCTGACCCAGAGCTGTGGTTCTGTCTTGTGAATTAGAACTGTGCCCCACTCTAAGAAACAGGATCTGTGATCCTCTCTTCTGAGCTGGAACTGTGGTCCCATCCTGTGAATTCTTGAGGTATCCCCCTCCCATGTGTCTGAGTTGTGGACTGCTCCCGTTCACGTAGAGTTGCAGTCCCTTACTGTGACTAATGAATCTATTTACTGTGGTGGTAGGCTGATTGTAGAGCAGAGTGAAGGATGGGGTACTTCATGATGTTGGGCAGCATTTTCAATCTTGTCTGAAAGACTAACTTCCCAGCAGACCCCTCCCATGAGGTCCCAGGTTTTGGGTGGCAGAGACTTTGTCTCTTATACTGGGGACAGAAAAGATCTCTTTCAGTTGCAGAATCTTGTACTGGGAGGACTGATAACCTAGAACAGAACTTCCACTTGCCCTGAGGACCAGCTGATGGCCTCATTCCACAAGTGGTCCTGGGTATCCAGGCCTTGATGTTGGAACGTTCCATTACCAGGTACCAAGCGGTTTTCCATTACTTTTCTATTACTCTTCTATAGTACCAGTGTGCCTTCAACTAAGACCTAATTGAATTTGTAATGATAAAAAAATCACAGCCTTAGAAGTTTAAAAAAATATAAGCAAGAAATAGAAAGTACTGTAATAACTAAACAGATATAATTCTCAAAGCAAACTTATGGAATTTTATCTTAGACTATAAATTCAAAATTATATAAGTCTAGTATATTTTTGTCTAATATACAAATATACATGTCTAGTATATCATTTACTAATGAAACTATACTACCAAGCTTCAACAATAATATGAAACATGTTACTCTTCCTAGAATGTGATTTTGGCATTCATTCCCTTTCCAAATTCACTAATCTATACAAAGTCTTTCATTGTGAATATGATAATGCTTTTGAAAATATTTGATTTATTATTTTTATTTTATGTGTATGAGTGTAATGCCTGTGTAGATGCAACTGCACCTGTGTCATGAAATGCCCAAAGAAGTCACAAGAGGGCATTGGATTTCCCTGGAGCCATAGTTTACCAATAGTTAACTGCCCTGTGGGTGCTAGGAGTTGAACCCAGGTCTTCTGCAAGAGCAACCAGTGCTCTTAACCATGAAGCTATCTCTCCAAACCATTTGATACTTCTTTTTTTCTAAAAAAGTATTTTATTATTTTTATTTGATATGTATACATGTATTGCTTGCATGTGTGTAAGTGCACCTGTATCATACAATGCCTGAGGAGCTGAGAAGAGTGTATCAGATCTAGAACTGAAGTTATGGACAGTTGTTAGACACCATGAGGGTGCTGAGATTCGAACCCAGGTCATCTGAAAGAACAACCAGTGGTCTTAACCACTGAGCCATTTCTCCAGCTCCCCCTTTGGTATGATACTTCTTAAAGAAAGCAATGTTAATAAAATATTTTTCAACTATAGAATGTAGAAAAGTAAACTTTTTCATTGTTTTCATGTAATGTATTTACAACACATCAAACTGTATTTTATTTCATTAAATAGGTTAAAATAGATCTTTGGCAACTTACTGAACAGTTAATGAATTCCTAGTGTTAAGTATTATGCAAGATTCCAAAAAAAAAAAAACAAATAAAATAGAATTAGAAACATTTCATCATTTAAATTCTATAGGTTATATTTTAAAAATTAAATTTAAATTGTGTCATTTCACATTAAACAAATACATTCAATATTCTGAAATATTCAATATTCAATTCATTATTCTGAGGACCTTTTAATATTCTGAAAATATTTAGAATCAATTTATGATTTAAATGCATTGAACACCTTTACAATGATCCAGTATCCATTAATCTGTAATTTAGATCATTGCTTTTAAAATTGCTTATTAATGTATGTAAATTTAGTGACAACTTTTCTCTAAAAATTTATTTTTCCAACCATTATTAATCATCAACTAGAAATATGTGTGTAACAAAACTGAAAGTATCACAAATCTGATTTCAAAGTATTTTTCATAGCCATAGTAACAGAAAGATCACAGCTCTGGCACAGAACTAGAAATGTATCAGTTGACTAGAATATAGGATCCAGAAATAAACACAGACACCTAATTTTGGAGAGTCCAAAAACATGTATTGAAGAGCTAGACTTTTCAACAAATGAAATTAGGAAAACTAAATGTATACATTGTACAGGAATGAAACCAGATTCCTATCTGTCACCCACTATAAATGATCAGAAAATAAATCCAAAATCTGTAAAAAAATTTCTTCAAAGCAGTGGAACCTGTCAGTTCAAGAGAAGGCCTGAATACAAAATGAGAGAAAATCATTATGAAATTTACAAGTGAAAGGGGATTAGTATATAGGATATAGAAAGAAGCAAACAATAAAATACCAGAAAACAAACTTTCATTTTAAAAATATTAACTTATTTATTTATTTATTTCTATTTATTTATTGTGTGTGTATTATTTGTGTGTCTATATGAGTGTATGAGCACATTTGCGCAGAGCCCAGAAGAGGAACATTGGATCCCTTGCAGCTGGAATTACAGGTCTTTATGTGCCCCTTACATGGGTGTTGGTTCCAAAATGCTGATCCTTATGACTGATCAGTAAATACTCTTAACAACTAATCCATCTTCCCAGCCTCACAATGGTATCTTCTTTAGTCAGTATACTGATTCAATGTCTGCCCTTCCTAGACATGCACAGACACATCCAGGACTGTTTTACCAGCCCTTTGGTCACATGTTAGCTTAATTAAATTGACACATAAATTAACCATCTCATTGAATTGTGGCAAGTTTCAGAAAATCAATCCAACCACTGTATTTACACTTATAAAACTAATTCCCTTCTTGAACTGTTTACAAATATTTCAAAATTGCAGTAACAAGAATCCAATTGACACATCAGTGCTTCCAATAGCTTTCTCAAACTCAAATTTCATTATTCTATGAATGTGAGCTTCAATTAGTAATATCATGCAAATAAGAAAATTTGTAAGTTTAGAATCAATCAGAAGATGACACACCTTCCTTTGACCTCCCAGTTTGTTTTTTCCCTCTAATTAAATATTCCCCCACTGCTATATTGGCTTTGAGGATGTCTGCAATGTGAAATCCCTATTCAATTCTCCCTAGTGAAGTCAGCCATTTTGCTTCTTTTTCTCTTACCTTTGCATAAAAGGCTTTATGAAAGATGCCCCTTTTTCAAGCAGTTAAAACATACCAAACATATACATTTGTTTAAAATATATTTCTTAAATGTCAGAACACTTTAATAAACCTTAGTCAGTTTTTCCTTCTTGTTTTGCCCACAGGGTTTCAAAATACAGCCCTTAGGCAGGAAATCATTGCTCTGAGTCATAAGTGGTTACAATTGGGGTCATCACCCATTCTGTCCCAATTCTGGGTTATTTTCACTTTTGCGTTTTGTAGAGTGTGTCACCATATGTCAGCATGATTTTTTTTCTTGTTAGTCTCTAGTCTTTAAGAACAAAGGACATGTTTTAGTTTACTTTATATTCCAATATTTACAATATTTGTGACAAGGACATCAAAAATGCTTAGTAAATGCTCTTTGTGTGAATAATCAAGGCAAGATTACAATTAAAATTACACAGGTGTTTCCTGCAATCAAGCATGATAACTTTAGGTCAATTTTAAAAACCATAGTTTTCTTAATAGTCATTTCTCTGAATAGTTCACTCATCAGTTTCTCTAATGTATTAATCAAAAATAAGGTTGCCTATATGTGCAACTTTTATAAAAATACAGCCTGGGCCTGTAGCTAAGACAAGTGTGTTTAATGTTTGTTTGGTATAAACTGAAATAAAATTTTTAAGCTTCAGAAAATGCTTGAAAACTTTGTTTTCATCTATTTACTAGATACAGCAGTTTACTCATAACGAAAATTTTTAGTTCATAATGACTTTGAACAACTATTTAATATATTTTATTATTTTTATTTCATATATATGAGTGCATTGCCTCCCTGGATGTAAGTGCACCCATGTCTTTCAATGCCCGCAGAGGAAAGAAGAGGGTGTTGAATCCTCTGGAACTGGAGTTAACGAACGTTGTTAGCCACCATATGGGTCCTGGGATTTGAACCTGGGTCTTCTGGAACAGCATCCAGTGCTCTTAACCACTGGGCCATCTCTGCAGCTCCTTGAACAACTTTTAAATATCATTTTGAGGCAGACAAGCACAGAGAATAAAGTGAACTTGGTCTCCCCTAGGCTTGAGCCATGCTCACTTCTAATAATATACTTGGCAGCCAGACTCTTATCGGCACCTACTGTGTACATTTCCACTCCCTTGTCAATGCAAATAGCAACCCAATGGCAACCAAGGACCTGCACCTGCTTTGTGATCAGAAACATTCCAGTTGTTCCATCTCCTTGTGCCTTCCTCAATATCTTCCTTCAAATACTTAAGATTTTCATTGTAGAGATATTTAATCTCTTTTATTAGGTTTATTCTTAGATGTTTTATTTTATTTTGGAACTATTGTAAATGGGAGTGTTCCTGTGATCTCTTTCTCTGACTGCTTGTTATTGATATACAGAAAGGGTATTGGTTTCAGTAACTTGACTTCGTATTCTGTCACTTTGCTTAAAGTATAGATAATTTCTAGAACTTTTCTATTGGAGTGTTTGGGATATCTTATATATAATATTGTATCAGTTCAAAATGATAATTTGACCTTTTCTTTTCCAACTGGTTACACTTTAACTTCCTTCTCTTTTCTTATTGCTCTATCTGGAATTTCAAACACTATATTTAAAAGAATTGTGGATAGTGGAAACTCTTGTCTGATTCCTTAATTTTAATAGGAACTCTGAATTTTCTCCATTTAGATGATTTTTGGCACTAAGCATTGTAGATAGACTTAATTATGTTGATTTATGTTCCCGCCGGTTCAATTCACTCTTGGACTTTTATCATAAATGCATGTTGGGTTTTGTAAACGGCAGTTACTGCTTGCTTTTATTCAGATAATTATGTGACTTTTGTCTTTAAGTCCATTTTGGTGATTTATTAACTTATTGATTTAGATGTATTGAATCATCACTGAATCACTGGAATAAAGTCAACTAGATCATGGTGAATAATATTTTTGATTTGTCTGTATGTAATTTGCAATTATTTTATTGATAATATTTGCCTTTATGTTCATTAGGGATATGGACCTACAGTATTCTTTTTTACTATTACTCAAACCTTTAAAAATGCAGACTTCTGATCATTTTGCCACCTTTAAGATGGCCTCTCTGATAGGAATCACTGTCTCTTTGCATGGAGCACTATGATAACAGAACAGTTTAATCATAAATAAAACTATTAAGTGGGCATGATAAAAACTGCAGTGTTTTCCCAGTTCCTCATAATATTTATTTCTCATTCCACATCATCTCATTTTTGATTCCACAGTCTACAATTTTATATTTCACCTACACTGAGGCCTGGTTTATCTCTGGTGCACTCATAACTAGTGGCTTTTTCACTGACTTGGTCTTTCAAAATGTTCATTCTTTTTTTTATTCCTTTTAAGTCACTACTTAATAGTTTCATAGCTGAGATTCCCATTGATGTTGAACACTGTCTATTTCCAATACATTAATAACCCCACCTCTAATAATAGTCCTGATCAACCTTTACATTATTCTCTACTTTTATAATGTATGCTATAACTCAATGTATGATTTGATAATGTATGTTATTTTATGCTATAATGTCTCTATCCCTCCAAAAATTAAAGGATGTAGAATTGGAAATTTGCTTTGTTACTTAATACCGAACTTCTTAGAATGCCTACAACATAGTGTGACTCGATATTTCTTGAAAAAATAATGAACGAACACATTTAGCAAAATATTTAATTTATTAAGCTCAATTGTTTTAATTGAAAGTACATGTTACCTGGAAGTTCCTTTGGCCATTGTGGTGGAAAACAATAGTCCCATCTCCTTCCCACACTCTTTTGAAGGAGTCAAGCAGCCGGGAGCCAGTTACTCCCCACCCAGTCAGTTGACCTTAGCTGCATGGAGGGGAGGAGCAAAGGACTTATAAGCTAAGAGGCTATGAGGCATGCCTCTTGTTATTTTGTGTGGCTGTCAGGAAGCCACAGGATTTATGTTTGGGTATGGACTTTCCAGCACAGCCGCAAATGGGGCGGGGGCGGGGGGGCACCCAATCTTCTGTAAATAAACCAGCATACCAAACTTAGTTAGCAAGTCCAATAAACTCCTTAGGATTTTCCAAATGATGGTTTTGGAGAATTCTTGCCTCGGGTTGTCGAAAGGACAGTGGGAGGAGGGAATTGGACACCCCGTGCACCTTCCACCTGTGAATTTGACCTTACAATGCATTATAGATGAACTGTATTCCAACACGTCTCATGATCTAAGGAGAGAATAAAGGAATTCTTAAATAGAATTGGGATTTGGGGCCTAAAACTGAAAGGAGGCACAGCCCAGTGTTTACAGTGAATCCTCCTTCGAAAATTCTGAATTGCATGTGAGTAAACTTGTTTCAAAAATACCCAAAATATTCAGGAATGAAGGCTGCATATGACCTGAGAGGAGAGGTGGATATCAATGGGACAATTCAATTAAACATCCTCTGTCTTCCCAGTGGAAGCAAGCACATTACACAGATTTCTGAAGATAAATCTCCAGAGCATCCCAAGCAAATGATTATTTAAAGAATGTTAAATATATAATCCAGCTAAGGGAATACATTCTATATTTACCAAAATTGTAATGCTCCTACTAATAGTCAAAATGCTAAGCCTAATTAACCTCCACTGAGACTCTTCTGTAATGAATATAGTGGGCTAAAAGAAAATCCATCAGACAGCTAAAGAAGAGTGGAGAGTGCACGTACAGCCTTAGTAAATAAGAAGCATGGAACATTTCAACAGAAAGATGGAAGTTTCCAGATTATAAAACAGTGCATTCTAAATGCTGAGGAAGATTATTTCTAAGGGAAAAAATTGAAATATAATGAACCTTTCTCCTGTGATCTGCAGACTGTGGAATCAGCTTCGGAAACTGAAGTGAACACATGTCAGCTGCATAGAAAACTTAAATTTATAAGAAAAATATTCATTCCAAGAAAGCAACACAAGTTTCTTAAGAAAAGAAAAAAAAATTATATCATGTTCAAAAAATATGTCTGTACTCATAAATGTGTAGGTACAGTAATGTCAGCCTGAATCATCAATAACTTTTACTGAAGCACTGTTAGAGCTGTGGTAGAGATTGTGAGAAAGAAGGATGTATGAACTTGGGAGTTGAGGGTGTATGAGAAATTAAAATGTCTGTTCTTTTAAATGAAATAAATACTATGCAAAATTGAATATTTAAGAAATTAAAATATGGCCACACAAACTAAGAAAAAGAGAGTTCAAGAGCTTTCATTCTGCTGCCTCTTTGAACTATGATCAAGAGTTGCTCCCTCTTAGCTGGCATGATGGTTCAGTAAGCAGAGATGTGTGCAGCACCTGCCCGGCCACTTGACAGAGCCATGTAAATATGCTAGTCTATACTCCATGATTTCCTCTGACCTTCACATATGTGCATGGCTTGGGCTTCGACATATATCATGCACACATGTGATAATAATAAATAATATTTTTAATTAAAAATATGCCACTTATGTATACTGAGAGTTGGTTCTTTAAAAAAAAAATCCTTTCTGGATCATCAACTCCTTTATACTATAAAAGGTAAAACTGCTATAAATAATAGTATGATTATCTGTTAACATAATTAACTTCATCATTTATTAAAGGGATAATTATTACTACTTCTGACTTTAAGGACCATTTCTTTGTAAGTTTTTTGTTTTGCATTTCCTTTTCTAACTCAAGTGCTTAATTTCTGATGCAGATACTTGAGGTTTAATGCAATGTTGCTGTGGTTGCTTTCTTCCTTGCTGTCTGAAATATGTGATGCTCTAAAATCACAAATGTACATTTTGTAAGGACTGTGGCATGATTCTTATCTGAACAGTGAAATAAATTGAGAAAATTGTTGGAACATACATATGACCTACTACAACATTTTTTATTGAGCTTTTTAAATTTCATGCTATTCCCACTCAAATCTGGACCCCCTACCCCATCCATGACTCCCCCATCCCCCCACCGAACCCTATGCACTCTGCCTTACATGCTGATTGCTATTCATTCAGATGTTTTTATGTAAATGTCCTTCTGTGTCATTTTAAGCATTTCCTTGCTCTGATGACCAAATCAGTCATTTACTTCACTATTAGCAGCTATAATTATGATGATATTTGATAGACTGATACCCAAAATATAGAAATGAAGAGAGAAATTCCACATGAAAAGAATAAATACTTTGTGGAATTTAGTGACGTTTTAGAAGTGTTAAAATTTATAGACATGCTCTAATCTTTACAGCAAGGAGGAGTATTTCTAAATATGTAGACAGAAAGAATGTTCATATGACTGATGAGGACTGTCCTAAATAGCTTTAGATGTCAACTTGTCACAGCCTAGAGTCAGCTAAGAAAGGAGTCTCAGTTGAGAAATTTCCCAGATCACATTGTCCTGCAGATCTGCCTGTGGGGGATTGTCTTGATTGATAACTGATATAGAAGGACCTAGACCACTGTGGTGGCACCTTTTCCTAAATAGTTGGCACTGAACTGCATAAGAAAGCTAGCTAAGCTCATGTCAGAGATTGAGCGAGCAAGCAGTGTTACTCCAACATTTTGGCTTCAAGTTCTTCCTTGAGTTCTTGCTCTTACTTCCCTCGGTGATGGTCAATGTTCTGTAAGGTGAAACGAAGGAAGTAAGGGTAAAACTCAACATAGAGAATCTTGTGACTCTACAAAGCTTTTGAACAACAAAAGAAACTGCCAAGAGACTGAAGAGAAACCCACAAATATGAATAAATATCAGTAATATCTCTGACAGAGGGTTAATGATTATAATATACAAGAAACTCAAAAAATTAAGCATCATGAAAACAAAAAACCTAGTAAAAAGAAAGGAATATGAAACTAAAAAGACTTCTTAAAAATAATAAAATCACATGTCTAGACACAGTTTAAAAAGTGTACACCATCCCTATTCATCAGGGAAATACAGATTACAACTACCTTAAGATTCTATGTCATCCTAGTTAGGATGGGCATCATCCAGAGTACAAAACACAACAAATGTTGATGTGGTTGTGGAGAAACAGGTACCATTCTACCCTGTTGGTGAGAGTGTAAACTAATGAAAAACTATGGAAATCTATCTGAAGGGCACAAGAAAAAAGAAAGGCAGAGGCCATATATTATATTTTACAAATATCCCGACTCTGACACTTTAGTCTCTGTGCTTAAAACTTGGAGACTAGATGAAACCCATGTTACTAGAAATGATTCAGTCTGGGAGGGTACAATTAAGATAGGAAAATTGTAGAATATAAGTAAAATGAAAATATAAATGCGTAATATTGGCGGTGGAAAAGTTTAAACAAGATAAAATTTAGGGAGATGAGGGAGATGAGATTAGCGATAGTGAGAGGAAGTCTAATCAAAGCAAAATGTGTATAAAGAAGCAATATAGAAACTATATATATGTATATATATGCATATGAGATAGGGTCTCCCTGTAGCCCCAGCTAGCCTAAAACTCACTAGGTAGACCAGGCTGACCTTGAACTCACAGAGATCCACCTACTTCTGCTTCCTAAGTACTGGGATTAAAGGCATGCACTACCACATCTGGCAGAAACTGATTATATTTTAACCTCATTGAAAATTACAAAAAAGAGTTTAAAGGGCATCTTAGTTTGCTTTGTTTGTCAACTTTATAAAGCCTATAGTCATCTGACAGGAGAATTTCAAATGAAGAATAGTCTAGATCGTACCGACCTCTGGGCACATCTATAGGACATTATCTCAATTTTTAATTGATATGAGAGGGCCCAGCACACTGCGTTATCATTAGGTACGTGATCATGAGTTGTGTAAAAAGCATGAGACTCTGAATGACCCAGAGAGCTATGCAACAACCAGTGTTCCTTCATGGTTTCGGTTTTAGATTCATATCTTGGGTTCAGGACTTGACTTCCTTCAGTTATGAGCTGTGTTGAAATAAATCCCAATCTTTTCCTACTTTGCTTTTGGCCAAATTGTTTTATTATAGGAACAGAAGCAAATTAGACAAAGGAAGATAGTCTACATACCTACTTAATGCTGTGCCTAGAAGCAGCAAATGACTAAAGAGAAATTCCATTGATTTTTGCTGGATCTCTCCATAGGAATTTTTGGAGGTTCCAGTAGCCCCCAAAACCCTACAGGCTCTTGCCTTTTTCCTTGGTGCTTCTAGAACTAGATTGAAAAAAAAAAACATAGTAATGAAAGTAGCATGGACAATTGTAAGATATAGAGGAATCAATATATGGAACTGATCTGGAACCTTCTCTTCAGGCCAGCATTAGCTTTCAAAGTACAGGTAGATGCTATGCAGACTGATGGGAGAGAAGACCGTATCAACAGTCTCACTTAGCAGTGAACTCTAAGAACTATACCACCAACCTACCAGGTAAGTTGTGCCCACATGAATAATATTGTAACAACTCATATGGGGACACCAATCACTAATTATTATTTGATTCCAACTTCACAGAAGGGAACCCATGTCTGGTGATGTGTGTTCAAAATCCCATGTCTCAAAGGTCATAGGTCCTATGGTGAAAATTATGGTTGATGTTTAGCTAAGTAGATATTAAATCCAATTAGGTTCTAAACATCTATGTTTATAGCCTTGGACCAAGCCTAATCTCAACTTTAATCAGTAAAACCTGTTTTCAGTAAATGGCATACTTTACCAATTGTGATTGATTAATTCATTTATAGTCCCCTGCTATCATTTGGGGGACATTTTAACACTGGGGACAGAAAGATTTAAGAACCAGAAGATAGGGAGAAGGTCAGAGACGTGCCACCAACTAGGCCCAACATATTCCAAATGATCACAACTCACAGAAACTGTTTAATTGCTTGCACTGGCCTTACACAAAGCAGACCCTCTCAACCATTGGCTACTGATGAACTTTGGGATAGTGGGAGACATTGTCTTCAGTTGTGTGGCCAGTGACAAAACCACCATTCTCCCATGGTTAGTTCTCATCACGAGACCACACCCTGGTCAAACCAAGAGAAGCAAAAATAAACAAAACATCATGAATGTGGGACACAAATTAGTAGGGAAGACGTGAAAAGAGAGAGGCTGAAGCTGAGAGCAATCAAAGCATTACACACTTGTATGAAGAACAAATTTAACTAACAAAATTACGTTACACCCATCACCTTCTTCTGACCTAGACCCATATTTGTCTTTCCTTCCTTCCTCCTTCCTTCCTTCCTTCCTCCTTCCTTCCTTCCTCCCTCCCTCCTTCTTTCTTTCCTCCCTTCCTCCCTCCCTCCCCCCGTCCTTTCTCCCTCCCCCC
>NW_008335971.1:698848-730415 GCF_000622305.1 Nannospalax galili | reverse complement strand
TTCTTCTTTCTTTCTCTTTCTTTCTTTCTTTCTTTCTTTCTTTCTTTCTTTCTTTCTTTCTTTCTTTCTTTCTTTCTTTTTCTTCCTTCTTTCACCCAGTGAGTTTCAGAGTATTAAGGGACAAGAGAGGATAATAGAGGATAAAGGCCGAAAGAAGGTGTCAGATGCCCTGGAACTGGAGTGATGGATGGTTGTGAACAACCATGTAGATACTGGGAATTGAACCCAGGTCCTCTGCAAAAGTAGCCAGTGCTCCTAACCACAGAGCTCTCTCTCTAGGCTCTAGGTAAACACTAATTTTATAAGAAAAGTAGATATAGCTTTTCCTCTTCATAGTGCTTACTCAGAAATACCTATATGTTTTCAGATTAATAGACTGTAGAGCCTTTTTAAAAATATTTTATTATTTTTATCTTATGTGAATGAGTGTATTGTCTGCATGTGTGTAAGTGTACCCATGTTGTACAATGTCCTTGGAAGTCAGAAGAGAGTATCAGATCCTCTGGAACTGGAGTTATCTGCCACATGGGTGCTGGTAATCAAACCCTGGTCCTGAGCAGGAGCAGACTGTGATCTTAACCACTCAGCCATCTCTCCAGGCCCAAAGTGTAGACTCTTAACAATTGATTTTGTTGATTTTTTAAGCATATACTACTATGTACTTCCAAGATATCATATGAACATTATTTCTGAGCAAATACATTTATGAGATTTAAGCAGCCAGCAGTTTTCAAAGATCCAGGCAATTTTTGATATTGTAATATATTAAATCCCTAACAAATAGGGTTGTTGATGAATAATAAGGATGGCATACCTCTTGCTTCTTCTCAGTCTGATAAAATGACCTGGTGCTCTTCCCTCTCCAGACAAGTAGGACCCTTTTTCTGATGGATACATCTGGCTCAGTATAGATAAATCTAAGGGTGGACCTGGTAAATTGAAGCTATGACCTCTAGACCCTGTCTTCTTAAATGAAACTGACCAATTCAAAATTAAGGAAGTAGGAACCACTAAATACATATAAATCTTGACCTTTCATGGGTGTTTTGGATTTTTAGACATCAAATAACCTCTCCACTTGTGCAAAGCTTGTATTTCTGGGTGAAGGTATGTATATGTGTGAATGTTCATCTTTCAGTTAATGTTTAATTGTTGTTTTCTCTGGTGTGAGATTTTTCTAGCTTTAAGTCTTAAACTGTCTGAAAGTATGGAACCCAAATATAACCTTAGACCAACAACAGAGCCACAATAGCATCACTGAAGACTCCCAAGGAGGAGGTCAATACGATGACTGATTTTGGATGTCATCATCACTGAGTCTGAAATCAGATAAGAAACTCGTCACTAGTCATACCTGTGAGGTGTTTTCTTGAACAGGTTAATTGAAATTAGAAGATCCACTTTAAATGCAGGGAGCACCTTTCTGTGGTGTGCCAGCTAAAATAAAGCCTGATAGAAAAGTCTTTTGGGCTGCTTGCTTTTATCTTGCTGAAAAATTCTTTATCCTGTTTGCAAGTTCCTGTATTGTGGGGTTTTGAATAAGGAATGTCCTCCATAAGTTCCAAATATTTGAATACTTGGCCTCAGTTGGTGGTGCTGTTTGCAGAGGTTTAGAAATTGCAGCCTAGAGAGAGGAAGCACATCCCTGGGGGTGGGCTTTGTTGCTTACCAACCTTACCCTACTTTCAGTTTGTCATAACTCTGTTGGAAGATGTGAGTGTTCAGCTTTCTGCTTAAGTTGCCCCCTGCCATGCCTACCAACCATGATGGATTTTTAATCCCTCTGAAACTTTAAATTCAATAAACCCTTGCTTCTATAAGCTTCCTTGGTCATGATGTTTTATCATAACAACAGAAAACTAAGATATCTACCTTGTCACTGCTGCTGCTGCTGCTGCTGATGATGATGATATTGTTGCCTCCCTGCACTGACATCAGAATCCAGCTTCTTTGGTCTTGAAAAATAAGCTGAGGACATATTCAGGAGCTATGCAAGGTTTCAACACTGGACTGGGACTTCTAAAGCATCCAGCATCATGGATTCAGCAGCTACTGAATTCTTAGCCTCTTTAATGTGAAGAAAGATGCTGTTGGACTACCCAGAATGCATTATGCAATCCAGTCTAATAAATTCTCTTTTAATATATATTCATTCTATTAGTTATTTTCTTCTAAAGATCCTTGTTTAATAAGGATTCTATGCAGGGTATTAGAAGATATGTGAAAAAAACTGCATATCCATTTGAGTTCTACATGATGCTTTCTAAGACATTATGTTGAGGGATATTGCTGAATCAAGGCATGCTGCAGGTCTCCTTCTTACCCTTGTACAATAGTCACAATTTACAATGAAATCTGTATCTGTTTCCTTCTGATCATGAAGGATCACCTGTTAATTTCATTCTTGTTTAAAAGTGTTGAGCCTGTCAAGAAAAGTGTCATTTAAAATATTGATGTTTGTAAAGATTCCCATCTCTCCAGCCCATCATGTGTGTTTTTTTTTTTTTTTTTTTAATCATGATATAAATAAGTTTACTTTCAGGGAACATGCAGTACATAACAGTTGTGATGAGGAATGAAATTTCTGCTGAAATTTTTATTCTCAGAACAAGGTTATTTTCACTGAGAACATAAATGATTTATACTACTACTGGACAAAATTCCAAGGTAGTTACAGTTTTTAACGTAATCTTCTACATTTTAATTAGGTGCCCAAGTTGCTATTATTGTTTCTGACCGTTTTTTTTTAACTCCATTAATTTTTAATTTATGAATCAGAAAAAAATTGCTAACTTAAATTTTGGTGACAGAGTGGCAAATTTTTGAAGGCTTAGATAAAAAACAAAAAGGGAACAGTATGTAACTTGCACATTAGTTTTACTGTATTTGAATTCTAAGAAGGACCTACATCAGTGTAAAATTTTAGCCAAACTAGAGCCCATTTAAATTAACCAACCAGGCACTTTCCTCTCTGAAAGATGAACCAAAGTCCAAGCACTCACGCAATGACTGAAACTTACACACATATGGCTTTATCAAAGCTTGTTCTCTTTCTTCAGTGAAAATAACCTCATTCTGAGAATAAAAATTTGGGAAGAAATTTCATTCTTGATTATCTGCAGAACTACAAAAGTACTTACGGGCCTATTCAACCATCAGATCCACAGAAATTTAGGAAAGTCCATTGCTGAAAATGTGTCTCTATTTCCCTGTGTGCTTATTGCCAATGTTATTTTAGCTGTTAGAGTATCTTAAAGACATAAAAGCAGTTGGCTGGATGTTCTAAAGATGACAACAGTAGCCTGCAGCTTACATAAACACTATAGGGTCCATGGACAGAGCTGCAATAAAGCTGAACATTGAAAACATGGTTTATATAAAGCTTAATACACTCAGCTCGGAAGATACTTTTAAACATTTGCTAAAATCACTTTACACGCAGGCATGTTCACTATAAAATCATTATAATGGAGAAATAAAGCAGAGGTGCAGAATAAAAAGCAAGGATTTCTCCCAAATACTTCCATTTGAGAGCCTAAATAACCATCAGGGTTATCTTTGCACAATTTACAGAGGTTCTTTATGTGAAAATGTCATTTATAGTTTTATGACACAGATAATTATCTTATTTGATATTTTTACTCCAAATCTTCATGGTTTTTACTCAGAAGAACAAAGTTATGACCTATTTATCTTCCAGATGTGTGTGTTTTCTTTTAAGTAATGTGAGTTCATGGTTGTAATAACAATTATGTAAAGTTAGTATTTAATTTTATAAGAAGTATGAGGCTTGTTATTGATAGAAGTTAATGTTCAAAGGGAATAATAAGTATTTGTGGGAGAATAAACATTGTTAAATCTAATTAAGAGGAACATATTGCTGGTTGCACAAATT
Organism: Nannospalax galili; assembly: GCF_000622305.1. Classification (NCBI taxonomy): domain Eukaryota; kingdom Metazoa; phylum Chordata; class Mammalia; order Rodentia; family Spalacidae; genus Nannospalax; species Nannospalax galili. Next base: position 726,520 of record NW_008335971.1, on the reverse strand, counting down.
TTGAATGCAGATACAATATCATAGCCAGTCTTGATGACTGGGAAGATGACTCACTCAGTAAAGCACTTGAACCATAAACAAGAGGACCTGAGTTCAGATCCCCATCACCCATGCAAAAACATCAGACACAGCAGCTCAAGGCTGTTACCCTAGCTCTGGAGGAGTCCAGAGAATGAGAAAGATAGATTCCTGGAGCTCACTGAGCAACCAGTTTAGCCAAACTGATGAACTCCAGGTTCAGTGAAAGATCTTATTTCAAAAAATAAGTAACCTATTGGAGTCATTCCCTTAACAAAAACCAACTTCCACTTTACAAGTAGTCTTCTGTTGCCAACAGTTCCTCATCTATAGTCGGGGCTTCTTACCCTTTTCCTCAGTTCTATGCTGGGATTTTGCCTGGTTTGAGCTTGCATTTGTGTTGTGCATGCTGTCACTGACTCACAACTATCCAAGTGCAGAGAATAAAGAACTGCAGAGTTTTTTTTCCCCTGAATAGGACATCTATACCTAACCTCTGCCAGCAAGGGCTCAGAGACCATTGTGGAAGAGGAAGTAGAAAGATTGTAAGAGCCAGAGGAAGTGGAGGATCACAAGAAACAGAGCTTTCCAGACAGCTAGCTGGGAATTTACTCATATGAGAATACAGCAATGGTACAAGAATGCACATGACCCTTGTAAGCTCAAGCCAGACAAATCCCAGCTTCGAAGTGGGAAGTGAGTAAGAAGACCCAACCTTAGCTGAGGAACTATTGGCTACTGATAACTGTTGGGAAGAGGAGGGTCAGGTTTCTTTAAGGGTATGACAATGGATTGGTTAACCAGATTCTAGTGGATGAACCAAAGAAGGGCATTTGAGGACATAAACTTTACTTGAAACACCTTAAAATGCATGACCAAGTTCATGAAATCTGGTTGGAGAGGGGAGCTATAAGAAGGGTACAGATAGGAGAAGGGGGGCTAAGTATGATCAAAGTATATTGTATGAAATTTGAAAAATTCAATATATTTTTTGAAAAATGCAAAAAACAAGTTTGAAGTGATTGAAAAAGACACCTGATGTCAACCACTGGCCATTATATGAATGCACATAAATGAGCATGCAAACCTATATGCACATGTAAACACACATACGCATGCAAGCCCATCTTTCTTAGAAATAAACTATAGTGGGTAATCATGTAGTAGATTACTGATTTTCATTATTTTTATAATAGAAAAGGGATGTTTAGTATAGAACATCACAATAAAACGTGTAACCACACTATTAAAAGAGAATAGCACCCCAATGAAGTGTGTAATCACACCAAGCAGAACAACGCAGACATTCGTCATGTCGCAGGGAGTCTTACTGAAATACTGGCTAACACTGTTTTTATGAGTTTTCACTTTCACAGGTGACGCCTTCTCCTCAGTATGTTCAGTATAAAGGCTGAATTTATCTTGAATTTGGTTACTTGAGAAGTCATTAGTACCAAGGTTCCTGAATATTCAAAGAGACAGAAATATCAAAATGAACATATGTATACTGCTAATTATTAAATAATAACATGGCTTACTATCCTGTAGAATCATATCCTAGGTAATCATATACTTTCCTATGGAAATATTCGCCATTATATAGAATTGTTCATATTAAACTCATGGCATGTATAGTTGACCTTCACGTTGCTATGGACATGTAAAGAGCACCAAATAATACTACAGCCTCTGTACTAAAAGTAAGCTCAGTAACCTATAAAATCATTCTTTTTTAAAGCCTATCAGATAACTTGCAAGGACCTGTGGCAAAATGAAATACACACACTTCATATAGTTAGGCTATAGAGATAGGAAAAATGAAGTGTTTTGCTTTTTACATATCTGCAGAGAGAAAAAGACCCACAGATATACAGACCCACACACTCACCAACTCAGATCCACAGATTCATAGATTCACAAGCCCTTAGATCCATAGACTCATACTCTCAAATTTACAGACCCTCAGATCCACAGACCTGCATACCCACAAACCCTCAGACTTAGAAACTCATAGACCCATAGGCTCAGGTAAGAAAGCTACTGTGGTGTTAAAAAAATATTTAACAAAATCTTAAAACTCTTAAAAGAACATATTAAAACAGCCGAAACTTTAGTACATTCTTAGAGGAGTAAGGACACTTTAGAACTTCACAAAACTTCCAGAACAAAGGAAGTCTTCGATCGCTTTACAAGTCATTTCTGCCACCCTTTGCCAAGTACTTCCATAAAAGATTAGTGCCGGATCAGAGTACATAAAAGATCGGTGGGGGTGGGGGTGGGGGTGGGGAGGATAAGGGAGGCATGGATGGGGGAGGGTGTCTGAACTTGAGCGGGTAATGTATGAAATTTAAACAGCTCAATAAAAATAGTTTTATTTGTCAAAAAAAAAAAAAAAAAAAGTTAGTGCCAGAGCAAGAAACTTCTGAGAGGTGTTATTCTATGGTGTGCAGTGGTTGCCAAGTTGAGTAGCAGCATCTGTAGGACTCTCTGACGGCTGGACCCTGTTCAAGATCAAGGTTGTTGGTGACTGTCACTGACACATAAACGACATGTCTGCATACTGGAAATTATTTAAATCCAAGGTAGTAGCCATCTATTTCTGAAGCATCAGGACGCCTGATTGCATTCTACTGCATCTTCAGAGACACAATATATTGACTTTAGGTTATGCTCTGTGTGGTAGAAGGAGAAGCCTTGTTGAGAAATCTGCATTCTTGAGGTTTAGGTACACAATTAAGGTCAAAGTTGGATCATGAAAATTAAGCAAACTATATAGCTAAGGTGTAAGACACTGGGAAACTTGCACACAAAGATTCAAATACAAACAGAAGAATATCCAATGTAGCATGAAAAGAAACTAAAATGCCACAAAAATGTGGTCACAAAATCCTTTAGCAAAGAAAAATACACTCTGAAATAAAATCACCCCCCTAAAGAAATTAGTTTATTCTGAGTCAATCAGGAGTGACCATGTCCCAGAAATATGGCTTCAGAGGTCCTTGAATAACATGTTCCACTGTGAAGGAAGTTTGTGAGTTTTTATAGTCACGGAAGTAAAGAAAGATTGGACTCAATATATTTACAAATTCAATTAATAAGAAGATTAGGTAGGAGGGTTTCATCACAGTGGGGAACTCTCTTCTATTGGATTTTGACACGAACTTAGATGTTCTTAAATTTGGAGTTTGTGGAGGGTAGAAGTCAGCCAAGCTTAGCTACCCATTCTTAGAGTTTTATTTAATAGGGAGATATCTAAAGGTTGATAGTAATTGTCCACTGAAAGTGGCTGAAAGCACACGATGAATTAGGCTCTTCTACAATTCTCTTCATAATCATGAAGTTCTCCTTGTCCAAAATCAATCAAGTTTTCAAGCTCTTTAACACAGCTATGACCTCCTCAGAAAACTTGTTAACAATAGCTTGGCAGGTTTCTGTAGACTCCCTGACCCCAGAAAAATAACTCCAATTAAATCCTCCTACTTTTCACTACAGTAATTAACTGGGGTGTGGACTATAGGTGGCTGACATCTGCTTAGTGTCAGGCACTATCATTGTTGGCCAGTGCATTCACAAGTCCTTTTTTACATTTATTTATTTGGCTTATGGGGTAGTGCATATAGCAATCAGAAGACAACAGGAAGGAATTAGCTCATTTCTTCCACAAGGTAGGCATCAGGGAACAAACTCAGGTTATCAAGTGTGGTAACAAGCTTACCTGTTGAGCCAGCAGGCATCCCTGGCTTGCATTTTTATCAACTAGTTTGATGCACTGTCCTTGTTTTCTTTATTCATATTTAAAAAAATAATTTTATATACTATTTTAATTTTATGTGTATGTTGTGAATTGCCTGCATGTATGTGAGTGCACCGGTACCGTGCCATGCTGCTGAGATCAGAAGAGGGCTTTGGATTCCCCTGGAACTGGAGTTAAGGACAGTTTGTAGCCACCATGTGGGTGCTGGGAATCAAACCCAGGTGCTCTGCAAGAGCAGTCTTAACTGCTGAGCCATCTTTCCAGCCCCATCTTTCCTAATTTTTTAAATCTTTTATTTTTCCTTACTTTTTATCTCCTCCTCCCTCTCTCTCCTCATTTTTAAAAATTGATCCAGTGTCCCCTTTTAGCCACAGGTGTCCTTGGATGTGCTATGTAGACACGGTTGGCCTTGATCTCACAGAAACCCACCTGCCACAGCCTCTTGAGTACTGGGATTAAGGACATGTACCACTATGCCTGGTTCTTTTCTTTTCTAAACCCTCACATCCTTCAAAGGCCATTTCAGGAGCACTTAGTCTTGACAATGAGAATTTATGTGTGTTTGACCCCCATGTAATCATTTTGGCTTAAATTACTTGTTCCCACATTTAAATGATATGCTACAAGTTTCCTTTACCATTGACAATTTTGTTGACTAAAATAAGACCCCAAGAGAGAGACCTTTTTTTTTTTTTTTTTTTTTTTTTTTGTGATGGTTTCCTCTGGCCTAAGTTTATTGTAGCAGAAACTTACCATCTTTTTCTCCAACTCTGGGAACTCATTTAAGAATACAAAGGCTCCACATTTTGGTTGAGATTGGCCTTTACTTCTGCTGTTTTATAACTTGTTTCCTATGAGACAGAGAGGATCATTTACCCTGTAGAGGTGGAGCACTACGCCTAAATCTCATAGAAAAAAAGTCTATAAAAAATACAAAAAGATTAGGGCTCAGATATTTTAGAAAGTTATGAGTATTGGGCTCCATTTTCCTTTGCCAAAGTTCAAGTTTCTTCAGAAGGCAGGGCTGCCTACCAGTAAAGGTCCTAAATTCCTTGTGAACTGACATTGCCCTTTTCCTTTGTGATTAAAAAATCTTTGTCTGTAATTAACCCTTCCTAGTGTGACCTCAAGTAAAAATATAGTTGAAAAATTCTATCTGGAAATATTTTTATGACATTGGATGCTTTGAAAAACCAGACTTTAAATGAAATATTTAGATACTCATCCATAATATGCAGTGGCATCTTAGAGATTCCCAAACACTTTAAAGGAACTTTCAGCATATTCAAGAGTAAGTTATAAATGTTGTTCATTCTGATATATCGAATACCCATGTTACTGTTAGGTAATTGAGTTTATGATCACATGTAAGAGCAAAATTGACTCACAGACAGTTCTTTGAGAAGAAAAGCTTGTAACTAGCATATTTGACGCAGTACATGTCACCAAGTGATCACAAATCAAAGCACTCTACATTATAAGATATCATTCATTAATATCTCAATCGTCCCTTTAAAGACAGAGAGACATATATTTTAAAACCTCCAACTGGCTTCACGTTTAACATGCACAACACCTCGTCTTCTAGTACTGAGGAAAATTATATAATCTAAGTGAGAAACAGAAAATGTCCAAACTCTCCTTAAATGAGTTAGAACTACTATATGATACAGTTGCCCATCAGATAGCTGGAAATATCTGCTATACTTAGACAGAAATAATAGCTGGGCAAGGAGAAGCTCTTCTACAGATATTTTGGGCAGCTTTTGTATCCCTTTGGGTTTTAAGGCAGCTAGCTAGCGGGCAGGCAGACAAAACGAACACCAGGTTGTACCCTCTAGTGTTACAGCTCTCCTGTAGACCTTGACTAGCAGGAATCCTAAGTCTATACCTAATATAGTATAGCCCTCTCTTGTTCAGGGTTAGAGTTCTAAACCATCAACTGTGATCACGTTACAGACCTTGTAGGCACCTAAGAAGTCAGCCCTTGGCAGCAGTTAGTGTTGTAGCCCCTAGGTAGGTTTAGCTGTTGGAATATTTCAGCCTTTCACAGTGACCAGTGTTACAGCTCCCACCCCTAGGTGTCTGACATCCTTGGTGCAAAGACTTGATAGCTTCCTAGAACTCCTCTGAAAAGGAAGGCCTTTACTTTCTCATTTCAGACTCTTACATTTTTCTATGCTTTCCTCAGATTTAGCTCCACAATTGCTTGCTTCTCTTCTGTTTACTCTCCCCAAACTGTTGAGCTGCCTCTTTTTCAGTTATCAAGTAGACAGCCACATTGCTTGCTAGCCTGAAGATGGCCTGCCACCAGCTCAGCTGCGGCCATCTCTGTCTTTATTGCTATTCTCCTGTTTATTTCTATGTATTTTCACCTCCGCCCACACTAATAAAAATAGGTAAGAAATAACCAGATAAGACAAATCTTTTCCTGGGCCTAATGATGCAATACAGCCTGAAGAGGTTCATGGTGTTTGTCTTCCAGCCAAATCACTAAGAAAACACATACAAAAATATGATTCAAACAGAGGAAGTCTTAGCACCATCACAGCAAACCTTACATGTAAATGAAGGTTTGCATTTGCACAGTTCACAGGATGGGCCATTCCTCTCCATGCACAGCAGCTGCTCCACTATGTCCTATGTGGCCTAGGTAGCAACGATTGTGGAGTCACTTGCTCACTGAACTTTCTAAAAGCATAAATTCCAGAGCAAGCCAGGGGTGGTGGCACACGCCTTTAATCCTAGCACTCTGGAGGCAGAGACAGGCAGATCTTTGTGAATTCAAGTCCAGCCTGGTCTACGTAGTGAGTTCTAGGCCAGCTGGGGCTACAGGGAGTCCCTGTCTCAAAAAGACCAAGAAAAAAAAATCCAGAGCAAACTATCTGAAATAATACTGACTTAGGTTTCACCTTTAAGAGCCTGAGTGAGCAGCTATGATCTTTGTGGATTTCTTCAAGGTGTCAGTAGAGACTCCAGATTGGTTAAGATAAAGTAACCTGAATTGCTGTTTGATTAGCAGCCCCTTTGTGTAAGAGAAGAGGCCACATCAAGGAAAGCCTAACAGCTGCCACTAGGGAGTTAAATTGCCTTTTCCCCAATCTTTGCTTATTTGCAGAAAAATAAGCATCACAAGGCTGCTTGTAATAACAAACTAAATATCTAACCATCAATAGCAGTAGTGATCTTAACTTATTTAATTGTACTTTAAGAATGTTTGACACTTGTCCAATACCCCAGGAAAAGGTGGGTTCTCTCGTCTATCATATTCTTAAACAAGTCAAAGACAGGTCTTTAAGCATCCTGTGATGTTTACTTTCATTCAAAGATCTAGAGAAATTGAGGACAGCTGTCAGTCTCTGCTGCTAGAATCTAAAGCAGAGAACTATATCTAGGTAGTCCCTCACTTACTGACTGACAGGGTTGTCATTGTGGCAACCTGGTTATTTTCAACAATTTATGGGCACTATGAGGAAACTTCATTCTGGCTGTTATGAACCCTGGAACTTCAGGGGATGCTGTGGCCATAAGTTCTGCATCAGTAGGTCTTACTTCAACCACAACTGCTCCAGGGCTGGAAAACACTTTAGGCATAGCATGTCTTGGTGACCTTTTTTTTTCTTCTGAAGTTGTCCCAGTTATCCCTACCTATGACTTCTGAAAACCTAGTGATAGTACTCTTCGGTTAGGTCAAGTTGATAAAAAGATGCTCCCTTAGTGATTCAGCAAAAATCTAGTGACTGACAGAAAGGAGGCTATCTCCAAAGCAAGGATTATACATGGTCCACAGTGGAACTCGAAGCTGTGGTGTGATGGTGGAGCTATAATCCAATCACAATTGTATAATGCCATCCTACTACCCATGTAAGAAGGTGAGGTTTAGTGTTTGTTTGTTTAATTGATTTTTACTTTAAGGAAACAAAGAAACAAACAAATGTGTAGTCCTAAACACCCTTCGTCTCTCCATCCTCAGTCAGATGCTGAGATTACAAGTGTCTACAACCACACCCAAATCACATTGATTTAAGTCCTTCAGGTTAGATGGGAGTCTTCTCTCTTTTGTAACACCAAGGTAAGGGGGCTTCTTATCTATGTTGTTTCACATATGTAAATGTGTTCTCTATCACTAACAGGACAAGCTGAGATATTTGCACAAAAAGACCAAAAGAACTGGGGCTTCCTTAATGTATGACTATGTCACTGTGAACCCCATTACTTTGTAGAAATGGTATCCACTAATAATTTTAAAAGGCAATGCTAAGGATTATAGTGAACTTGTTCTGTATATTCATTATATCACTACAAATATCTTGACTGATTATCATTTAGAGTTTTATAAGTACTGCTAATAGCAGAAAATGCATAAAGGGTACAACATAGCTTCCTACTTCTTTCTCAGAATGGTATATGAATCCACTATTGCTTAAATTTACTTATATAACTACTATCTAAACCTGAACACTGCAAAGTAATGACTGTGACATTATTTAACAATTTTTTAGAATTTCTTCTTTTTGCTTCTTTCATATTGAGTGTTTCTAACCTAGATACTGTGTGTTCTTTCTAAATGATAATTATTGTTGTGGCTTATCATATAACATTTCTCAGTCCTATAAAATATAACTTCTATGGCTTATACTGTATAATTAAAAGTAGCAAGTCTGGGTCAGAATGACATGCTCCACTGGATTCTCATACTATTTTAATATTAACAAACTAAACTCACTCTAAGAAGTGATACTGCATCATAACTTTTATTCATTTAATTATTTAACATGATCTCAATGTAAATTCTCAAATAGATGAGACAAACTGACTAGAAAGAGCTTAGCTTTACTAAATATGTGTTCTTGTCACCTAAAGCTGTGAGCATCTTAGCTCTAAAATTTAGACATTTGAATGCCTATCTTACTGTTAACCAGAAAGGGTGTACTAGGTACTTTAAAGATCTTCTAAAGTATTTTTGGCATGAAAAAAGAAGCGGAGACTCCAGCTGCTGGGAAATGTCCTTGAAATGATTAACAAATTTTATTTTGTGTAAGCAAGTTAGTTACATAAAAATCTTTGCATTTCTTTGATATTATCAAATATAAAATAGCAATGTAGACCTCCTTCCTTTAGTGACATAACATGGAATATATCCCTGGTATCAAAAACTGTTCCCTTCAACCAAGGTTTTCCAAAATTTATTATTAAAACAGTGCTTCAATATACACATACATATAATCATATTATTTCTTTACCACATGGTACAGGTGTTTGAAGGTGTGAAGTGGTCATGAAGAGAATCTGAGCCTTTGAATGGTGAGAGACCAAGAGAGGTCATCAGTGAAGGTGCAGTCTCAGCTGCAATGAGGACCCCAGAATACAGGAGATGGCAGGACAATGGGATGACCACCCAGGGCAGTAGAAAGTATGGAGTGGAAACAACTTGAACCTATGAGACACGCTGTGTGTACTCTGAATGCAGAGCTATGGAAGAGAAGCTTCTCAAGGCTTTTGGTGCTCAGAAGATTATGAATACATCCCAAATGTTCAACACTGAGCTACGTTGTTGGACTTTGGTTATAAGTAAATGTACCCAGTTCTTCCCTTTTGAAAGAACACAGTCTTAAATCATAGTTCAAGTATTCTACATTGAATGAATAAGTATGGAAAAATTTTGTGGAGTGATTGATTTTTGTTCAGGAATATATGGTCAGCTATATTTTAGCATCTTTGACAGTGCTATTTGAAAACATAAGTCTAGGTTTGGAGAGATAGCTCAGAGATTAAGAGTACTGACTGCTCTTGCCAAGGACTGGGTTCAAATCCCAGCATCCACATGGTGGCTAAAAACTGTGTGTAACTCCAGTTTCAGGGGAGTTGACACCTTCTTCTGACCTCCACAGACATTGCATGATATGGGTGCACTTACACACATATAGGCAATACACTAATACACATAAAATACAAATAATAAATAAAATATTTTTAAAAAGGAAAAGTAAGTCTAGGTTCCCTTATATTCTTGCCTTTTAAATGCTCTAAATTTGGGGGAGTTACTTCAAAGCTCTATGTGAGGGTGGTATTTGTGCTACATCAAAGTTACAGTGATTGAAATACATCCTGTGACAAATTACCTATCACAACTTAGGGAAAAGGTGTTGGATAAGCATGGACGTTGGTGTCTTAACTTCACTTATCTCGTGGATGCTCAGGCACAATGCAGAAATAAGTTTGTCAGCTTTTGTTCTAAATAAATATTATGTTGCAGAAAATTATAAATTAATATATTTTGACAAGCTATTCCATTAAAATTGATTAATTTTAATTATTTAACATAAATGTCCTATATCACACCACAACATGGCATTTGGGGTAACCTGAATCTGTGTTCCTGGGCCATGGTCACTCATATTTGGCTCCAAAATAAACTATCTCTTATCCCCTTTTAAAAAATTAGGTAAATTTTGAAGGTTTTTCTCATTTGACCATGAAACATTAAGAGCTAAAGCAGGTAACTTTGGGGAAGAAATCTGGGTGTCTAATATGTAGTTTCCTACTGTTTCTTTCCTCTGCCATATAGAGAATGCTGAATTTTGGGACTCTGGTGACCTGAACCTGATTGAGGCAGACTGGAAACAAATATACCAACTAAACTACAAAGAAAAAGCATAATATGTAAAAATGTGTAATATGGGTTGAAAGAGACTGTTATTCAAGCTACTCAAATATGAAAGTTATTTAACACAGGAACTTCATCATCTTCCCAAATAGATTTCATTTTCCTGATAAGTTATACTGAGAAGTCAAAGATGATTATAATAATTGTCCTGTTTTCTGAAGCTATGTTTTTTGCTTGAGGTAAAATGTTAATAAATCTTTTTTTAATTTTACATTTATAAAACAACTTTCACATATCCTTCTTGAATATTTTAGGAACTGACTACTTGTGCTGATAAGTTGCATATACGCTTTGGAAATCAAGAATATAATTATGACAATAAAATAAAATTTTCATGAGACAAAATTTGGGGAATAAAAGATTTAAATACTCATCCTATTATCAATGAATTCCAAAGAATAAGAAGAACTAAACCCCTTATCTCCAAAGAAACTAATATTTGTAAGACGTTTAACCTAATTCTTCATGTAATCACTAATTACTTAAAATTTAAATGAACGTACAGATCTTTGTATTTTAACTTAAAGAGATAAAAAATTAGGTTCATTGTATTTGAACTGGAGATTATCTTGGGGAATTCTATGATCCATGTGCATCAGATGGTGAATGTTAGAAGCTGTGTTTCAAATGTTAGTTCTGACATATAAAGATCTTGCAATTTCTCACCTTCCTTATTACAAGAATAAAACAGTAAATCAGTAAATTAGTATTTATTTCATTTCTCAGTTTCTTTGTGTAATGCGACTGAACCCTAGTTCCAAATTTATATTTAAAAAATAAAGATCTGCTTACCCTGGAGCAAAGTCTACTAGGGATATGAAAGGAGGGATGAAATGGAAAGTTAGATAATCAGTGTGGGTAACCTATTAATCGGCCCAGAGCATTGTGCTTGCACTTCAAGTTTTCAAAGGATCCTCAATGAGACTTTCATAATGGGGATTCTGAATCTGGGGCAGTTGGCAGGAAGGGAATGATTGTGAGGCATGCTTGCAATCATAGACCTCCTTTTCCAGGAAAAAGATTCACAAGTACAATTTCAAAATTTTAACATATAGGGTGAGGGAATTCTTCTGCCTTCCAGGTTACAGAAGTATGAAGAAACAGTCTGGTCATATTATTCACTGGGATCATGACATTGTCATCTACAAAGTTCATGCTTGAGAAATGTACAATACAGTTAAATAGAATATTTCAAAATATTTTAAGTGGGCTTATGATTTTAATGTTGAAACACAGTCATATTTATTCTGGGGCACACATGGCCTCTTTTCTGCATGTTGGACATAATTAAAACGTTAGATTGAGCTTTTAGCCTAGGTTCCAACAGATTTGTCCATGCTGTAGTGATATCATCTAAAAATCTAAACAGAATTAAAATGGTCTCAATAAAAAAAAGTGATATTCACAACAACCAACCTGAATCTAAAGGATTCCAGTCAATCTGAGTCAAACAAGGGCTAGCAAGATGGCTAACCCAGTAAACGGACTTGTCTTGCAAGTATGATGACTTGTGTTGTATCCCTGTAACCTAAATAAATTTGTAAGGAGAGAACAAAGTTGTCCTCTGACTTTCACGCATGCACTGGGATATGCATACAGAGACACAGACATCATGGAAACACAGACTCATGAAAACACTAATAATAAATAAGACATAAATAAAAATAAGAAAAAGGAGCTAGTTACCTCTTTATCAAAAGAAATATAAGGAGAGTGACTTTGAAACAACCAATGTGTTTTTGTTCCTGCTTTCTCTGAAGCACACCTCCTGTGTTCATATCAGAAAAGCACCCTTTTATTTCTTAGATGAAATGTCACTCAATTCAAGAATTCCTAATGAGAGATAAGCAGTAAATTGCTTAAATGTCATTTTCTGACATCAATTAGAAATACTAAATCAGGTACTATACCTGTTCTTCGGGAAAAGTAGACCTAACAAAAGCAATTCATGGAGGAGAATATTCATTTTGACTCAAAGTTCAGGTCAAGGGTACAGCCTACCATGGAAGACGAATAATGGCATCAGGATGACAAAGCAGCTGACCACATTGCATCTGCTGTCAGGAAGCAATGGCAAACGCTAGTGCTCACCTTCCTGATTTTATCTCTTTTATTTCGTGTGGCTGTTAGGGTGATTGTTGCTACTTCAGTTAACCTAACCTGGAATACCTCATAAATTTGTTGAGAGGGTTAAGGTAATCTACATATGTCCATATGCTTTTCCCCAAAATGAATCTAGTTCCTTTCAAATTCATGGTGAATATTACCACTGTGACTGCCTCATATTCCCCAGAAATCTCCAACACTACATCACTTAGTGAGCAGGCTACCCCACTCACCCCCTTTCTCCTTTAAAAGTAATTACATTCCAACTGTTCCTTCTTCCTGCATAAATTTTATCACTATTATTTTGCCATTTCCTCTAAGTCTGATCCTTTATGAGCAAGAGTCTTTGTCCATTCTCTCCCAGTAGGAAGAGTCACCTTTTCCTTCACAAGCATCGTTCACAATGTACACAACACATAAACACAGGCACAGAAACTTATTGACTGATTTTGAGGCTCATTAACATGAATAAAAGCAATTTTATGTGGCCCTAACTTGACAAAATATTCCTTCAAGTAAATGTTTTACAACTACTGGAGATAAGCAACCAGAATATGTCATTTTGCAAAAGAAAAACTAAAGTAAATATATTTTGTTTATCAGGCCACTCATATTCTATCTTAAGTCATGATTTTTTGATTATGTTCTTAGATCAAGCAAGCAAAACACAGATACCACCAAATTAATACATCTTAATTTAAAATAAAAGGAATTTTAGCTTTTGTTAAGCGTAAAAGGATATGCATTTGAACATGCCAAATCCTTAGGAATTACATATTTTAAAAGCATAATGCATTTCTTGGGGCTGATGTTACCAAGTTCACAGTTTCTCATGATGTACAAAAGCATTCATCACTAAGGACCATGAAGGTCGGATTTTTGGCTCTCTTTACTGTGATTATAATAATAAGGAAAGTCTTGAGTTTTTTCAAAGGAGCACAGTATATTTATTGAAATCTTTATATAGCACCATTTGTTTGAGTCAAGATAATGTTAAATGTTTCAGAACTTATTCTCCAGAGTGAACTGACCAAGATATAATCTCATAAGAGGGTAAATATATTTGATGTGTTTGGAGAAGTAAGAAGTCAGTTCTCTGAAGAAGCACTTAGTGTGTTTTAGACATAAATGTCAAAGGGCAGGGCCTTAATGCATCGTTCCATTTCTTGGAAGCATTCTAAATTTGAACACTTGTTTTTCAACGGCCTCTGGAAGGAGACAGATAGTTAATAATTTGATTTTCTAGTATTTATTCTCTGAACATCATACTTCTTTAGACAATAATAACTTTTTATACAGTTTTCATTACATTTATTGACAGATACCCCTTAACTGAAGAAAAGAAGCATCTATACATTATTGATTAAGGTTGTGCTACATACATCAATGTTCAGAGTGAGCCAAACAACAGTGTCTTTCCACATATGGATGAGGATGCTCTGAAGCCAATTCCACTTGGAATGCATCCTGCTTTCATTGAGATAGAGCAGTTTTTCTCTGCTTTCAGATCTTAAGCAGAAATGGGAAATCATGCCTTCGGTATTGTGCCACTAAAATGCAATCTGCTGTGCAGGTAAGGTACAAAACTGATAGAATCCAATGTGTAATTCTATGTTTGTTAATTTGGTAATTATTTATTAAAGATATGCGATACATTTTTTTGGTTTCAAGTTACAAAACTATTAATATGCCTCATTAAACTTACAAATAAGTACCCATTCATTAATTGGCTGGCAGGAACGCAATTATATGATACTAGAAGGTGCCAATACTTGGATTCTGTAAAATATTGAGCAAATTACTCAAGGTCATTATGGACATTCCAAGGAAACAATATTTTGAGAATAAACAAAGTATTATTTTTCACAAAAGTGTGAAATGAATTCAGTTTGGGGATTCTGACTGAAATTCTTAATCCCTCTTTAATTAAATGAATATGTCTAGTTAGTGTAATTGCTGTTTAGAATTGATTTCTTCAAAGTGTAATAAGTCATGGCTCACAGTATAGACACACACACACACACACATTTGCATCTGCATGCTTACTTTACTTGTAAGTCTCAAAATAATAAGAGAAATGATTTTACAAAGAATGGACAAAAATGAACAAATATTATCCTAGTAGCAGATTGCCATAAGCCATAGGTGACAATCACTGTTAGAAGCTGATTGGAAGGTAGGTAGGATGAGCTCCACCAGAATCTCTGTTAATCATCTGATTTTCCCTGCTATGCATATCTGTTAATCCAACTACCAGGCAAACATTTCCTATCTGTTTACTTTTTCTTGCCCTTACTCTCATTTTTATGACTCCTTAGACTTTTGCTTCAGTGACATATTCTTTCCTTTCTCTGAAAGGTGTATGTTTCTTTCTTTTACTTTTTTAAACATTTGTGTGTGTGTGTGTGTGTGTGTGTGTGTGTGTGTACGAGTCTGTACATGCCTCAGTGCACAGCTTGTAGAATTCGCTCCTCTCATCATATAGGTTCCAGGAATGAAACCAGTTGTCAGAATGGCAGCAAAGACCTTTGCCCACTGAGCTACCTCATCAACCCCTTTCTGTTCCTTTAAACAAATGCTTATGCTTTCCTTTCCTATTATAACATAACTTTATTCTGAAAGTCACCACTCCCAGTGTGGTTTACTTAACTGAAAATTGTGAAATAACCTCTTTACACCTGGTAAGGCAGCACTGTTAACCTCTTCACTTTATTATCCTCCTTATATCCCCTTTGTTCTTATGAGAAGAAAATCCGTCATTGTTTCACGTTCCTGCTTTTGCTTTACCCTGTCTTTTCTCATTGCTTGATATCTCTGAGAATCTTGAAAGCAGTTTCCTTCCTGATTCATTCAAATTTCAGAATTTCACTATTTTTATGATTAAATTTGCCTGTAAGAACACCCTAAGTGCACTCACATACATGCAGGCAATATACTCATACACATAAAATAAAAATAATATTTTTTTAAAAAAACACATTAAATGAAGAAAATGTCATGAAATGAGTCATGCACAAAATATGTGTCTGTGTAAAACACTACCAGATACCTGAATTTATAACTTGTGCTGCAAAATTCTTCTGTTTGTGACTTTTAACTTTGCATCCATTTTCCTGGATCCTTTCAACTGAAACTGAACCTACAACCATTTAAAATTCCATTTCCACAAATAGGCTCAATGTCTTTCCTGAGCTAAATTGATACTTTTTTGAAACACTGACATATTCATTAGTTCACATATTCATACAAGCTGTGTCACTGTTTTTCTTTAATTTCTGTTTGTATGCATGTATACTTATGTTTGAAATGGATATGTATATCTTTGTGTGTTTCTGTGTGTATTTGTGTGCTATGTGTGTGTTCATGTGAAGACCAGATGTTGATGTCAAATGTCTTCTTCAATCACTCTCCACCTTAGTTATCGAGACAAGGTCTCTCATTGAAATTGAAGCTTACAAATTTTGAAAGAGTAAATAAGCAGAAAATCTCAATTATCCTCCTGTTTCTGCCTCCCCAGTAGGAGATTACCGGTATGCCACCACATCCAGTTTTCTGAGATGGTGTTAGAGATCAACTCAGTACTTCACGCTTGCATGATAAGCACTATACCAACTGAGCCATCTTCTCTGACACACAAATATTGGTTTATTTTTAGTTTACCACTGACAGCTTATGAAATGTTGCTACCTTATGTTCATCAATGTTAAGCTAGACTTAAACAAAATTCCTGAGATAATTAACTTTTGAAAAAGATTATTTTTTGCTCATTGTTTGAGAGGTCCCAGTTTCTAATCAAGTAGCCCTATTGTTTGGAGCTCCTGAGAGATGAAACAAAGAGCAATATTGGACTCTCCCCTTAAGAGCACACGCAGTGACTCAAAGGCTTGCTACAAGGTTCCAGCTTTCATAAGATTCTGCTACCTACAAATAGCCGAAAGAGGAAACAAGACCCTAACACATATACCTTGGGGAAACACACAATATCTTCACCTAAATTTCAATGTGCCATAAACTCTATTTGTGTGTGTGTAGTTGAGACAGGGTCTCTCTGTAGCCAGAGCTGGCCTTGAACTCTCTACGTAGACCAGGCTGAACTCAAACTCAGAGATCCACCTGCCTCTGCCTCCCAAGTGCGGGGATTAACGGCGTGTGCTACCACATCCAGCTAACTATTTTTTAAAATTGTTGCAGCCAGGGTCCCTTTGACCTCCTCCCTGAGGGGGCAGGGGATAAGTAGGCACGAAGCCAACCATACAGACTCCAGAACACGCACTAGGCAATGTGCAAGCCAGCTCATTTATTGTGAACACAGGCCTCTCCTTTATACCCCCTTCCCTCCTTCCATTGGTCCCTTATGTCCCGTTGGTGTCCTTCTATTGGAGCTGCGGATGTGTTGTTGCTTTCTAGCTGCTGGGGCAGATTTCTGGTCAGCGTCTTCCTGCTCATAAACAGGAAGCAGAGTGTGCCTGCACTGTTGGTCTCATGCCTAGCCTCCTACCTAAAATAATTTTATTTAATATACTTTTTAAATGTATATGCTGTTCTATGGAAGATATGATTGTATCTCAGTTGGTTTTTGCTCTAATAAATGGAGATTTTAGATTTCAATTATACCACTATATTCATCTAGTGTTTGTTCTTTTTAAGTATTTATTATTAATTATTGTTATTGCTATTTGTATGAGTGTAGTTGCTTTCATGTACATAAGTGCACTCCTATTGTGCAGTGTCCATGGAGGTCAGAAGAAGGTGTCAAATTTCTTTGGAACAGTAGAGACTGTTGTTAACCTCCATGTGGGCACGGAAATTGAACCCAGGTCCTCTGCAAGAACAGCCACTGCTCAATCATTGAGCCACCTCTCCAGTCCTTAGCATTTTTCTTAAACTGAACCTTCATGTTTAATTAAAATCCTTCTCCTTTCCCATTCTCAACTCTAGTTTCATTCAAAGATACTTTAATTCAGTAGATAACAAATATTTAAACTTTGCATTGGGATAACTTTAGAAATAGTAAAATATAGTGGCCTCGAGAATACGATCACATGCTAAGTATGTGACAGGTGAGTTGTGGAATTGTGTGCTGGATAGCATTCCTTGTCAACTTGATTCACCTGGAAATAGGAACCCTCAATGGGGACTTTCCTCTCTCAGACTGACCTTTTGACATTGTCAGGGGGCTTTTTTGGATTGCTGAGTGATATGAGAGGGCCCAGTCCACTGTGATTGGTCCTATCTTATATAAGAAAGCAGGCTGAGCACAGGCTTGGGGAGCAAGTCAGTAAGCAGCCTCCTCCAGGGTCTGTGCTTCAGATCCTGCTTCCATGTTTGGGCCCTGACTTCCCTCAGTGATGAACTCTGACCTGGGAGATATAAGAAAAATTAAACCTTTCCCATTCCAAGTTGGCTTTAGTGTTTTTTATGACAGCAATGGAGAAGAAAACTAGAATAAGCGGAAACTAGAAAACACAAACTTGACTGCAGGGTTTGATTAGGATGGTTGATTCAAGAGGAAAAGTTAGAACCCCATTAGTATTCTGGCTTGGATAAGTGCATAATATTACCCCTAATCAAAGGGTTGGATCTTTTAAAACATAAAGACCATGAAGAAGAATGATTTTGAGGAATTGGAGAAAACCAAACCATGATAATCAGGTTCTTTTGATAAACAAAAGTAAGCACAATCCAGAGAGATGACTCTGCTTGGATAGTGAGAATGGTAATTTGACCTCTGGCATATGAGATGAGGATGATGCATGTACAAAGATAGATGACAAAAGAAGAGCCTTGCCCAATTCTAGTTTAATGCAATTGCTTTTAACAAGCTTAACTAATCTGTATGTAACCACAATGGAGAAACCATTGCCTCCTAGCCCCTAAAAGGCAAAACAAACAAATACACTTCTTACTTCTTTCCTTACAACTTGTGGAATTAAGTCAAGGGGCAGTCATTGTTCTCTCTCTCTCTCTCTCTCTCTCTCTCTCTCTCTCTCTGCCCCCCCCCAGGTCTTCTCACTCTTAAGAATTTTCCATTAAATGTGAGAAATAATCACCCGCTCAAATAAAAAGTCATTAATTGTAACTTAATGTAATTATTAAGATGGTCACACATATCCTTGTATACATATCCTATTTTATAATATTTTAAAATGCACCGGCTTCTTAAGGTATGAAGCTATATCACCCTATCTCATGGTCATAATTTCATTTTCTCTTATTTAATAATCTCCCTTTCTATGATGTGAAATAATAACTAAAGTATTTAACAGTGATATACAATCTCCTAGATCTGATTAATAAAAAATGGCATTGCATCCTGGTGTGGTGACTCACTCCTTTAATCCCAGCATGAAGTAGGCTCAGAAGGCGACAGATACCAATGAAATCAAGGTCAATCTCATCTCCATAGCGAGTTCCAAGCAAGCTGGGGTTACAGGGAGACCCTGTCTCAAAACAAACAAACAAGCAAACAAACAAAACCATACATTGCATTGCCAATGCCAATGTCAATATTAATATTTGAGCAGATATTGTTGGATGTTGAATATGATTGGGTTCTTAGCATTATAATATTGTCATAATTATTATTTTAAACAAATTGAAAAAAATCCCTTTATAAGTTAAGTACTATGATGCTTTTAAATTCTAAAGCTATAAAATCATCATGTATTAAAGAATAACACTAATTTATACTTCTTTTGGAGAAAAAATGAGCAATTAATTATTTTAGCATAAATGTTGCCATCATTTATACTTTTTAATATTGATAATAATTATATAAAGATGTCTGTGTAATGCTTTAGCTTGCTTGGACAGAAATGTTTTTCTAACTTGCATTGCTTATGCCTTCCTAATTAAAAAAAATCAGCCATATGTTTCCTACATATGACAAGCATTTTGGAGGATGAGGGGCAAATAACATAGTTTACTAGACAGTGATGAAGAGAAATACCTATTTTAGACTCACAAACAAGAGAGCAATGAACAAATGATCATATTATAAAACAGTCCCACAGCTGAAATTCTGCATTAAGTATGCAGAGTCATATGGAAGACAAAATGGTGTGGTTCAGTGCATGTGATAAATAAAATTAGGCTTTGAAATCCACTAAGGAAAAATGTACAGAGTAATTGAAAATTAGGTTTGTTTGATTCACGGCTTTTTCCACTTTACTACCTGTTTGTTCTGAAATGAAATCAGAAGAGAGAAGTAAAATCTAAGGTGATAAAAATGCCTTCATGCTTTTATACTCCTCAAAAATCATAACTTAGTATCAGCCTGTGCATAAGTTGTAACATCCTTTCTTAGTGAGACTCTCCCACTTGAATACAAAGATAAAATAGTTCCATGCTATGACCTGACAGAAAAAGAAATTATAAATCATGTCGCAAAAAGTATGAAGTAAATAGATTGATTCACTAATTATGATAACCCTTGAATAAACTGAACAATACATAATTTACATCACATCTAGTTGATTATAGCATGAGGAGTTTAAAATGTTATATCTCTAAATATCAATGAAGAATTACATTCTTACTAGTGGTTTACTATATGTAAATATATATTTCATATTTTACAAAGCAAAACCAGGCACACAAGTGCTTTAAATATTCATTTCAAGCACATGAGTCTAGGCCTGAAATGTACCTAAACTGGTAGAGTACACAGCTAGCATGCATGAATCCCTGAATTCCATTCCCAGTCCTGCAAAAGCTGTGCATGCTGGTATATACCTGTAACCTTGGCACTAGAATGTGGAGGCAGCTGAATCTGAAGTTTAAGATTATGTTTTGCTACAAAACATTCAGCAACACGCAAAAACAAACAAACTAAAAACCAAAACAACAGGATTGACAGTATATCTCCTGGGTAAAATATTTGCCTATTCCGAGTGAGGTTTATGTTCAATTTCTGGCATCAACAAATAAAATACAAGCCAATTAGTTTCCATATAGAATTATTAACTAAGAAAATCTAAACTATTATACTTCTTGTATTTACTACTGTCTTAATTGCTGGCTACAAAACAAAAAATATTGACTGTTGGATTCATGGGATATAGTATATCAATTTGAAAGGATTAGATAAAATTAAGTATCTAAAAATGTAATGTAAGTTAAAAAATAACTATGTTTTGTTGAACAGATATAAATTGTCATTATTATGAAGTAAAATGTGTATATAAGCTGTATTTCTGCTTATAATTTTCATAATGCAATCATGATGATATATCTAATATATTTAGCATAATTGAAAGACACATTTTATATACTAAACCAGGAATATAGGAAGAGTTGAAAGTGTGCCAGATACATAATATAATCATAAACAAAGGACACTACACAACAATATGGGGTACATATACTGATATCTTTGTAGGGATAATAGACATGATTCCATGACCAGAAAGATGTTTAATAAATGCAACAACACAGGGAGAATAAGATTAATTAAAACAGTGATATAATTCTAGTTGACAGATTATTATCTGAGTGAGCTGTGTTATCAGTTGGCTAAAATCAAGTACACAGTAAGATTATTTTCAAAAACTAAGTAAAGAAAGTAAACTCATGTCCTAGAATTTATGTCTCTAAATGTCTAATGCTCATGTGCATACACACACATATAAACACACATGCAATAGTAGACATTTAATACTGACTTAGGTGACCTGTGCTGTTGTCTTTGGCCCCAGGTATTCAAGCAGCTATACTACAATTCTTAGGAGGCTCTAATTGTTCTAACTAACAGTGTCATTCTACTGAGCTGTGGAGCCCCTAACTTCAGATGTGCATTCCAGGGTTAATGAATAAGGTACATGGGACATGCTCTCCTACTTGTATTAGTGTATTTTAGTAATGTAGCCCAGCTAATTTCAATAGAAGTTTGAAGGTCAGTAAACACTTGATAGTGTTTTATTACTAAGAAAAGCTGATTCTTGCTGTTATGCCTTTAAAAAAGTGACCATAGTCATAAATGTGAAAACATGATTTTTTTTCCAGGTAAAGACATGAAACTGTTGAAATTCTTCAGTCACATATTTCATTGTTGAATACAGAACATAACTTGTGTGCTTCAATTTAATGACACTTTAACGTATGTCTTATTTTTAAAATTTTAATATGCTGAGAAAATTAATGTAACTCATGCCCGAAGGGAGCATATGAACTAACATATTTTTCTCATAAGGCATGATGCAGCCTTCCTCTGTGCAGGAACAGAGGATCCACTTCTGTTCTATACTTAAGAGCAAGTTTAAGCAATGAAATAAAGCATAACACCTCCCCTAACAGAAATAATGTCTCTAACTAGACCACAAAAATACTTTGGTTCATCTTATTAGAGATGGAAAAAAGATACAACATTCTTTTCATAACCTTAGATTGGGACATGAGCCTGGGCTGCTCATATTTTCTGCATTGATATGTGCACATAACCTGGAAAGAAATTCATATCTTAGTTTTGTGGTTACAAACAAATTATAACAAACAGACCAGTTTCCAATATAGAATATGTGAATCCAATTGTGAGATGACTCAAGTAAATAGAAAATGGAATTCCCATACAAATAAACACATCATGCCTGTGGAAGTTATCCCATACCAGGAGTCTTTACCACTTCACCTTGATAATTTTCAGTAGGGTTTTCCTTGTTGGCAAAGGTATAATTGAGATCTAAAAAGTTGAAATAATTTTTCCAGAATCATATTTTCATGATAGATAGTAAAGCAAAACACATTTTTGGTTACACTTTTTCTCTTTTACGGAAATGCTTATAAAAGCCTCAAGTAGAACATTAACAGTTTATCTCACAGTCATTCAAACCCAATGAAATCACACAAATATAAAACTATTTTGTGGGGTTGGAGACATGGCTTAGTGTTAAAGAACACTGACTGCTCTTGCAGAGGACCTGGATTTGATTCCCAGCAAACACATGGCAGCTAACAACCATCTATAACTTCAGTTCCAGGGGATCCAATGCCTTCTTCTGACATCCATGGGTATTGCATGACATAGATGCACTTACAAACATGCAGTAATACACTCATACACACAAAATAAAATAATAATTTTTTTGAATTTTGTGATATTAATCAAACATGTTGAGAAAATTAAAATCCTCCTCCACTTTAGTGGAAAAAGGGAGAAAGGTTTAACAAGAAAATTATTTACATCATCCTCGGCATGAAAAGAAGTAAAAAATCAATGGCTTATGATATGCATTTAAGTTGCTTTTCTGAGAAAATAACTTATGGAATAATATAGATATTACAGGACTCCTGGACACAACGGAGTTTATACCCATTACAAAGAATGTCAATATTTCAAAGCCACACACACATATAATCATACAATGCTGCATTTACTTTATAGAAACAAATTTCTTCACAGAAAAGAAATACCAATTAGCATAATTATCTTAATACTTATTAAAGTGTTCAAATCCCTTGGTATTAGACAAACAGAGAACTAGGATTCAGGACAAGATGTTTCTCCAAGATTAAGGAAAGTTGTGCAATGTAGATAGCAGTTTATGTATACACAGATTACTTTCACCACAGCTGAGGGAACCCAGAAAGTAGCCCACCCTGGGTTGTCTGCCTCCAGGGACAAACAACTAACTCTGCAGAATATCCTGCTTTAGGAAGGACAGAGGCAAAGCCTGCAGCGACCATGGTTCAGAAGAATCATTCACTCTTTCTGGGCATATCATCCTCATGCAAATCCTGCTTGGACAGATGACTCTCAGCCAGGATCTCAAAAGATTTGATCTAAGAACCAAGCTCCTCTTACTCAGATCAGCTCAAATTACAACACTAACAACGTTTGTTAGTTTATGCCCTGTATATTTTTCAGATCTTGCCTAACTTTATTACTCAAAATTGTTTACTCATTTAAAGTTGCATAATTTCCCATTTATGCAATTTCCAGAAATTATAAAAGCCTGACATTTTATGTCAACTGTCTAATGCTTATATTTTTCTAAGTAGGTATTGTGTCCATGGTAATAAGCTTGTCTCATTCTAATATTTATATTTCCTTAGCTGAAAATTCTAAAATATTTTCTTGAACAATAAACATATAAGGGAATTTCATCATTGAATGAAATATTCACTATCTATATCAAATGTTAAACTTTGCATAATAATACATCAAAAGTTAAATGAACTCTAAAATGTGAAATAGTAAATTAATCATGCATTCATATATCTCAGATATAGAGGAAATATAAATGAATAAGTATTAATTTTTGAATAACATGTAAGACAAATAGAACATATAGAAAATAAATGAACCAAAGAAATGCATAATAATATATGAAAATGTTATCCTGATTCATTTAGAATTATTCACTTTTAGAAATTAAGGAAGTAGAGCCGAAAATAAGTGAGAAAAAAGATATAAATGGAAAGAAGGGTAGAGATAAAAGAAAGAGGGAGATAAGAAAGGAGGGAGATAGGAAGGAAAGAAAAAATATATTCATATTTTCAACTGCTAAACTTAAAAATCATAATGCATCATAACAAAATTTAGACCCCCTTACCACCCACCCCCATTTGAGGGAAAACCTGGACTACTTGAAACTGTGTCTCAAAAAATAATTAATTAAAAATAAAATAAATTAATAAAGTATAAAAAAATCATAATGAAATATCCCAGTTGCATATGGCATGGACATGTGTTTTGAAATGCTAATAAACACTTTTCTTGAAATCAACTTACAAATAAGAGTTAAGCCATGCAGCTCATCCAATATTGAAAAATCTACCTTAGTAATTACATATGATAAAAGATGCAAAGTATAATCAAGAAAATGAAAAATACTGAATATTTGATAGGAAAGATAATGAAAAAATGTGGAATCTGAATAAAACCAGGTCATCTGGGAAACAGTCTTAGTTGTTAACAGTTTCATTTGTTGAACAAACCCCAAAACTTACCTAACTTGAAAAGAGATAGGTTTTACCTAGGCATTTGGAGAGATAATTAAATATTGAAATGTTTAACCAAGATTATGGTATTATTTTTAAAAGAAGAGTGAGGTACAACACTTCTTATATTTCCTTTGCCAGATTAAACATGGGACCGAGTATAGTTCCCCAGATGAGCCCCACCCTAGGTATTGGCATCAATCATAACATTTTTACAGTGTAATATAATCTGTGTTTATGTGATTTTCGCATACTCATAATTGTTCATAGAAATTCTGAAGCAGACTTTCCTTGAACACTATCTGAAAAATCCATAAGAAAAATTAATATTTCATAAGCTTACTTAAATTATATGTACAATATACATATGTGAATATGTACACTATATATTTAAATATGTATTAAATGGGGTGATATATATATATATATATATATATGGTGATATATATATTTATACGGAGTGATAATGATGTTCCCCCACAAAATCTTAGGCTATCTAACAAAAATCCCACTACCAGGCCTGAAAAATTTCCATTTGAGTTTTTCATCAGGTTAGTCCAAGAGACTTTCAAAATCCTTTAGGCTATTTTCCCTGCCCTTGTTTGCTGCTCAGAACTTGAAGGGAAAACCCAATAGCTAAACACATCACATATTTCCAGTTGGAGGAATCCAGCTGGAACTGACCTGAAAGCCTCCTCCTGAAAGGACTAGCTCTCATAGTATCTGAAGTTGTTACAGCTGTTGCCAACTGAGGAATCTATCAGTAGTGATACCAGATGTATTGCCTAGGAATCAAAACAATGATCCCAGAAAAGTATGTCTTTGGTACAATAGTGACATTTTTATACTGAGGGCAGGCAACAGCTGTCTAAATGTTTAAGATCCATTTAATGGGAGGGAATTAATGCCTAAAAGGATAAACTTAGCTAAATATGTATAGCTTGAGATGTCCCAGACCCTATAAGAGAACCAACTTCTGACATTTTCTTAAACCAAAAAATTTCTAAGCATATAATAGATACTTATCTTTTCCCAACAGATAAGTGGAGCTCTCACCCCTCATCACAGAAGCTTCTTTTTATTTTCCCCTTTAATAGAAGGTTACATACTGACTCTATAAGTTCAATGAATTGTGTGATGAGCATTTTTGATTCATTCACCTGAGGTCTCTCTGGACCCATGTTTAATTAATTTATTAACATGTTTCATTCAAAGTAGAAGAATGGAAAGAGTAATATCAATTATACAGATTTTAGTACTTAGATCTTCAATTTTTTTTGCCTTTATCCCTGATGACTTTTAACTTAGCACATTAGTATTTTACTATATTGGAAGTGTAAACAGTATGAATGCAGGCATAATATCACATATATTTTCAATAAAATTGTTTCCAGTGTCATTTTAATATTTGTTTTGAAATTTTTAATATTATTTAATATTTATATATAATTTATATATTTATAATTTAATATTTATATGTAATTATTGTTTAATACTTTTTAATTTTATGGCTATGAGTGTATTTCCTGCATGGAGGTAGATGCACCCATGTCATGCAATGAACACGGAGGTCAGAAGAGGGTGTCAAATTCCCCTGGAACTGGAGCTATGGACAGTTGTTAGCTGCCATGTGAGTGCTGGGACTTGACCCCAGGTCCTCTTCAAGAGCAGTCAGTGCTCTTATCTGTTGTGTCATCTCCCCAGCCCTAGTTCAAATCCATTAAGCAGGACAAAACTTTATACACTATTTAATGTTGTAAGAATATTATAAAAATTAATTCTGTATGAGGCTTTCAAATATGTCAGTTGTTTTCATTTCAGCAAAACATTAAATCAATCAATGATATTAAGAATATTTAAGGGGCTAGAGAGATGGCTCAGTGTTTAAGAGCACTGGGCACTCTTGTAGAGGACCTGGGTTTGATTCCCAGCAGCCACATGGCTGCTAACAACTGTCCATGACTTAAGTTCCAAGGGATCCTCCCCCATTTCTGACTTCTGCAGGAATTGTAAGACTCGGGTGCATGTACACACACAGGCAATACACTCATTCACATAAAATTAAAAATAATAATTTTAAAAGAATATTTAAAACTTAAACATATGATACTAAAATCAACGGCAGAAATCAAGTTTGTAAGCATACTTCTAATTTGCAATCTACGAAGTATTTCTCAAAGATTTTCAGGAAGAGTTTCATCTGTCTGAATGATTTTTATAAAACATTGATATATTAGTCAAGGTTTTCTACATGAATAGAACAAATAAAATGATTATATATATGATTATATATAAATGATTATATATATGGGGATTTATTAGATTGACTTACAGGACTGAGTCTGAGAAATCATTCATCAATGACTGCACCACACTAGAAAGACAGAATCCGTAGTTGCTCAGTCCATAAAGCTGGATGTCTCAGAAGTCCCAATCTGATCCTGAAGGCCTGAAGGATTCCTGGAGATATGCTAATATCTAGTCTACTTTGGAATCTGGAGAAGTTGGCTCCACATCAGTGAAGGAATACCACAGTAAGATGAAACCACCAATGAGAAAGAAGACAAGCCCAGAAAAATCAAAAGCCCCCTTAGGCCATGACTTTTTATATGGCTGCCATCAGAAGGCAATGCTCACATTTAAGTTGGGTCTTCTTGAATCAGATCAAGAAAGAATCTTCTGTTGTTCTTGATTTTACATTTTGAGACAGGTCCACCTACTGAGCTCTGAGTCTCTGTCAGACTGTCTGATCAGCAAGGCCCTGAGATCGTTCTGTCTTTACCACCATCTAAGTTACAGGTGAATGACACCATGCCACACCCTTTAGTGTTGGTGTTTAGGATCTGAATTCAGGTCCTCATGCTTGTGCAGAAAGCATTTTAAACACTGAGCCATTTCTCCAGCATCCTGCCTTCCTCTTTAGTATCTAGTAACTCCATTGCTTATGACAAAAGTAAAATATTAAGAGAATAATAGAAACATTCTTACTCAATATAGCATCTTCTGTTTAAAAATATTGAGATGTTCTGTATGAAATACACACAAATTCAATAAAATCAAATTTAAAATATTTAATTTATTCTTATAAATCATATGTATTTTACTTAATAAAACAGCACAATTTAGTTTCCAAATGACACATATTTTATTATAAATATTATTATCCTATGATGGTATGAATTATTAAGTA
>NW_008335971.1:683627-698720 GCF_000622305.1 Nannospalax galili | reverse complement strand
GTGCTAAAGTATATCTAAAGCTGTACCTTTTTTAAAAAAGAAAGCCATTATTTCTGGATTGCAGCTACAAAAACTACTCTTTTGTGAGACAATGTCTTTAAAGGTAACGACATCTGTTTTAAAATGTATTTTTAATTTTTATTGAATTTCTGTGTATTTAATACATAAAATCATCTTTATGCCTCTTCCCCTTTGAGGAAAATTTGCTCTGAAATAGGATACTGTAAATTTTCTTTTGGGAAGAAAGGAAAATTGGAATTAGTAAGCAAATATCACAATGAGTCAAAAGACAGACATAACAAGTATCTGGCTAAAGGCTTAAGTGTACAAGAAGGTGCACTGAGGGAAGTCAGTCTCTAGATTTCTTTTTGTTGTTTCAGTCATTATTGTTCTGTGCTTATCTCTTAGTATTTAGAGCCATTATTTTCAACTTATTGTCTAAAAACCGAAATGTATTTGAACTGATTAATAAAAAGGAAATATACTCATATCAAATAAAAGAATATTAAAATATTTTGTTTCTTGTTATAGCTTAAAAAAATCTGAATATAATATTCATGGACTTGGAAACACCAGGTCTTGGGAGATGAAGCAATAAAGTACCTGGTATGCAACTGTGAAGACTGCAGTTCAGAGCCCCACACCCTACCTAAAAGAAAGGCAGGCAGGGAGGCTGCATGCTATACCAGCATTCAGGAAGCAGAGACAGATGAAGTTAGCTGATGAAGTTGAATTGCAAGGATTTGTGTGCTTCAGTTCAGGGAGAGATCTGTCTTAGTAAGTAAAGTGGAGAGCAATCAGGGACACTCAGTGTCAACTTCAGGCTTTCGTATGTGCACTTGTATGCACATGGACACATGTGCACAAACACATACTCATTCACATCACACACACATGCACATGGACAAAGATTTGTAACAATCAATAATGTGAAATGGGAATTTCCAAATTCTCATTTCAACCATTTGCATAGATTAGCTATTACTTCCTTAGAATTAGAATTTAAACCAGGAATGGTGGCTCAAGTCTTACTGAGATTTTGAATATTTCACAGGCCTGTACTTTACCTTGGGAAAAGTGTGGCATTTCCTGAACTATGTACCATTCATGAGTTGAGTAAAAGAAAAGACCAACTCTTAGCTATTTTTAACTTACATAATCATTATTTTATTCCAGCATTATATAAATTTAATACCTACATATTCATGTGTAAGTCAAATTCACTTCTGGGAGGCACACATGGCATCCAGTCCACTCCCCCCACTGTCCTTATGACAACCTGAGGAAAGAATTCTCCAAACTCTGGTTTGAAAAATCTTAATGAGTGTATTGAACTTGCTGAGCTTGGGGTGTAGGTTTACTTACAGAAGAGTGAGGGTTCCCTCCCCGCCATTCACAGCTGTATTTGAAAGTCCGCACCTGAGCTGGATAGCTTTAATGTCAACTTGACACTTTGGTTGAGGGAGCCTCAATTGGGGAATTGCCTTCATTGGACTGGCCTGTGGCCATGTCCATGTTGAGTGATATGGGAGGGCCCAGCCCACTGTGGGTGGTGCCATCCTGGGCAGATGGGCCTATGTTGCATAAGAAAGCAGGCTGAATAGGGGCCAGGCAAACAAGCCAGTAAGCAGTGTTCCTACATGACCTGTGCTTCAGGACCTGCCTCCAGGTTCCTGACCTGAATTCCTATCTTGGGTTCCCTGATGAACTGTAACTCTGGAAATGTAAGACCAATAAACCCTTTCCTCCCCTAGTTGGTAGTGGTCAGAGTGTTTTGTCACAGCAATGAAGAAGCAAACTAGAACAACACCCAAACATAAATCCCGTGGTTCCCAACTGCCTCTCAAAATGTTTTCCCAGCTTTTTCACCCTTAGTCCCTCCCCTTCAAGCAGGTAAGGTCAATGGATTGTCTGGAAGAGGTAATGGGTGTGACTCCCTCACAGAGCTTGGGAAGGAGGTGGAACCATGTCTTGTCATCACAGGGTCAGAGAAACATCCAGGTCACATTACGTATCACGTAACCTTGATTGACTATCTCACTAGCATTAAAACTGAGGTCTTTATTTTCATCAGTAAATATAATAATAGTTGATAACAATTTCATACATGGGCTAACTGACGATGAACAATTGTTTGATCACATGTGATGACACACATCTCCATAATTCAAGCACTCAGCTGAAACAGTCTTAGGGAAAGTTTCTGTGTCCCTTCCTCAACAAAACACACAAAGGAAGAAGAGAAAGAGAATGAAACAAACATCAAAAAAGAAAGGAAAAGGAAGAAAAGTTTGAATTCTAAGAGGTTAGAGGTTATTTATTATATTTTTTTTTCAAATTTTAAAAGTGACTCAGAGTTTTTATTGATGTCTGTGCTACCAATCTCTTTAGGTTTATTCATTTTCTATCAATTTAATATGGTCTCCTTAAGAAAGCTTGAATGTGTTTATAACAAAGATGTGAATCATGTTAGTGATCAGAAGTTGCTCAGGATTTAAGGTCAGCAATCAATAAGTGGGTCCTTATTTAACTAAAAAGCTTCTGTACCACAAAAGAAACAATTAAAAAAGTGAAGAGAAAATCCACAGAATGGGCAAAAATCTTCACCAGTGACACATCTGACAGAGGTTTAAAATAAAGAATATACAAAGAACTCAAAAAACAAAGAATCAAGAAACCAAATGACCCAATTAAAAGATGGCCTAAAGATCTAAACAGAGTTCTCAAAGGAAGAAATAAAGACGGTTAAGAAACATCTCAAAAAATGTTCAACATCATTAGTACTACCCTAAGGTATCACCTTACCCCAATCAGACTGCCTAGAATCAAGAGAACAAATGGTACCAAACGCTGGCAAGGATGTGGAGAAAGGGGAACATTCATTCACTGCTGGTGGGATTGCAAACCCCTGCAGCCCGTATGCACAATAGTTTGGAGAACTCTTAAAAAACTGAAAATGAACCTGCCATATGACCTGGTTTTACCACTCCTTGGCATATACCCAAAGGACTCATCCTATTATAGAGACACTTGTACAACTGTTTTTTGCTGCTCTTTTCACAATAGTTAAGAGATGGAAGCAACCTAAGTGTCATTCAACTAATGAATGGTTAACAAAACTGTGGTATATTTATACAATGGAGTTCTATTCAGCATTAAAAAAGATGAAATAATGAAATTTGCAGGTAAATGGATGGATCTAGGAACTGTTATACTAGGTGAAGTAACAGACTCAGAAAAACAGACAACAAATGTTCGCCCTCATACATGGCTCCTAGCACCAAATCCTTTTAAATTCTAGGTCCTTTTAATAAGATGTTGATATACAGCAGTCCCTTCTGCATGAAATAACTACCATCATCAGGACTTCGGCCTAGCCTGATTGCTAAACATAGTCACAATTGGGCTTGTTACCAGTTGTGCTCATTCATTAAAGGAGTGCAAAGCAGGGTCACTGGGCCCTCACCTGACTATCCAGCCACTCTTTCCAGCCAAGTAGTTCAGCCTTGGAAGACCAAAAAAAGAGAGGAAGAATCCAATAAAAGGATGCTTTTGGAAGCCCTTCTCAAGAAACTCCAATGGACTCTCATATGAACATTTGAAAATTGTCCTGTTCTGACTTTTTTCTAGTTTCCTGTCTAGAACTTGTAATGCTAATTACTCTTGCCTTTACTTCTTCATATTTCCTATTCATGATTCAAGGATATTCTTTTCCTCTTAGAGACAAGAGTTTTGCAATTTGGGAGTCTTTTAGATAGACCCACTGACAGGGTATTTCTACTACCTTACCCTGCGTCCCTGTTCAGCATGGAAGAAGTCGGAGCAGTCTGTATCCCTATTCCCTATTGGCAATTTGGGTAACCCCTTCACAGGATGGCATGATAAGAATAGGAGGTAGTAATTGGTTAGGCAGTTAGGGTAAAAAGACCCCCAAAATGTAGCCAGTTTCAGGGCTAAAAGTGAAAATGTCCTTGAGCTTGCTAGGAACACACTCTGTTACAAAGGCCAAAAGTGTCAAAATGTTAAATGTATTTGGGAGCTTGTATCTAATCCTTAAAAAAATTTAGGGTTACCGCTTCAAAGGGGAGAATGCTAGAGGGGGAGGGAGTGGGCATGGATTTGATCAAAACACCTTATGTGCATGTGTGAAAATCTCAGTAAAGTTTTTTTTAAAGCAAAAATATAAAATAAAGTAAATAATCATTAATAATTTCCTATTCCAATTGCTTTGCTATTTTTTTATTGAATTTTTCTGTATTTCATACAGAACGTCTCAACCAATCTTAATGAATTTTATAGCCCCTCCCCACTGAAGCCCTCCTATAGCCCCCCACTACTGCCCATATACTCTCTCATCCCTGTTAAATCCCTGTATGTCAAGTCAGTGTCCTCAGATGTTCCCCAGTGCAAGTCCATACATTGCGGCCTAGTCAGCCTATCTAGAGTCCCTTGTTTTAGGAAGATCAGCTTTTCTTTACCTAGGAGCAGGCAGTTGCCAATATTAGTTCAGATAAGACAGGGTGGCATTTGCTGTTCATTTTCCCGGTTCTATGCTGGGTTTTTCTTTGCCTGATTTTGCATGGGACTTATGTATGCTGACACCATAGCCATATAATCATATGAGCAGATTCCCAGGAACTTTTAGGACTCTGTTCCCATATGGTCATGTACCTCCTCCCTGGCTTTTTACAGTCTTTCTGCCCCTTCTTCCGTGATGGTCCCTGAGCCTTGGGTGGGTGGAGTTTTATTAAAAGGTGGAGTTTTGTCTGAGGACCAGCATTCAGCAGACTCTTTATCTCTAGTCTTTGGCCATTTGTGAACTTTTGTGTTCCTGGCTCTCTACTGCAGGAGGGAGCTTAATTAATGAGAAGTGAGAGACTCATTAGTTTCTTCTTCTTTACTCCTATTTTATTTTCCATGAGCCTTAGGTGTAGAGAATGCATTGCAGATGTGTCACTTAGGCTTGAGCAATTCATAGACAGTGTCCATGTGTGACAAGTTGTGGTTCTTGGTAATAGGCTCCAACTGGTGCAAAATGAGCTTCTTTGATGAGTGGTGAGTGGGATATTTGTCTGTAAATATAAGGACACATATTTTGTATAGAGTAAGAAATGACATTAATCTAGGGATGTGACAGTCTTAGGATTTTCTCTATGATCTATGACCTCTCCACCATGTGTATTAGGTTGTTTACATTACCATACTTGTGTTTTCTCCCATCAAGTGAGCTTTTAGTTCAATTGCGTAGTTGTTCATTGCCACCAATACAAAAGTGACAAATGCACCAGTGTTGTATAATGTTCCAGCCACTGAAGTGATTATTTTGTCTTGAAGCTGGTGTTGTACCATTCATTGAAGATCCTTGGCACCATCAGAGGACTAAATTCTGTGTCTGAAGTATGTTCTGTTATGTCCCAGGGGCCTGATTCCTCCAAGGGGCAGGGTCTGCTGTGGAAAATTGACTGTGGAGAATTAGCCACAGAGGGAAGGGCTTCTGGGCACCATCTTGTGACAGAAACCATGAGCAGTGCTCATCAGTGGGCAGGAGAGAAAGATGGCCCTGATGTCTCACCCACATGGAAGTGAGAGGGGGCATTTAACAACCTGGGGCGAGAGAGTGGGCCCAAGATGTGTGGGAGAAAGTTAAAGGAGACTGTGGGCAGGTGCAGAAGCAATCTGGAATGACAGGCTGAGACCTGCAGAGCTGGGTACCAGGTGTCAGATATTTGTTTCTTTGTAAATTTATCCATCTCCCTCCTCCCTACCCAAGATATAAAATGAAAAATTCAGATTAAAATGTTACGTGGTTTGTCTGATAGCACCCTGAGCAAGAGACCCTAGAAAAAGTGAGAGTGGGTCAAACAGAGTGTGGGAAGTCCAAAATTTACTGAGACAAAATTGGTGTAGCCAGCAGGAAGAAGGTGCTAAAAATGACAAACCACAGAAGTTTGGAAAAAACTAGGGAGTTGATGGCAGCACTGATGTGGTTTTTACAATGGATTATAAAATATGTAACTAAAAAGAGGCCAGCCATGCTGAAGCATGGACCAGAGCTGTGTTGTAAATGTGGGTATATGTTGTAGGTATATGAAGATTTGTTAAATGTTGTCCAGAGGCTAGAAAATCTTTTATTGGCTCTGGACACAAATAGAGCATCCAGAGAGGGGTTGTGGCCACTTTGCATAATAAAATATGTGCCCCAGGCACAGGAAGCTGAAAAGGCTAGGGAGGTCCTGGCAGATCCAGTTGCAGAGCTTGAGAGAGGAAAAAAAAATGGAACACTTTAACTTATGTAAGATCCAAGGATTCAGAAGAAAAGACAGATAATAATAAAAAAGAAGATAACCTAAATATAAAAGTAGCTAAACTTGCCCCTCAGATTCAACCATTGATACAAAAGGAAAAAAAGAAGCTAACAATTCTGTAGCTAGGAAATACTCCATGCTGGAACTGTTAAAACTAGGAAAAACTTATAAGCAAGCAAGCAAAGGGCCCCTAGCCTCGTTCCTTGTGAGAGTACAGAACATGGGCACCAATGATATCAGTCTAAGTCCTTCAGAAGCTTCACAGCTGAGTTATATAATTACTCATCTGTCCTTGCAATATAGGCTGTTCAACCTAGGCCAATGCAGGGGGGAGCAGTCCTTAATGAGATGGCTGGTTGAAGGCATTAAAGATATATGGTCATCACTAAGGCAGACTAACATGATTAGCAGGGGCTGGAGGACTATAAAGGTGGACCAGGCATTACTGAGAGAATTAGGTATGAGAAAAGCAACATATGATGTCCAGTTCACTAGGCCAGATAAGACTGTGTACACCAGAGATATGAAGGAAAGCTTAAGTCAACTGGGACCTAGAGAAAGGTATGGGGCTTTAACAATTTTACTAAGCCCTTTAATGAGACAGGATCTTTGTAAAGTTAGAGAGGCTTTGGCAAATCTAAATGATTCTGACCAACATGTAAAACATGTCTGTAGAATAATAGAACACCCTATAAGTGATATGAAAAAGACCAGACAAAAGAAATGGTCCACTTAGGTTACTGAAAACAAATATGGCCAGAGATGTCAAACCCAAATTCCCAGAGAAAAAATTGATATAAAACCAATTGTGGTACTAAGGCATTTCTGGAAGATTTTAAAACAGAAGAACAGTTTACAAAAGACATTCAAAGGATAAAAATTGTCCCAGGTGCGGTTAAGAATCCCCAAGGATTAAATAAGATGCATTTCTCTTCTGATAAATCTATACTAGGGGTGGAAACACTTTTTCCCACCAAGCTCTCCCCCAGCAACTAGATGTGGTCAATGGGGAGATGACAGATATGGCTACAGTCAGAAGGCAGATGCAGGGCCTGCTTGACTCAAGGAACCAACAAGTGCAGCAGGGACTTAGAAACCCATGCCTTCTTAGCCCAGTTGCAGAGTCAGGCAACTGGAGCCAACACCATTAAGTGTATAAAGAATAAAAGAATACAAGGAGACTCCACGTGAAATCCCCCAAGTGCAAAATGACTCCAAAGGGATAACTAAAGATGGTAAAGAGCTAACCAAATTAATGCCTAGTATGCATGCTATGGTACCTAACAAGGATCTATGGAGAATACTATTCATATGAATGGACAAAACCTTTCTATGTAGTGTGAGACCTTGTCTATGATTGATGCAATATATAGTGTTAATCTTCCTTTGAGTATTTTACAGATGTGAAACCCATTTGAAAGATACCTGAAGAAGCAAAGGCTAGCTATAGTTGTGAGATTCTTGGGAGTTTTATGGTTGGGTAAGATGAAGATAGAGACTCCCAAACTATAAAACTGTTAAGAAAATCTACAGTACCAGGCATGGGTTTCCCCGCCCCCATGAGCTGTTGATCAGAGAATGATCCTACAGGTCCTCAAATTCACCAAGGCTATTGCCACTAATGTTGATTGAATACTGGAAAGGTCGGTAAGGCCATGTTGCTGAAGACACTGAATGATGTGAGTGCGGGAGGGAAAGAAAAGATGGAGCTGAGACTAAGCCAAATAACTCTTGCCACTGGATGGATGACATTCATAGGGACAGAGGCACTATGCAGATGGTTGGGGAAGAAAGGATCCCCTATGATTCTAATAAAAAATGGACCCCACGTGCTGCACACTATGGACATGCCAAGCAATGCCTGCAAACGCAATAATTGCTCAACCAACATAAACACAACTGACAAATTTCTATTGGATAAGGATCACTCCTAGGGGTGGAACACACATCTGCTGCTGTAGACCAGGACACCCCCTTGTGTTAAGAAAGGCTACAGGCCCTACTAGGTACAAATATACTGTTTAATGAATACAGTACTCCTACTGGGGTATCTTCTAGGCATTTGTATTTACATTTGTGTTTGTTTAGATGTGTCTACTTCCTTGTATTTGTCTTTACAATAAAACAAACACCACTGAGATAGATCATTGGCCACAACTTAAAGACAAATAATGGAGAGGCCCAAGAAGTCATTATGTCGCCATGATACAAGAGAGATTGCCCTACAACTCTCACCCCCTCCAAGGCTCAGGCACAAAAGTGGAAGATTGGTGGATAGATTCTAAGCAGAGGAAAGGGGTGGACTGTGTCCCAGGAGTTTGGTTTCTCCAAAGGGTGGGACCTGATGTGGAAAATTGACTGTGGAGATTTAGCCGTGGAGGGAGGGGCTTCTGGGTGCCATCTTGGGATGGAAGCCATGACTCAGGCGAACAGGTGCAGTGGTGGGCTTGGAGAGAAAGATGGCCCCAGCATCTCACCAGCATGGAAGTGAGAGGGGACATTTACTGACCTGGGGTGAGACTGTGGGCCCAAGATTCATGGATGAAAGTTAATGGAGACCGTGGGTTGGCGTGGAAGTGGTCTGGAGTGAGGGGGCTGAGCCTCGCAGTGCTGGGCGCTGTGTTTGTTTCTTTGTAAGTTTCTCCATCTCCCCCCCCACAGGCAAGATATAAAATGAAAAATTCAGATAAAAAATGTTTAAGTGTCCGGCGTTGTGGCACACGCCTTTAATCCCAGCACTCTGGAGGCAGAGGCAGATGGATCTCTGTGAGGTCAAAGCCAGCCTGGTCTACATAATGAGTTCCAGGATAGCTGGGGCTACAGGGAGACACTGACTCAAAAAGACCAAAAAGAAAAAAAGTGTTACGTGGTTTGTCTGATAGCGCCCTGAGCAAGAGATCCTGAAAAAAGTGAGGGCATGTCAAGCAGAGAGCAGGAACCCAAAATTTAGTGGGACATCTCTCCTCTGCAGTAGGGTCTTATTTTCATGTTCTGTGAGGACATCAAGGGCTGTGGTAATAGCCTGAGTAATTTGAGAGTCTCTTGGACAACCATGGCCAAAAATTCAAAGGAAGGTTTCTCCTATCTAGCACTGTTTCTTGGTATATAGCGTTAGCTATACACATGAACTCATGCAGAGATAATTTGACATTAGATTGTTGGACTAGTATGATTCCCTCTGATTTTTAAAAACTAACTAGACATTATTTATCTCTACTCTCTCTCTCTCTGTCAAACCCTTCTGCCACGGTTTCCCCATTTAAAGTGTCCCGATTTTCCCCATTTCTCCCTTAATAACAGCAGTCTCCTATGGCCCAACCTCTTTTCAGCTCCTTCTTTCCCCTTATCCCAAGATTCCTTGCATAACCCTCCCTCCCCCTCTTGTTTAAATAACCCCATTTTATCCATTTCCCACTAAGTAACACCTGTTCCTACTGTTTTTCTCTCTGAAGTTCTTTCTTTCCCTTTAACCGCCTGGATGCTTTTCGTTATGCTGGTTCTTGCAGTTGTGTGTGGATACACACTCACTTAAATAACTTTGGTCCTAGTATTGACAGATGATGGAGAACATTGCTCTTTGTTTTCCTGAGTCTCTGTTACTTCCTTTAGTATAACAATTTCTAGTTCCATCCATTTACGTGCAAATTTCAGAATTTCCTCTTTGTTTACCACTGAATAGAACTCCATTGTGCAAATTTTCATTATCCATTTGTCAGTTGAGGGACACTAAGGTTGTGTCCATCTCTTAGATATAGTGAAAAGACCAACAACAAAAAAGGATGTAGAAGTGCCTCTGCAATAGAATGAGTCCTTTGGGTATATGCCAAGGAGTGGTATAACTGTGTCAAATGGTAAGTTCATTTGTAGTTTTTTAAGAGTTCTCCACACTGCTTTCCATAGGGGTTGAACAAGTTTGCAATTTACCAGCAAAGGATGAGCATTCCTCATTCCCCACATCCTCTCCAACATTTGGTATTATTTGTTCTCTTGATCTTAGCCAGTTTGACTGAGGTAAGATGAAATCTTAGAGTAGTTTTAATTTGCCTTTCCCTAATTACTTACCATGTTGAACACCGTTTAACATGTTTCTTAGACACTTTATTTCTTCTTTTGAGAACTTTATGCTCAGGTCCTTAGCCTATCTTTTAATTATGTCACTTGTTTTCTTGATTTTTTGTTTTTCAAGTTCTTTATGTATTCTGGATGTTGAAGCTCTGTCAGATGTGTTGCTGGTGAAGATTTTCTCCCACTCTGGGTATCTCTTCCCTTCCTTGGTTGCTTCTTTTGATGTACAGAAGCTTTTTAGTTTAATGAAGTACCATTTGTTGATTCTTGACCATAACTTTTGATCAACTGATGTTCAATTTAGAAAATCCTTTCCTATGTCTATTTCTTGTAGGTTATTGTCAATGTGCTCTTCTAAGAGTTTCAGAGTTTCAGGTTTCATATTGAGGCTTTTGATCTCTTTGGAATTGACTATTGTGCAAGGTGTTTAGTTTCATTCTTCTACAGGTAGAGATCCATTTTTGCTACAACCATTTGTTTAACATGCTGTCTTTCCTCCAGTGAATATTCTTGGCCCTTTTTTCAACTATCAGGTGACTGAAATTGCATGTACTGGTACTGGGGTATTCAATTTTGTTACATTGGTCTACGGATCTATTTTTGTGCCAGAACCATGCTGGTTTTATGACTGTAGCTCTGTTTGAATTCTGGTGTAGTAATCCCCCTAACATTGCTGTGATACTCAGGGTTATTTTGGCTATCCAGGATCCTTTGTGCTTCCATATGAATTTTAGGATTTATTTTTCTAATTCCATAAAGAATACCATGAGGATTTTGATTGGCATTCCATTGAATCTATAAATGACTTTTGCTAGAATGGTCATTTTCACAATATTAATTCTTTCAGTCCATGGGCATGGGAGGTCCTTCCATCTTCTGATGTCTTCCTCAGTCTCTTTCTTTAAAGATTTAAAATTTTCTTTGTAGAGGTCTTTAATGTCTTTGGTCAGGTTTATTTCAATATTTTTTTGAGGCTATTATGAATGAGATTGTTTCCAGGTACTCTTTCTCTAATTGATGTTCATTAACATATATATGGAACCATGCCTGAAATGCTGGAATAAAGCCAACTTGATCATGGTGGATGTTAGTTTTGATGTGTGTCTGTATGTGGTTTGCAAGTATTTTGTTGAAAATTTTTGTATCTGGGTTCATTAAGGATATGGGTCTATAGTTTCCTTTTTTGGTTGTATTTTTAGTTTTGGTATTTGATGATGCTGGTTTCATAGAAGGAATTTGGTAGTTCTCTCTCTGTTTCCATCTTTTTGAATATATTAAGCTGTGGTTGTTGTTGCAAAATATAAGTATAAAATTTATTTAAAACCACCCACAAAATTCTATGAAATCAGGAATGATACAATTTGCAATAGCTTCTTTTTTAAAAAAAACTCATGGCAAAAATTTAAAATATATTTTCAATTACGCTTAATTACTTATTCACTTACGCTTATTAGGTTAGAATGATTTTAAAGAATTTTTGTGCTTCAAACAAATGAGACACACAAGGAAAATATAAGCCAATTTTCACAACTATCTTTACATTTATATTTCAATGCTATTACATTTCAATGCATTTCACTACATAAACATGAAATCGTGTACAACTGTTGTGCACTAAAATTTAGATCCTTCAAGTAACATGCAATTCCAACTCACAAGTATTCAAGTACTGATAGTAAGTGTTATGTTCAGAGAACTACATATTGGCCATGAATTAAAGTCATCATGATTCTAAGATTATCTGTTTACCTGCTACATGATGAAGTGCTTTCCTTAATTGTTTTCCTTGTATGTGAAAAACTAAATCAAATATTTTGTGGAATTTAAGAAGCATTTCCTAATTTTTTTAGATTAATGAGATAGGCTGTCAATAGGTAAGAGAGGTAATTAAAAATATATAAATAGTAAATACATTCCAAAGAAGAGCCAGCCAAAGTCCAGAAGTATGAACTTAGGAAGCTGATTTTTCTCATATTTCTGTTCTTCACCTGAAGAATTGGTGAATATTTTACACACCCAATGATTCTTGTAAAACAAGCTATTGATATGTATGTAAATTTATGAGGCAGATAAACACTTAAGAAAAGAACCAAGTAGAATTCATGCTGATCTCTCTCTCTCTCTGCCATGTAATCTTACAGTGTTCTCTTTAGGGAACGCTTATGATAATCTAGTATCCTGAATAAGACCATCTTTGTTTTTCTTAGTTGGGAAGATTTCTATTACATTTTCATTTTCTTTATGTTCTATGGTTCTGTTTAAGCTATTGATTTCTTACTATTTTAGCTTTTGCGATTCCCATGATTTTAGATACATAGCCTTTTCTTTGAAGTTTTCAAGTTTAATAGCACATAAGTTTTTAAAGTATTCTGTTATAATATTCTGGAT
This sequence comes from Nannospalax galili, assembly GCF_000622305.1. Classification (NCBI taxonomy): domain Eukaryota; kingdom Metazoa; phylum Chordata; class Mammalia; order Rodentia; family Spalacidae; genus Nannospalax; species Nannospalax galili. Next base: position 685,962 of record NW_008335971.1, on the reverse strand, counting down.
CTTTTTGTTATCTGTTGTGATGTTTCCCCTTCATCTCTGATTGTGTTTTGTTTTGTTTTGTTTTGTTTTTTTTAAAGATTTTGAGGTTCTCTTCTCTCCTTTGGTTAACTGGAGTAAGGGTCTGTCTATCTTCTTTATCTTGTCAAAGAACCAGCTCTTGGAATTGTTTACTCTTTGTATTGTTTTCTTTGTTTCTATTTCACTAATTTCTGCTCTGGTTTTTGTTATTTCTTCTTGTCTGCTGGGTTCAGGTTTCATTTGTTGTTGCTTCTCAAGTGTCTTGAGTTGCAATGTTAAGTCATCTATTTTTATTCTTTCTGATTTTTTTTTTAATGTAGACAATTAGAGGTATAAATTTCCCTCTTAGGACTGCTTTTAAAGTGTCCCAGAGGTTTTGTAGCATTATATTATCCTTCTCATTTAGTTCCAGGAATACTTTTATTTTTTTCTTGATTTCTCCTTTGACCAACTCTTCATTCAGGAGAGTGTTGTTTAATCTCCATGAGTTCATGTATTTACTTGGGTTTATTCTGGTGTTGATTTTAAGCTTTATTGCATTGTGGACTGATAGAATGCATGGATTTCTTTCTTTCTTTCTTTCTTTCTTTCTTTCTTTCTTCTTTTTTCTTTCTTGTTTTTTTTTATTTGTTGAGGTTTCTTTGTTTTGTGACCAGTATGTGGTCGATTTTTGAATAAGTTCCATGCGGCACTGAAAAGAAAGTATATTCTTAGGTGCTTTGGTGGAATATTTGCTATATTTCTGTTAGTTCCATTTGATGTACTGTTTAATTCAGATATCTTTCTAGTTATTCTTTGTCCCATTGACCTGGCTAATGAAGGCAATGGGGTGCTGAAGTCCCCTAGTGTTAGTGAGTTGGGATTAATCTGTGTCTTAGCCTTAGAGTAGGTTTTGATGAAGTTGGGTGCACCAGAGTTTGGTGCGTATCTGTTCATGATTGTAATAACTTCTTGGTCAATTGTTCTTTTGATCAAAATGACATGGCCATCTTTACCTCTCCTGATTAAGTTTAGTTTGAAGACTAATTTGTCAGATATTAGAATTACAAGTCCTGCTTTTTTCTTAGTATCATTTGCTTAGAAAATTTTTACCTTTCAACTTAAGGTAGTGCGTTAAAAGAGATGAATTTCTAGAAGTCAACAAAAAGATGGATTTTGTTTCTTTTAAAAATATATATATATTTTTAAATTTTATGTGTATGTGTGTATTGCCTACATGTAGGCAAGTGCACCTCTGTCTTGCAATGCCTGCAGAGGAAAAAGAGGCTGTCAAATCCCCTGGAATTGGAGTTACAGACAGTTGTCATCTGCCATGTGGGTGCAGGGATTTGAACCTGGGTCTTCTGCAAGAACAGCCAATGTTCTTCACCTCTAAGCCATCTCTCCAGCCCCGGATTTGTTTCTTAACCTTTCAATTAGCCTGTGTATTTTGACTGAGAAGTTCAATCCATTGATATTTAAAGTTATTATTGAAAGATATGCACTGATTCCTGTATTTTTAATTTCTGTTTGCATTCTTGGTATAACTGCGTGCTTCTAAAGTTATGCCTTAATTAAGTTTCTTTCTGTATAGTCATCCTTTCTTCAGCTCTTTGCATTACTTCAAAAATTCTCTGAAAGGCTGATTTTTTGGACATGAATTCTTTCAGCTATTTTATGTTGTGGAAGATTTTACTTTTCTCTTCAAGCATAATAGACATTTTTGCTGGGTAAAGTAATCTGGGTTGGCATCTGTGGTCACTTAGAAATGGGAATTGTTTGGTCCATGCTCTTCTGGCTTTCATAGTTAGCACCGAAAATTCAACAGTAATTCTGATGGATTTTCCTTTAAATGTGAATTGTTTTCTCTTGCAGCTTTCAGTTCTCTATCTTTGTTCTGTACTTTCAGTGCTCTTCAAGCATAATAGACATTTTTGCTGGGTAAAGTAATCTGGGTTGGCATCTGTGGTCACTTAGAAATGGGAATTGTTTGGTCCATGCTCTTCTGGCTTTCATAGTTAGCACCGAAAATTCAACAGTAATTCTGATGGATTTTCCTTTAAATGTGAATTGTTTTCTCTTGCAGCTTTCAGTTCTCTATCTTTGTTCTGTACTTTCAGTGCTTTCTTGGTCAATTGTTCTTTTGATCAAAATGACATGGCCATCTTTACCTCTCCTGATTAAGTTTAGTTTGAAGACTAATTTGTCAGATATTAGAATTACAAGTCCTGCTTTTTTCTTAGTATCATTTGTGTGGGCATGCATTTCTTTCATTTTGGGAAATTTTCCTCTAAAATCCTTTTGAAGATCCGGTCCATACTGTTGTCCTGAGATCTTC
>NW_008335971.1:650008-682373 GCF_000622305.1 Nannospalax galili | reverse complement strand
TGATAATTTATAATTTTTAACTGTTGTTAAAAACAGAAAAACAAATCCAAAATGCAATGACTTACTGAATATTTATCTGAAAAAGGGCCATATTCAAGATAAGAGAAGGGATGTGAAAAAGAACTCCATATGTTTTATTTTCTTAACACTTTTCATGAAACAAGATAACTTGTATTTATTTGTAATTCAATTATATTAGTGAAATGTTGATAATTTTTAACTGTTGTTAAAAACAGAAAAACAAATCCAAAATGCAATGACTTACTGAATATTTATCTGAAAAAGGGCCATATTCAAGATAAGAGAAGGGATGTGAAAAAGAACTCCATTGTTCAAATGTTTTATTACCTAAATTTATTTCAGTTTCTAAAATCATAAACACCTTTCAAATTTTCTAACACACTTTATTTTAATTTGAAAAATTATGTGTGTGTTTATGACTGCATGTATACAAGTATATCTGTGCCATGCCTGTGGAGGTCAGAAGAGAGCATCTTTGAATCTCTTGGAACTGGATCCCAAAGGATAGTTAGCCACCATGTAGGTGCTGGGATTTGAACCCAGGTTCTCTGTAAGTGCAGCTAGCACTCTGAATCACTGAACCTTCACTCCAGCCCCTCTAAAACAATTTTAACTTAGTAAAAGTGTTCACTCACTTGATTTTTCAACTTTTTAATCTATAAAAAGGAAATTTTAGTTTCTATAACTAAGAACTATATGAGCTATTTCATAAGAAGTACTTGCCAGAGGGCCTGACATATAGCAAATTTTCAATAAACATTTGTCTTCACATCACTGTCATCACTTCCAGGCTGCATGAAAAATTTGTGGAACTTAATCCAAAATGGAAATATGAAGTTTTCATTCAATAGCAAAGAAAGGGCATTAAAAAGTGTGAAGGTCTGAGCTCTGATCTGAAATCAACTCAGAGCTGAAACGGGAGGCCTCAGTTCCCTGGGAACTTGGATCTTCTTCTTCTGCAGTTATTCCTATCATGAGACTGACTGTTCCTTGAACCCTATTAAATGTACCTAAGTAAGCTTGTATAACACAGCTGTGTAGCTAACAAAGTTATAAGTAAAGAACAGAATGTTTAATAAGCATGGAAGGACAGATATGATTCCAAAAAGGGCTAAGCCCTGGGAACACAAAGGTACTGCAAACATCATGAGGGTACTGTAAACATCATGATGAGAAAATTTGGCTTGAGAAGAACATTTTCTCTCTTGTTGTACTATAAATAAGGTTGCTTCTTAGAATAAAGTATGCATTGGTTCACACTCCACTGCATCCCCTGCATCTTGATTACTCCTGCACCTATACCTTGGAGTCCCCAAGCCCATCAGGCTTGAATTGTCGTCACTGAACCGTGACCAAAAAAGCACTTAATTTTTTAAAATTTCATTTTACTCTTCTCTGAATATCATAACTTCCTTCTAATTAATTCAAAGTTTGGGTTAAATGTAATTCAAAACATCTTTATCCTGAATATTCTATAAGGAAACTTTGATAAGTACCCATACCCACTAATAAGAAATCTGCAGTTTCATTTCAAATTCAAAGCCCAACCACCCTCCAAAGTTAATCCAGCCTTCCCATTTATCCAACAGTACAGTAGCCACTGTCATCTATGTATTGACTTTATTTGATTAAACTACAATTCCCAATCTGAATCCCATAAACTGTATTTGTAAATTTCTAAGAATCACATGGACACACACAAGCAAGGACATTAGTGACTGGGGGAATGTGACAGACAAGTGAGTCACTGTGATTGTCATATGTAAAGTATAAGAAGCCCTCCTACCCAAATTGTTCAATATGACAGAATTAAAAAAAATATTCACTGCCCTAGCAACCCATTCTCAACAATTTACTATTTCAATCTCTTTAAGGCACATCAAACAATTACAGACACATGTGAAGCAATTTCTATGCAGAATGTTCTTAGATGTCTGCAATTTTTTTCCTCACATTTTTAGCGTTGTCCATCTCACACTTACTCTAAAAGGATATTTTAAACAACTCACCTTTATAGAGTATTTTCAAAGTAGTCAATTTAGTTTTCATAGAAACAGTCCTCATTATTTTCATACTTCACTTTTCATGACTCCAAGTGATATTTAAATAAATTATATAAGTTGAAAACAAAAACAACTGGTACAAACAGATTTTAGTGTAAACACATCTGATGCTTGGTACACATAATACAGAAACAAAGAAAACAGAAGCACAGGGACCAAGCAATCTGACTGCCAAAGGCACCCAACAAGCACAGACTTTACAAATATGTTTATTTGAGATGCTGGAACTCATTGCTTAGTTGAGTATAATTGTAAAATGAGGTCATTAAAAATGTCTTTTATGTGCCAGGCATGGTGGCACACACTTTTAATCCCAGCACTCAGGAGGCAGAGGCAGGTGGATCTCTGAGTTCAAGGCCAGCCTGGTCTACATAGTGAGTTCCAGGACAACTGGGAGTATAGGGAGACCCTGTCTCAAAAAGACCAAAAAAAGAAAAAAAAAAAAGTCTTTTATGGAATTCTTAATCTTCTTTAAATTTAACTATTTTATTCCACTATTTACATTTTTTTTCTCTGTATGGGAAGGGAAACTACCAAGAGATTTGTTTCTTTTCACTTCAGCCTAAATTTGCAATTAAACACTTATTTAACTCACATAATGTAGTGATATGCTCATCACTGAGATATGACCTCAAAATCAATGTCTACTTTAAATCCACTACATCTGCTCTGGAAAAAACATTGGAAAAGATGTAGTTAATGAGCAGATATTTAAACAAAAATAAGGAATTTAGAAAAATTTCAAACAATTTTTCTCATAACAAAAATGAAATTATAGACTGTTAATGTAAGCTTGCAAAGTTATTGCTTTCAAAGACTCAAGCTCAAAAAATCAGCAAAACACGGTCAACAATATGTACACTTTGACCTAGGATTGCTTCAGCTTGAGCTGTATTCAGGTGAATAATTTTGCTTTGAGTATTTTAGCAAGAAAGTTTTGAGATTATTGCCTTCTTAAAATTATTGGATATTTTTCTCCTCACTGAACCACACTCAGTAATCCATCACTCCCTTAACAATTCTCCTGAAAAATTGCTGATTTAAGTTCTAGAGTATTGGGCTTAATAATAAATTCCATTTTAAATGTAAATTTAAAATATAAAAAGTACAAATTTTATCTTTCTGCCTTTTGTTTATGAATATTGATTATAATTCCTATTTATAATATGTGAGTTTTTAAAATTCAAAACCTAACACTAAAATTATTCTCCAAAGTGTTAGCTTTTTTGTTTCAACTTGCTATCACTGCATGACCAAAATCTAGAAGAGTGTCAAATGTGAGACTGATAATCAGGTCTTACTGAAGATACTAATCAGTCCACAGCCAGTTCTTACTGCCATTAAATTAGAAATGAAACCAGCAGTGATATACAACATTCTTGGATATAAAGGGACACATCCCATAGAAGTGAGAATAACAGAAAACACTGGAAAATACACAATAGTGTCAAACTCGCATCACTTCCTCACCCCCCCCCATTTCTGTTAATGTACATTAACTGAAAAAAAAGTTTTTTTTCCCCCCAATGGTAATGTTTTTCACATTTACTAATTATTAAGGAGCAAAGTTTTATGCTTTGAAGAATTATTTTTTTCTTTTGTATTTATTTATACACCCACTTCCCAGGTAGCACCCTCCCATAGCCTCCCTTCCCCCACTAGAGCCCTTATACTCTTATATCCCTGGTACTGTCTGCTGGACACTTTTTGCTCCTAGCCCTCCTAGGTCGACTAGTTCAAGGGGACTATGAGCATCTCTCAAAGTGTCCTATAATGGTGGTGGGTCACCTGTCCTCCTGATCAAGGAGGCTGAGGAGACCCCACTAGATGGACTTGAACCAGTGTCCAGTCTATACAAAGGAGGGTCAACACAGAGGAATCATTTCCTCCATGCTTCCAAGGGAAGCCAACTATGGTCGATCAGGGCCTTTGACTTATCTTTACATAGGCAGAACTGGTAAAAGAAAGGAGCCAGGGGTTCCTCCCAAGCCCATGTGACCCCTGAAGAACAGATCCTCAAATTACCTTAAGAGTAAAAGTAAATTGGTTTTATCTGGACCAACTGTATGGCCTTAAATCCCCAAAAGGAAAGTATAACCAAAGATTAAACAGGCCAACATAGTTTCATAAGAATCCATATGTATAGCTAAAGGCTACAGAATAAGCAACAATGCCAGACAAGTGATACCTTCTTTTGAATTTTTGGCCAGGATGGCCAAAGTGATTCCCAGATAGTAATCCAGCATAGAACTGGGAACATGAACAGCAGGCCCCAATCTTATCCAAAGGAATATAGACAACTGATTGCCACTAGATGAAGAACAGGTGACCCTCCTAAAACAAAGACCTCTAGATAGGCTGACTAGATTCACCAGAAGGGCAAGTAGTGGGGAAGGGCTAGGGGGTGCCGATAACACAAAAAAAGTAAATTTTATAACAACATTTTAAAACATGTATATGAGGTACCGTGGCTTCTTTTGTTATCCCTATTACTCATGTTCAGCCTTCTTTTCCAGCATTCAACTTTCCAATTACCAGTATGGTTGCTGCGAACTCAACCTAAATCCTTTGGGAGAGTAGTACATCTTCTTAATTCCTGAGGCATTTATCAAGCCAAACCTCATTTTTTAAATCTAATCCATTCTCCCTTATCAACTGGCATAACTTATAGTTTTATAAAAAAAAAACATTTTAAAAGGTTGTGGTTAAACTCATAAATTTTGTGTAGTTTATTTTAGTAACCTTTCTGAAATTAATATATTAAATAACTGATTTTCTCTATCTTGTGTTTATCAACATGGAATGTCAATGCAGCTATTTCTTTTTAATTGAAAATTTGTGATTTTCATACAATATAATTTGAAGGTATTTAGATCCCCTCCTGTAATTGCACCTCCCCTTACTGCTCCCTGCCCAATTTGATGTACTCTATTATACATGTAATATATAATATGGCCTATAAATCTTAATGTGTTCCCAAAGATCCTTCAGTGTGGGCCCAGTCACTGGAGCCTGGTTAACCTACCAGGAGTCAGATCCTTGAAAAAGACTGCCTCCCCGCTTCCTCACAGCCATTGGTTGATGAACGTTTCAAAGGTTGAGTTAGGGTTCCTTATCCACTTCTCCAAGGCTATGCTGAAAGTCTGTCTAGTTTGAGCTTGCATGAGAATTGTGCATGCTCTCACCATTCCCATGAACTAATATGAGGAACTGTTGGGAAAACTCTATTTTTTGGTGGTGGTCCACCACTTCTGGCACTTTCAATCTTTTCTCCCCCTCTTTTACAATGATTCCTGAGTCCTAAGAGACAGAAGTTGATATAGATATCCTATTTAGAGATAAATACTCAGTTTCCTGTTCTCTGCACATTGACCATCAGTGGGTTTCTGTGTTAATCACCATTTGCTGCATAAGGAAATTACTCTGGTGTGAGCTGAGAGATGCATTAATCTTTGAATATAAAATAAGTCATTTGGAGTCATTTTAATACTAAAAATACTTAGTAGATAACTTATATTAGGTTCTCCCCTATACCTTGTGACATATTTGGTCTCAGGCTTCTAAGTCAAGTATCAATATTAGGTATGTGCTCCATTTATGAAGTGTACCTTAAATCCAATTTAGAGTGATTGGTTAATCTCATAATACCCATGCCACTATTGCACTAGTGGGCTTATCTTGCCAGGTCATGTGAGTTGTGGTTCACAGAATTTACAGCTGGGTAAGATTAATGATTAAGGTTTTTTTATATATAACTTTTTGTGGCATAGCACCTTCCAGCACTGTAAAATCTGACTAGTAGAGATGAGGGTCTGAAGGTAGTATCAGCTTGATTTATCCTTGTTTGAGAGATAGATTTTTGGATAATTTATCAACAGTCTTAAAAAGTATAGCCTACAAAATCTCTCCTATAATGGATTTTCAGGTTTTTTTCTTTTTTTTTTCTCTCCAATAAACAATTCAACTTGACAAAATGAACAAACATACAAACAAACAAAAAACCAGGCGAACATCTGAATTAAACAACATCATATATTAAATGGACCTAATAGACATATACCGAATATTGTACCCAAGCAGTAAAGAATACACTATTTCTTCAGCAGCCCATGGAAGTTCTTCTAAAATTGACCACATACTGGAACAAAAGCAAACCTCAAAAAGTTGATATAATTACATGCATTCTATCACACAACAACACAATAAAGGTTAAAATCAATAACAAAAGAAGCTCTAGTAACTACACAAACTCATGGTGATTAAATGCACTCCTGAATGATGAATGTGTCAAAGAAGAAAATAAGAAAGAAATAAAGAAATAAAATTATTCTCAGCACTTGGGAGGCAGAGGCAGGTGGATCTCTGTGAGTTCGAGGCCAGCCTTGTCTACATAGTGAGTTCCGAGACAGCTGGGGCCACTGGGAGACCCTGTCTCAAAAAGACCAAAATAAAAAAAAAAAAACATTCTCAGAACAAATTGAAAAATGACAATACAACACAACAAAAGTTTTTCTTTGTACATATACTTGCAAATATTGTCCATGTTTAAATCCTTGCAAATGATTTCTGTTATGGAAATATTTACTAGGCACTAATAGTGACATATGTTTTCTGTATGGTTTATAGTTTTATTTATTTAATCTATGATATTCATCATTTCCATTTTATTCATAACTTTACTTTTATCCACTTGATTGCTGAAGAGTTAAGTGATTTGTAAAACACCTGTTCCAGAGTACATATTTTTATATTCAAAAGGGTACATATTTTTATATTCAAAAGATATGTAAAAGATATTTAAAAACTTCATGTCCTTTTTCACTTGTATTAAGTTCTGCTTATGTGAGCTAGTATTTTTAGATAACTTTAATATTTTTCAATTTCCACATTTTCATCTAGATACTCAGAAATTTTGATTTTACTTTTATTAATTATACTGAATCTAATCTACTAGACAAACTATTAAGACACATAAGTTGACATCTTTAAATTTTTGTCATACTTTCTAGCCACTACACTTTAGAGAAATTCATTTTCATATTAGTTTCTTATAAATTAAGTTTGGGCTGTTTTGATTTTGAAACTCATAATGAAAGTTATATTTTTGCAACAGATGTTTTAAGTTAATTTGTACTCCCATCCCACAGGCCTACTTCCTCTGCTGTCAGCTTTGCTGCCTTTCCCTTTAGTTTTGTCATTGCCAACTTCTTGATTTACCTTGAAAGCTTGATGAAGACTTGCTTTTCCTCTAAATACTTATCTTCTGTTAATGACAGTCGGAGAAATTATAGTGCATGAATTATTAAATTTCTACTATTCACATAGAAAATATCTATACTTTAGAAAAACATGACCAAGGAAATAAAACAAAGAAACAAAACACTTAATACTCTTATATCTCTAGGCAGTCAATAAAAGGTAATAATCCACATCAATATGATTTTGATGGTAACGTCCTTATTGTATCCATCTTACAAAACAAGACTCCCATCACTTAGGATAACAGTTTACACACTGAGCTGTAAAGTCATCTTCAAAAGTGCAGTGGAACATGGGCTGTGATGAACTCATTCCAGTAAAGATTATCTGTGTATTGCAGGGTCTCTGTGAGTTAATTGGTGTAATATTTTAAAAGACCTGGTCAGTAATTTTCATCTGATATAAGTGGTCATTTGGCAACATGAAAATGCTATAAGAAGCTGAGTTATGGGATCAAAAGGACACTTGCCTTAGCCAACTATTACTTCTGATTTAATATACATTAAATAGACTATTAGTCAGGAAACCTTGCAAAGATGCTACGGCACCATTCATAGCTATTGAAAATAATTTAGCTAAACTTCAGTAGGATGATTAAAAGAAAGTATTATACATAAGAAAATGTATGAACACAGGGTTAGGGGGGTTTTGTGATGCTAAAAGGGAAGATTAAAAGTCACCTGAAAATGATGATGTAACTCATCAGTCTTATAGTGTGGGTCACCTCCACATGAGGCTGGACGTTCATTGACAACAGCACTGTCATAAAAGCACTGGAAAGAAATTATTTGGATGAAGCATAAGAATTGTGTCTTTAAATAGCGTGTTTGATTTTAAGAAATACATATAAATAGTATTGTATTACAGGTTGCATTGAGCATCTCCCTACAATCTTTTTGTCCAACAAGATCTCCTCAGAAATGACTGTTAGTCACTGGAAGCCACAAAAGCTGCAGGAGAAATACTAAGCACAGGAATCAGTTTAGCTGTTTATAAATTCTTATAAATATTTAGAAATCATTTCTATTACTATGAAATCATTAGTAAATCTAGTGGTCTTATGTGTAAGGTTTATTTTCTGAGTATAACAATGGATCATGAGCCATTGGAGCTCTTTAAATACGATGCAATGTAGTAAAGTGTAAAAGTACATGTTTCTGAAAGGAAAAACAAATCAATTTGGAACTGAAAAATAAATCAAGTCAGGAGATGACGTGTGTAAAGAATATACCCGATAGATAATCTGAGAGAAAAATGACTGCATGGTTCATGTTCCATATGTGTTGATAGATGCCATGCTGGAGTTCTAGCTGCTTCATCACCCACATTCTAATCAGGAAGGCAGATCACTGTCAGGCAGATAAATAAGTGAACAAAATAGTTATAGGAAGTAATAGTTGTTCTGGATAACCGGATATTATGATGTAATAGAAGATGACCACAGGGCTGGAGAGATGGCTCAGTACTTAGTACTGGCTGCTTGCTCTTTCAGAGACCCAGATTTGATTCCCAGCACCCACATGGCAACTAAAAACTGTCTTTAACTTCAGTTCCACTGGATCTGACACCCTTTTCTGACCTCTTCAGGCATTGTATGAAAAGGTGCTTTTGCATACATGCAAATAATTACACTCATACAACAGAATAATTATAAAAAATTAAAAATGTTTTTATGTTAGGACTCAGCACTCATAAATAAAACATTAGCCCTTTTAAAAGAAGACAGCAACACCAAAGTGTTTTCATTCTTTGCAAAATTCTTTACTCTTTCCCTGATTTCAATTTTTCCTCATATTGAGTGTCCTATCCTAACAGTCTTCTTTAAATATCCTAGTTGCTCTTGGGATCATCAGATTCTGAGGGCCCCTTAGTGCTTTCCCAACTTCATATTCATTCTATAGTTCTGTGGCTTTCAATGCATAATTTAAATCAAAATTATAACTTTTTAATATTTTGATTCAATAAATTTATTATTTATGACAGGTAAAATGAAAAGAGAAACAATCCTCCAATGAACTAATACTCTGGAAGCATCTGAATACATGTTCTCATCTGTATACCTCAGGCTAGTAGGAAAGGCCAAGGTTTTGAAAAGTGAGAGCACAATGGTTTCCCAATGACAATGAATAAGCTTAACTAGCTGTGATGATGTTCATCGTGAACATAATGGAATTGCAAGAACTACTGAAAATATCTAAGCATACTCACACAGATTTTTCTTTTTAGCTACGGGTTTGAGTTTAAATCTTAGTAAAAGTCTACGATCATTTCCAAATACCCAAATTTTACTCAAGTATATAAGTTATGTTCCGGACATGAATCATATTTTCTCTATTGAAATGTGTCATTTTCAAATTAACCTTAAGACATCCATTTCCTTTTCTCAGAACACAATGGACTAGACAGACAAAGCTTGTTGAACACGATAATTTTAAAGTCTTGAGGCTGAAGTACTAAGGAAAAAATATTTAATGTCCAGTTCAACAAAGATATTTGCATACTTTTCACAAGCTACTGATAATTTCAGTGATTCTGAACCCTGTACATTTGAACAGACTGTTATGTGTAAGATTCTGACCTCTCTCATTAGACGTGAGAAGAACCAACCATAATTTAGGAAGTCTCTAAGGAAACACTTTTAGACTTTGTGTGTCTAAACATGACATGTTCCAAACAAAGCAGTCATTAACAGAATAGGGTACAGCATAGTATGAAAAAACTTGTTCTAAGGAATTGGAGGCACAATTATATTTCTTTACAATATTATTTTGTAGAAAAGGAGAATACATTATTGGAAAATGTACTTTGTGACCAAATGTAATACAATAGAATGTACACATACATAATTACATTTATACATGACAAATTGGATACAAATAATGTTTTCAAGAATACTATGCTAAGAAAAAGCAGGAATTTACAAAGACAATATTGTAATATAAAATTCACCTCATAGACTGTATATAACACTTTCTGATTTATGACCAAGATACATTGGGAAAATATGTGCTCTCTGTACTCAGAATAAAATAATGTTACCCAGGATGATATTGACGGGGGTTATAAAAAAACCTATCTCAGTTTTAAGTCAGAAGAAACAGAAGGGGAAAAATGTTGCTAAAAATTTGTAATTGTATGGACTTCTTCAAAATCATCTGAAACCAAAATTTACACCACAATTGTTTTCCCAAAAATTCCAGGAAAAGGAAACCAAGAGAGGCATTTGATATAGTAGAAGACCGGTTTTATGAAGGAGAAAGTGGGGAAAAGGGGATACTTTAACTGAGAATGGAGAAGGAACGGTTGTATAGGGGAGTGAGGATATAATGAAAAGTAAATTGTGTGTGTGTGTGTGTGTGTGTGTGTGTGTGTGTGCTCATCTATATAGTTGTTGGCTATATATATGGTAACCATCCCCTTGAATTGGTGGTCAGGGTAGTCCAAGAGGCTCCCAAAATAATGCAGGTTAATGACACAGACCTTGATTGCCTCCCAGAACTTGCAGGCAATACCATATTGCTTGACACAGAATAGCTTCTGAGCAAAGGACTTGGAGCAATGCAGCTGCAACTGATGTGGAAGCCTCTTCCTGAAGACTAACTCCCATAGAATCAGAGAAGATTATGCCTAATGCCAAGGAAGGAAACCAATCAATGATCATACCCAGTTGTAAATTCTAACAAGCACAGCAAAGACTAGCATAGCATACTATCTGTGTTGGTGCAGAAGTGGCACTTTTATCTTGGAAGTAATCAACAGCTGTCTAATTGGACTTAATTCCCACTCAACAGGAAGGAACTCATGCATAGTACTGTAAACATAGCCAAATACACTTGGCTAGAGAGGTCATAGTTCCTAGAGAAAAAGCTCTAGATCAATGTAATTTCTAACTTTTTAAAAATATATACCTTCATAGTTAAAACAACTGTACCTCTCATCTTTCATCAAAAAGCTTGATTTTTAAAAGAGATGAAAACTATTACAGATTCACAACTCCTAAAAAGCAGAATATGAGTGTTTGTGAGATGATGGAAAACTAATCCTCCTTTTGTTTCAACAGATTTAAAAGCTTTACATTGTTTTCAAATCATTTATATGAAGTCTCACAACACATGGAAAATGTGTTAATGCTATTATGTCTCATAATTATTTTTAAAAAAGAAAAAGAGAACATAAAAGATGTTAAAATGATATGGGAATGGGGATATTTTCCAAAATAGAAAAAATGGGAAAGTCTAAGCAAGTGAAGAAGTTCTGTGAAGGTTTGTTATGATATGTAAAAGATGAGACAGAAACAATATGCACATAATTTTAAAATTTCTATGATCATAGTTCAGTCAACTAGGTTAAGGAAATATATATATGTCAAGGTTTTTCTAAGACTATTTGGTTTTTTATCCAAGTTTTATCTACACGGAACATGATAACTAAAAGTACCATACTGGTGGAACTAACCTTATTGGATCTTCAACAGCCATAGTTTGAGGCCTATACTAATGTGGTCAGAGAGACCTAAAGGACAATTTTTGGACCTTACTCTCCAAGGTTGGCTAAGTTCCAGGGGAGCATGAAACATCTCTCAAAATGTCCTGTAACTGTGGTGAGTTACCTGTCCTCTTGTTCAGGGAGGACATGGGGATCCCACAAGATGGACTTGAACCAGTGTCCAGTCTGCAAAGGGAGGGCCAACTCGGAAGAAACATGTCATTCATGCTTCCAAGTAAAGCCAGACATGTTTGAGCAGGACCTTTGACTTATCTTCACATATATGGAACTGGAAAAAGAACAGAGCCAGGAGCTCCTCCCAAGCCCATGTGACCCCTGAGGAACAGATCCTCAAACAACCTTAAATGTAAAAATGAATTGATTTATTTGGACCAACTGTATGGCCTTAAACACCCAAAAAGAAGTAAAGTCATCAGTATATTTCTTTTAAGAGTTTAAGGGATTATACGTCCTAGATATTAGGCTTAAGTCTATATAAAAAGTTATTTAGACAATTATTTCTCATTGATGATTTTTCTCCTAACCAGAGAGTGCTGCTCAGATGTAAGACTTCAAGTCTTGGTGTCCAATACTGTAGTGCCCACCTTTAGCTAAGGGAGACAACCAGCTATTTTTCTTAAATTAATGGATACATTTGTTCCCCCACCCCCATCTAGAAGTCTTTGAGAGGGAACTGACACTGATTCTAACCACTCCAACAGCTATCAAAATACCTGAAAGCAAATGCTGAATTTATCACTCTAGAACCCAGCCTTGGAAGACAAAAGAAAAATGAGGAGGAACCAAATGGAGGGATGCTTTTGGAAGCCCTTGTCAAGAAACTCCAATGGACTCTCATATGAACATTTGAAAATTGCTCTGTTCTTTTTTTCAGTTCCCTGTCTAGAACTTGTAATGCTAGTTACTCTTGCCTTTACTTCTCCTTCACATCTCCTATTCACAATTCTAGGGCTTTCTTTTTCCCCTAGAAATAAGAATTATATAGTTTGTGAGTCTTCTAGATGGACCCACTGAAGAGGTACTACAGGTGCCCCACCCTGAGTCCCTGTTCAGCATTGAAGAAGCCAGAGCAGTCTCTGTTTTGATTCCCTATTGGCAATTTAGGTAACTTCTTCAGAGGATGGTGTAATAAGAATAGGAGATAGGAATTGGCTAGGCAGTTAAGGTAAAAATGCCTCAAAGAAAAGTAGCTATTTTCTTGGCTAAAACTCACAATGTTCTTGGGCCTCTTAGCAACATACTGCATTCCAAAGGACAAACATGACAAAAACAACTGGGAGCTTTTATGTGATCCTTAAAAGATTTTAGGGTTATCTCTTCAGAGGGGTGAATGTTAGACTATCCCAAAGCCCCATAAAAATAAATAAATAAAAGAATAAAAAAGAGTACATGAAGTTATCAGAAAAAAGTAAAGGGGATATATGGGCAGAGTTGAGGGGAGGGAGTGGATATGGATTTAATCAAAACACCTTATATGCATGTATGAAATTAATCAATAAATTATTTATTTTAAAACTGTATGAAGAATCAAAAATAAAATGACGGGTGAAATCTTCATCTGCAAATCATACAAGAATAATCACATTCAATGGACTGTCCCAATTCTTGAGACTACTGCCCTGAGGATTAAG
This sequence comes from Nannospalax galili, assembly GCF_000622305.1. Lineage (NCBI taxonomy): Eukaryota > Metazoa > Chordata > Mammalia > Rodentia > Spalacidae > Nannospalax > Nannospalax galili. Next base: position 668,893 of record NW_008335971.1, on the reverse strand, counting down.
TTTCACAAGGATTTTTGGGCTGCACTGTACAGTTATGGTAGCATTATATTCATTATGTATAGGAAACAAAGGTAAAATTATGTGATACAATTTATTCTGCATTCTAAGTTTTCAAATTTTACAATTAAAAAATGTAGATAACCTCTAAATCAACATGCTTTAGGGTTTTTTTTTTTTTTGCTACAAGTGTGCAAAAGGAATGCACATTTACTACAAAATGTACTTAAAATTTAAAATAGCAACCCTTCTGAGTACTGGGTGACATGCTACTGTCCAGCAACACTGGGCAGGGAGCAGTGATTCCAAATGAGACACAATAACAAGAAAACAGTCCATTCTTTACACTGCACGCTGTTGCTAATAATATCCAGTTGGGTAAGTGTACACAGTTATCTATTTACTTGTGGTATTTTAAAAATGTGACTGCTTTATTGTGATATAGTTTTTCCCTGGTTGAGGAATATAGGTCACTGTGAAGTGGTCTTTGAACTTCTAGTCATTTGTGACATTTACAAGCCTTTAGACATTTCAGTCAGTTTTGCTGTTGATTAAAGGAGAATAAAATGTGTTGAGAACCCCTCAATTGTCCTTTCATAAATGTTTTATTCCACTTTTATGTATTTTGCTCCCTTAAAGCTTTAATGACCATAGAATAGTATAATATATGCAGGAAAATCTATATATTTGAAAGAGCTACATAAATATATAGGAAGTTATGAGACACATTCCTCAGATATCTATAAATACAGCCTGTGTGCAAGCTAATGATTTCCAATATGAACAAAACAGTGGTAGGGATAATGTGAGCAAGGATCAGGTAGGATCAATCATGAAAAAGGTTTCCTTCTCACTAGTAGCATAATAAACTAGAAAAGCTATGATCCAATGAACCAAGCTTTATTTTAAGTTTGGATAATTTACATTTGTCTTGAAGCTCCTTGATAGAATACGTAGCTTTAAGTCAGAGATTTAAAAAAATAGATTTTTTTTCAGCCTTCAAAGAAGGAACTTTTCTGGGGCTACATGAAGAATGTCTCCATGCCAATGTGGCTGTGATGTAGGAGTCATAATTGGAAACAGTGGGATGAATGACTATAAGGACAGGTCAGCTGAGGAGTCTTCTCCTGGGGGTCTAACACTGCAGTGATTGTGTACTCATAAGTATTTCATAGTATAGTAGAGGGAAAGCAAAGTCAAGTGTTAGAATGTTGGTCAGAAAACAAATCAAAGAAAATATTTTTGTGTAAGTTATAATTTTCTGTCTCTTTGAACTTGAAGACAGATGATATACATCTGGGTAACAACTCTTGGAAGGTTGGAGACACCATTTAAATAAATGATGGTATTATAGCACTAAGAAGAGTAATACTGCTATTTTCAATGTAACATACATTTTCTAAACTATACAGCACCGTCTAAAAATGAAGACTTTACTGTTGCTTGAAACACAAGCAGAAAGTGTAATAATTATTGAAACATCAAGGATTTGTGCAAATTTCTTCAAAGAAGGGACATTAAGAAACCATTGTTACAGCATGAGTGCTAAAATTTGTGAACAACTGGCTATTCCAAAATAAATACATCCTAGGAAAGTTTAGACTAGAACTTTTTCATTTACTTGGAGGGTTATCAGTTTCAACAACGATTAAGAAAAATTAGACTATGCAATAAGAATATTTATTGATTAGTTCTGTACAGAATGCATGCTTATTCTAAATCCACAGTGACTGAAACACAGTGTAGCATCATGTCGCTTGGTAGATGATTCCCCTCTCCTATTGAAGAGCTATTGGCAGTGGATAGTTACTGAGGGAGGGACAAGTATTCTCTATTGAAGTTGTGGCCACTGGCACATCCCATCCTCCACTGATGGGCCCATACCGTGCAAGATTGGGCAGCACTAACTGGACTTAGTGGGGTATAGAAAAAGTGACATGAAGTTGGGAGATTGTGTTGGAATGGAAATACTGGAAGTTGGGTAGAGAAATGGGGAAGATATTATACATGCATGAAATTCTTGAAAATATAGAAAAAAGTAAAAATCATGAATTGATAAGTTAAATGATATCATAATTCATTGGCTTATCAGCACTGAATTGTATTGAGCATTTGATGTAAGTTTTCATCAATGATTTTTGGTTAACTACTTTAAAATCTACTTTCATTTCTGCATGACATAAGGGAACACTAAAAGCTATAACTAAAATATGGGTTAATATGCATATGTAGATTACTGAAAAGTAATTATTTAAGTCATAAAAGGAGAAGGATGAAACAGCTCAATAATAAGATAAAATATATTTATTATTAAGAATTTCTTGGAAACCTTAAAATGCCTGTTTTACATAATGTTGAAGGCAGTGGAAATGCATTCCACTGATTAACAAATTAGCCTATTGGATAGAAAGCTAGAGATGAAATAATGTTCTGTGAAACTTGAGCTACTAATTGGAGTCAAGATTGTGATATTCAGGGAAGTGTCAGCAAATTAGATGATTCATATACAATACACACGAATAACACATGTTGGCAGAATAAAAGCAGAAATTTCAATGAATAATTTGGAAAGAGGTTTGCAATTAAATCTACAGGATTCCTGAGGAGAAATAACTGTGTGAAATCAGGGGCCTTATGCAAAAGTCACTTCAAATAATGTCAAAAATGAAAGAATTTATAAAATATTATATGAGTGCAACACAATGATCAGCAAAGAGGTGTTTACAGATATAGAAACATGATAAAAGTGGGGCCTGGAGAGTTTGCTCCGTGGTTAAGAGCATTGGCTGCTCTCGCAGAGGGCCTGGGTTTGATTCCCAGCACCCACATGGTGAAAAACAACCATCCATAACTCCAGTTTCAAGGGATCTGACACTATCTTCTGACTACCAGGGACACTGCAGAACATGGATGCATTTACATACACGCTGGCAATACATTCATGCACATAAAATGAAAATAATAAATAGAATATTAAAAGAAGAAAACGATAAAACTATCTCTAAAAAGTCATTCAAATATAGATTTTGAATTTTTTGCTAACTCAATCTTAAATATCAAAACTCTCAATAAAGACAGTTTTCACATTTAATTGATTTTCTCTTAAACCTGGAATTAATTTATCATCCTAAAACCATGCAATGCTTGCTTTGTCAATTGAAATTCATGAAAACACATATTCAGTATCTCTGTAAAGCTTAATTATACAAGAATATATAATGTTCATGATATATAATTATATGTGCATGTCATTTTGTTATGTGTATGTTATTTTTGGAAAAGGATAAACACAATTTGTTATAAACACAATTTGGTAATGTATTGTTATGTATATAATTCTTATTATTTGCTACACACTAATTCAAAATGAAGAGCTTTGTTTACTATGCTATACTCCGTAATACATAAAAAGATTTTTGAATGTCTTGTGTTTTCTATGAAGTTTGCATAGGAACTTACAAAGCTCCATTCGTTAAAATATTTTTTACATATGCACACATATAATATTAATTTATTACTTTAGATTATGTAATTTGGATTCATCTTTCTTTCAGTAAAATTACATTAGTACTACCTTTAAATACAAACAAATGCTATCTTCAAAACTTCAGCTCCTACTTGCAAAGGATCATCATATTTGGGCTTGTCAACTGTTGATGTTCCTTTCTAGAAAGAGGGATAATCAAGGTCATTGGACACTCATCTGAATATCCGGCATTCCTCTGAGTCAGTTGTATCTGTCCTAATCACATGTTGCCTTGTGGTCTTTAGGAAGGCCTAGAGCATATAGGGTTGGGATGAGTAGGAAAAGAGGAGGCTCCATCTTGTGGGTCACCAATAGTCCTGTCAGGAGCCCCTCAGTTACGCTTAGTAATGTCAATAAAGTTATTAGTTTCCCAGGGTAAACGTTGGTAGACTCCAACATTATCTTGTCAGTAAACTCTTATGAGGAGGGTCAGACATTGCTTAGTACCTCCAGAAGTATCATTTCCACAAAAGATGGCAAATTTAATTGTTAAAAGTATTATGTCTCATAGTATTAAGAAAGAAAATGAATAAGTAAAAAGTATTTTTAAAAATGCAAAAACATACGTTTCTGGATTTCCCCAGTTCCCTACCTATCACTTTTAGTGCTAATAACATGCCTTTATTCTCCCTCATTTCTCTACATACACACCAGTCAAGAACATTTCCCCAACTACAGCTAACAGTCATAGACTTTTGAATTCCCTTGATTGCTTCACCTAAACTACCACCCCTCACCCCTACAATTCAGTGGGAAGAAGCTACATTGGTAGTAGCTTAATCCCATGCTGTTGGTTCAGAGTAGCATCCTCAGAGTGGGGACTGATTAAGTACAGGAGATAGGAAATGGATAGGCAGCTTAGAGGAGAAAACACAAAAACAACAGTCTCCAGTGTTCATGGCTCTTTAATGAGGAATTCAAAAAGGAAACCGGTTTCTTTTCTCCTTCTAATTCAATAGGCTGCCTACAGTGTGCCTATCAAGGTGGAAACTAAAACTCCAGTCTAGAAATTAATTGCTTTTGTTAAAGCCAAAAACCCAAACCAAAATCTTTAGACATAGAGCTTTATAATTTCACGGTAAAATGGGCTACATCTCACCCCAAAGACAAGCCCATCTACTAAATAATTTTAGGGTTACCACTTTGGAAGTGGGTAATGAGGGACTAAATCCCTGAAAATCAGACAGAGCAACTAATAAGTAACAAAGATGACACACTTCCTTTTGCTACATAAGACAAAAACATAAAGGTTTCTTCTCCCATGGACAGGGCAAGCCCCCTCTTCTGACTGTCTAGTCTAGAACAGTTCAGCCAATGCCAGTCCTGGATATATCTCACCTTGAAGCTATGACTTATTTGCCTTCTTTTCTTTGTTTACATAGACCAATCAAAACATAGGTGAAGTGGACTTGCCCTTACTACTAGAAGCACTTAAAAGTCAAGCCCTCCCCACCCCAAAAGAAAACCAACAAACAGACAATTAACATACAATCGGGATGTGGTGGCACATGTCTTTAACCTCAGTATTCTGGAGGCTGAGGCAGGCACAGGTCTGTGAGGTGGAGGTCAGCCTGGTCTACATAGTGAGTGCCAAGCCAGCTGCAGATACATAGAGACTGTCTTAACAGCAGCAACAACACACATGAATACACAAATACACACAGACACACAGACAGACACCGACACACGGAGACCACAGACACACACAAATCAAAATGAATGAGCAAAAGTCAGTCCCCATTAGGGGTTTGGAGATTTCAGTTTCCAAATCCTTTTTTTTTTTTTTTTTTTTTTTTTTGGTCTTTCTGAGACAGGGTCTCCCTATAGCCCCACTGGCCTGGAACTCACTATGTAGACCAGGAAGGCCTTGAAATCACAAAGATCTGCCTGCCTCTGTCCCCCAAGTGCTGAGACTACAGGTGAGCACCACCACACCACACCCAAATCCCCTCTTTAGTTGTGGAAAAATTTCTCTCTTTCCATTTTGTGTGACTGTTTGGAAACCACCAGACTTAGGTTTGGGTGTAGGCTTTTCAGGACAGCTATGAATGGGGTAGACACCATTTTTGTAAAAAGCAGGTGAAAGGTTGGGAGGGGGAGATGCCCTGCCCATCTCGCGGCTCCTTGGCCAGCCCAGATGAGGCGCTTGGAGCACACAGGGAAGAAGGGTTGGAGCCGCTGCCATATGGAGCATGGGCAAACTATGAGTAAGGGGGTAGGGGGCAGGCTAGAGATGGATGGTGCACTCATTTCAAATATGGAAAAGGAAAAGGCTATAAGAATCTGTTTTGGTAAGTCACCCCCTCCCAAATGTCATATAAACTATGCAAAATCTAAATAGACTGTCCTATATTGATCCATCAATCTGCGTCAGAACTAGGAGACTGTGAGGGCGGGTCTCCCAGCAGAAAATGGAAAATTCAGTGAAATGCAGGCCATAGAGGAGAAACTATTACTATTATCCTGCTGTTTACATAGTAATAAATGGAATTCTGATATCCTATTATTATACGTGCAGATTACTTCTTCTAACGACTCTCACCAGAGAAGTTTCTTGCAGCAGATGTTAATTAACACAGAGACTCATGACTGGTCATTTTACACAAAATAAGAGGCTGTGCATTGCTCCATCATAAATGGGACACACGTATCACACCTTCTCTACCAAAGGGATCAATAAGAAAGAGTTTATGGAAAGATTCTAAGTTCAAGAGTTGGTGCATGAATAGAGGGAATGCTGTTTTCTGGACAGAGAATGCTAGTTTACATATGTAAATCCATATTGATTGTTACAACATACACAAGACCTGCACAAGCCCAAGGCAGAGAAAACCCAGTATGAAGGTGGAAGTTGGGCAAGAAGCCTTAACCCCAGCCAAAGAACTATCAGCAATTGATAGCTACTGGGAAAGGGAGAATACATTTTTTTTAAGAGTGTGATGCCAAATAAGTTGACTTGGCTCAGGATACAGATCCCCACTAAAAATCATTTGTGGAACATAAAATAGTCTTGATAGACATTAAAAAGTAACAGAAGACATGAAGTAAAGCAGGGTAGAGGTGGAATGGATCTGGGAGAAGATGGTGGAGGGGGTCGGAATATGATCAAAAAGCCATTAGGGCTTATCAGGGAATAAACAAGTACATGGCTTTTACTGTTCATATGCTGAGTAATTCATCAGACAGGTAAAAAATACTCGTTAGGTTTTCAGCATGGAGGAGGGGTGCTGGACACAAATTCTCACAGCTAGCTTAGGAGCTATAGGCATTTGGTGGCTGCTAGGAGACAGCATGCCAGTCTTCTTTAAGGCTGTGACCCAGGGAAGTCAACCACAAGCCAGGGCAGGTTCCTCATTCAGAAGTATTTGCACAGCAGAAATTAGACTTGATGAAGGAAGAACAAAAGAACAAAATGCAGGGTGGGTAGAGAGGTGAGAGTGGATCTGGGGGGAGTTGAGAGCGTGGAATATGATCAAAAGACATTGTATGAAAATCTATGAATGAAAAAAGATGTTAAGAAAGAAACAAAGTTAGTTTTATTCTAATTCAAATGAGTCTCTTTAAATTTGAGTTGTAACAAAGGCTATAAACTAACTTTTGAAAGGTATTTTAAATATATATACATATACATATACACATACACATATATGTATATGCTAAGAGAATTTCATCAAAAATATCCTCATATCCTCATCCAATAAACTGTTATAGTGAATACTTACATAAATATATGTGACATTTCTATTAATATTTATCAGTGAGGTTATTTTTACTTGTCGTACTGATGCAATATTAAATTAGTTCTCATGTGACATTTCAATTGCCTGCTCTTTGAATAAAGAGAAAGAGAATTTAAAAATTAATGAGCAAATGACTTCGTTTTTCTATCTACCTAAAATAGCAGAAATAATTATATTCAGGTAGAATCTCATAAATTCAATTTTTACAAAGTTCAGTAGTCATGAAATTCAAATGTCCAATTTACTTGATCATATATATTTCTAAAGCCTGTTATAATTTGATTAATCACTGCTGAACTCATTCAGTAACAAAAAGACAGTTCTTCTACTTTTTATACAGGAAAGAAAAGTACAAAGTATTTTTCCAGTACTTTGTTCAAGTTGTTTTCTCTCCTTTGAATTTTATAGTTCATGACTATAGCATCATAATTGTCTATTGTACTTTTTGGTCTTACTACATTTAAAATGAGAATCATCTTACACATTCTTACAAAATATTTTGTTTCTCACATATAAACAATAACTCCTTCTTACTGAAGATATGGAAGAGGATTTGTTTTAAGCATTTTTCATCTATTTCCTTTCTAAATAATAAATAATATTTACTCTAACACATTTCATCAAGCCGACAATGTTTTGAATCTGTATTAAACTAAATAGGAATGAAAAAGAGTCCTTTAACATTGAATGGAGTAGAAAGGAAAACAGAAATAAAAGCAAAAGGTTATGAAACTGCCCACTAGTATCCCCCCCAATATATGCTGATGCACAGATCTCCTCAAACCCTGATTCTGGGTTACTGGGGGAGATTTTATAGATGCCCTAAAGGGTTTTGTTTCTCTCAAACAAGCCTTTATTCTTTGAGCTACCAAGTGTTGCCAGTGTCAACACATCAACATTTGTTGTACATCAGGCATCAATGCCGCACTGCGAATATTCTGGTCTAAACAAGTAAAAGATTGTCCTGACTATCAGGACAATTAGTTCACATTATAAAATAGTTTTCCAACCATACAGCATGGGGGTGGTAAAGCACCCCTAAAAGGCCAGGACTCCCATAGCTTTAAAATGTTTCCAGTAGTTAATACATCGTTAGGTATCTGGGGAATGAAAAATAAAAGACTCTGGGGAATGGGAATCTTAAGAATGGCATCTACAGTAGAGATGGTACAGTATTTGGTTCCTCTCAATGTCAAACATAAATAGGAACATAATCACTCAACACACATACTTACCTTGACGCAGGAGTAGGCAGATGTTCGCCAACTGAGAATGGGACTCTATCAGCCAGTTTTAATGGAATATATATGATAGAATTCCACTATAAGAACCATAAAAATTGGCATCCCTCTGTCCTCTCTCACCACTATTTTAGAATAATCTTCAGGAAAAGTAGATGGTAACTATGATAGCTGATGTTGATTGCCAACTAAGATTGAATTGAGAAGTGTCAAGTTTTATCGATGAGAAAATTTCCCAAGGGGATTAATTCAACATGGTAGACTCCATATGGAATGACAGTATTATCCTTCAGGCTGGAAGCTTGGATGGGATAAAAATGAGCAAAGAATGAATAGCTCCTTAGCATGGCTATTCTTGCTGTTTCATGGCAGTCATTGGTCCAGATGACGTGTAGTCCCTGCCATCTATGTTACTACAGAACTAGAGATCTGAAATTATGAGTGACATAATTAATTTATCTTTGAAATTCTTAGCTGTTTGCTTACTTTAATGGAAATTGAGACTACTTCAGGGGACTGGCATTGGAACACTAAGCCATTGCTGCGAGGACATGAGTGTCATTCAGAATAATTTGGAACTGGTTTATTCAAGAAGTTGAGAAAGTTTGGATAAATAGTATAGGGAAGCCTAGAATAGCATAGCTTTTCCTTGTGATTTTTGTGGGAGGTCAGAAAACAAAACGTAATGATAGGACTGTAGAAAATAAACACTATGCTCATGAGGTTTCAGATGGAAATGAAGACTTATATTCTTTTTCCTGTATTCTGAGAGTTTACAGCTGAGTTTAAAGGAATGGACTGAATGATTTGACAAAGGAAACTTCAACACAGTCCAGCATACAGTGTCTCACATGATTATTGATAGCTTCCATTAGCTCTAATAACAGGGAGTCTTAGGTAGAAAAAAAAAAAAGTCTTGAAAAAATTTGCTTCATGTCCAGGAAAGAACATTTAATACTGGGAGGACTAATTTAGGTTGAAGACATTATTGTCAACAAAAAGAAGATGGATACTGTGTGTCAGGTGAAGAGGGAAGAGGCCTCTCTCCTACAAAGATGTGAAAGGCAGACCTTGGAAGGCAAGATGCAGAGCAGGATTTCTTTCTCTGTAGACAGCAAATGAGAGAAGGAAAGAGAAAGTTGAGAATTAATCTGGAGAAGCAATGGAGATTCCGGAAAGAACAAGATACCAAGAACACCAAAAGAGCCTCTGAGGAAAGCTAATATCAAGGACCAAAGCCAGACTTAGAAAGGGGTCAAGTGCATGATACAAGGTCATTAGGCAAGGCTGTCTCAACACTTTGATGTGCACTTCCCATCACATACCACTCCTGGACTTGGAGGAACTGGATCACATTTTTTTTTCTCTGCTGAATGAATTTCTTGCTTTGTTTTTATTTCCTTGCTTTCTCCCATTCTTTGCTTTTGTAATAAGAATATTTACTCTGTGTTATTATGTCCTGGACATGTGTGACATGTTTTTTAAGTATGAATGCACAGCTAATATATTTTCTTCTCTCAGAAGAAATTTATGAGTGTTTGTGTATGATGTGTGCGTTTCTGTGAGTGTGAGCAGGTGTGCTCTCTTGTCTTGCTCTTCTAGTTAACCTTATAGACAGGATTGAATTAAAGACATTTGAGTTATTGAATCTGGAATTTACTGGTGTTCTGTGGACCAGAACTTGGAATCTCACATGTATATACAAAACACTTTATCCACTGAGCCTTCTCCCCAGCCTGCCAAAGAAACTTTGAATTTGGGACTTTGAACAGTGTTTGGAATTGTTAGATTGTGAAGATAGACTTAATACATTTTACACTATGCAATGGACATGAACTCAAGTATCCTGGCAGGTTGTGAAGTACTATGATTTAAGAAGATAGTTGGGTGTCAAGGGTTTGGGCGGAGAGTCCATTAGAAGAGAAGTAAAACACACTTCTATGTATGTTTGTGATGGGATGTTCAGTGAGGATTAGCGTAGGGAGATCTGCCTTGAATGTGGGCAGTACCACCTCATACATAGGTGCTCAGATGGAAGAAAGGCGGAAAAATTTTAAAGCTTGGTTCCATAGGCTTTCTCACTCTCTGCCCTTGGTACCATGAAGCAAGCTGTGTTGTTCCTCCAATATCCTCTTTGCTATGATGGGCTATAGTCTCTGAAACATACGATGTACTGATATTTCTTAAATCTTGTGAAAAAATAATCTCTTCCTTAGAGTCACCCATCCTTTCTATGTTTTTAAATTGTATTTATTATTTTTATACGTATGCATATCTTGTCTGTATGTATTTGAGTGCACCCATGTGGTACAATGCCTGTGGAGACAGGCATTGGGGCCCCTGGTATATGGTTGCTGGCATTTGAGCCCAGGTATTCAGCAAGAGCAGTCAGTGCTCTCAACCACTAAGTCATCTCTCTAGCCCCTTCCCTTTTATTAAAATTGGGTACTCTCTCATAATGATGAAAATTTAAAAGCTGGGCATAGTGGCTGCAGGCCTTTCATCCTAGCACTGAAGAGGCAGAGGCAGGCAAGTATCTGAAATGGAGCCCAGGTTTGTCTCCATAGCACAGTCCATGCCAGGTGAGGCAACAGGGGAACCCTGTCTCAAAAAACACACAGAGCAAGAGAGAGAGAGAGAAAATAAATAAATAAATCCAGACTCACCTGAGTTTAGTTCTTAAAGTATAAGCTATATTTAAATATTCTTTAAGCGAAGTCTCAACTTGGAGTGGGTGTGGTGGTACACATCTATAATCCCAGGAGGGGATTGGAGGATTGGAGGATTGGAGGATCAGGCAGTAAGTCTGCGGTGAATTCAGGCCATAGTGATAAGTATCAGATTGGTTGGGGCAAAATTGCAAGTCCCTGGCTCAGAAATAAAGATGAATAAAAGTAAAAGTAAGTGAAAAGAAATACAAATAATTTCAATTTAATTTAAATATATAAGCCCATGAATGTCCCAAACATCATTATTCCTCATAATAAAAAATTGAAAATTAAGAAGAGGCTCTGTGGAACTGTTCAAGTGCTGCTAATTTTACCTATTAATCATCTCAGTTTAGGAGCATTCATCACGTTATATGTACATTATTTGTACCCTATGAATCCTAATTAAACTTTTATAAATAATTTTATTAAAGTAATCAAGCATAATATATACAATTGGAAACATTCTGGTCAAGATGACTTTTCCAAAGAAAGAGACACTTCTTACAAAGTGTGAGAATTAATGTTTCCAGGACTAATAGCAGATAAATATTTGCTGGTATACAGTTGAAGAAATGTAGACAGAGGGAGAATTACCCCTGCAGTTCCCTAGGAAAAACTATAGTGATGAACTAGAGCATGCAATAGGGGAACCTGCTTTGGATAGTAACACACAGTTCACATGTGGTTATTGAGAAAAAGCATCATAAAGGACAGATGACTTATAACTACGAGCACTATTTAAATGTGATTGGGCAACAGAGGAGAATAGGTGACCCTTTGTAAAACCACAGTATTACCAACTCAGTCATGTTCACACCAGTGTTACCATAGTTTTCCTTATGCACAAATGCCGAAGAATAAAAGGTAGGTGTCAAATAGGAAATAAAAATATTAAATATTTTATGTAGTGTTAGATATTGGGGTGTCAGAGAAAATTTGCACGTGTAATTTTACACCTAGTGAAGTACATGTTTATAAGCAACAATGTAGATTTGCTAAAATATGTTTATCTAACACTTCATTATTGATATTTGTAAGTAGACACTAATTTTGTTGAGCCATGTGAAATTGGTGACACTCGCAGAATTTATTTTTTCATTTAGTAATAACATAAATCATTTTCTACTTGTAATTAGTAGTATTTTTAAGATAAAGGAGCTCCATTTAAAAAGAGGCAATTCAAGGGGTGTGAAGATGGCATGGAGGTTAAGAGAAGTTACTTCTCTTCCAGAGGCCCCAGAGGACCTCTACCCACATGGCAACTAAGTACTTTCTTAACTCTCGGTTCAGAGGATCTGACACCCCCTTCTGGCTTCCTAGAGCACTTTACACTTGCATGCAAGCAAAACTTATAAACAAAAGTAAAAATTTAAAAGAGACAGTTCATTATAAAATTGTTTAAATATTACATTTTCTCTTCTCTATTTTCCAATAATACTAAGATTCTGGTAAAAAAATAGTGTAGTTATAATCAGATATAAAACATTCAACATTGAAACACCATACTTTTTTCTTTGACTTAGTTTTCTGACTTTTAAAGAAAAATTTTCAGTCCTTTATATTATCCAATACTTTACTCTCTCAATTTAAAGAAGCTTTTGAGTATATGCTACATAAAAAGTTACATTCTGTTCTAATTTGTCTTCAATTGCTGTGACAAAATACTCTGACCAATAGCAACTTAGGGAGGGAAGGGTTTATTTTATCTTACAACTCCTGGGTCACATTTTGTCCCTGAAGTAGCCTAAGGAAGTAACTCAGGGCAGGAACCAGGAGCACAGAGTTGAAGCACAGATCATGGAGGACAGCAGTTTACTGGCTTGCTCTCCTGGTCCATGCTCAACCTTCTTTCTTATACAATGAAGAACAAACTGCCCAGGGGTGTAAGCACCCACAGTGGGCTGAACCTTCCCATATAGCTCAAAAATCAAGAAATTACCCCCACATACATGACCACAGGCAAGTCTAATTGAGGCAGTTCCTCAGTTGAGGTATCCTCTATACAAGTGTGTCAAGTTTACAACTAAAACTATCCAGCACAATACTCAAAGGCTCATGACCATAACATAATGCAGAATGGTATTTGCTCCAACTTCAAGTTACCAAAGACTTTAAAAATCTCAACACTGTTCAAAATTCCATGTCTGAAGTCTCTTCTGAGACTCAACATGATCTCTAACTACAAAACTCTCTAAAATAATAAAAATATTTCCAACATATAATGGCACAGAATACACATTCCCATACCAAAAGGGAGGAATGGAGGTATACTGAAGAAAAACAAGACCAAAGTAATACCAAAAGCCATCAGGGTGAACACAAAATTTACAGGCACCATGTCCATTACTTGGGACTTTGCTTCCAATGGGTGTAGATGGCTGAATCCCTCCCAGTTTGGTGCTAGCAACATATATTATGCTCATGTGCTAATACCACTCCATGTATGTAGCTCTCTTTGGAAGATGTCTCACAACTCTGTCATATCCAACATTTTGGAGTCTCCACTGTCAACCATGCTTGACTGTCACATCTTTGTGCAATGGCTTCCCAGGGCTTCCTTTACACAGGGAATCTTCTGCTATAGGCTTTCTGGTCTCAGTGACTCTCTGAAGCCATGGAGTAAGAAGTGATTTCCTCCTCACTCTTATATCTTTCATGTCTCTAAAAAAAGTACCATGTGAATAACATTGCCAAGTTTGGCTGCTAGCTTGGGCTAGACCTTGGCCCCTTTGGATCACATTTACAGCTCCTGCTTTTAAGTGCTGTGGTTTTCTTGAAGCAGAAAACCCCTTAATCCTCATGCTTTAACAAGATCGAAGCCTTTCCACACAGGATCTTGCATTGAGGGTGCTTTTTCCATAGTTTAAGTGCAAATCTGGTGACCTCTCCTTAATGTATTTAATCTCTTTATCAAAGAGAGCCTTCTTTTCAGATCATGCCTTGCTTGTAACATCATTAAGTTTTCTAGTGTTCTTTTTCTTTCCAAACTGCATGCATCAATAACCATGCAATGGATTCAATGTTAGGCTAGTTTGAAATTTCCTCTGCCAAAGAAATTAGTCCATAAGCTTTAATTTAACATCCAGCAACTTCTTAGGCTTTAGGCATTTGGCAGCTGTATTCTTAACCATAATATCCCAGTAGCTGTTTAAGTTCTTTTTTCCCTCTTGAACTATACTTGTCTAAGCACTACTTTCTTCCAACCCCCTACTAGAATAGTCTGTTAATCTCTGCTTACAGCATTAAACTGCTTTTCTACTCTAAAATTACAAAGTCTTCCATATTCCTCCAAAACCCAACATAGTCCAGATTTTTCACAACAGCAGCCCACTCTCAGGTACCAACTTCTATATCAGAGCTTTCTTTTGCTGTGATAAAACATTGATCAAAACCAATTTGGGAAGGAGAGGATTTCTTTTAATTAGATGTCCTGATCACAATTCATCATAAAAATCAAGGCAGGAACTTAAGACAGGTAAATGGAAGCAGAAACTGAAGCCAAAACCATTGAGGAGTGCTGCTTATTTACAAACCAGAACAAAGACATATGAGAGAAAACAGACATTAAGACTGACCAGAGCCGATATCTCTACCCATGCATTCAGGCAGATTATCCCTCTTTGCATCAGTCTGTACATATTGATAGCAGCTTATCTATCACCTGTCAGCCTATCTTGTGAGTTCTGTGTAGGGTACAAAAAGCACAAATTATTCCTAATTTTTCTCAGAACCACCACAATTTCACATGAACTTCTCAGGTCTAAACATCTCAAAGCACTAGTTGCTGGCTGGTGTTGGAGGCTTCATGGATGGGGAATATCTGAGTTCACTTTAAAAACCAGTAAATATATCATAAAAAACAATGTCAAAATCCCACCGTGGAAGTCTGGTATTATGTCCTTAGTCTGACATAAAACTCTGGGGTCATGTATGGTGATGCATATACTTTAATCTTAGCACTCAGGATGCAGAGGCAGATCTCTGTGAGAACCAGGCTATGCTGCAACCTGGTCTCTGTGTGAGTTCCAAGTAGGTTGGGGCTACAGAGAAAACTTGTCACATACACAAAAATACATTGACCTTATCCCATAGCAATAGAGTTCATGTTGGCGTCTCCTCTGGGTCTCTCATTTCTATGACCCCATTAAGAATTCAGTAAGATGAAACTTTTTAAAAATTACTAGATAACTGGGAAACCTGACTGAATGCTGTAGTACAAAAAACTCCCAGGGTACCATGATTTCTTGAGGGCACAGTGGTACTGATATGTTTTATGGGTGTTGCCAGTTTGGTTCATACTGTGTGGTTGTATAACCAAAATGGTGGGCAAGTCACATTGATTGTCTCCATCTTGATGAGGTCAAAAATCATGATATCTATAAAGCCACCTGGTTACTTTTTGCCTGTGATGAATTCAACTCTATGATAAAACAAGCCCTTTCATGTATCAGGTCATGAGCCACAAAGGATCCATTCATTTCAGAATTTAACTGTAGAAAGCCATATCCATTTTTAATACAACAAAATACCTAGTTACATTAGACTGCTATAAGGGGAGAAATCTCTATTAGTTATGTACACCCAAGCTAGTGAAACAGGGAAACTGAAGGAATTCTATTGTTTCAGTCTAATGAAGGAATGTCCATATGTCTTACCACCAATTGTATTTGTGAATACCATTTGCATCTCCTTTAGATTTTCCCTTGAGTCCTAGGTATAAGCTGTTGCTAAGTAAAGAACCCATGAAAGTAGAAGACTTAGGGAGGAGTGCCCAGCAGAAGAAGTAAGGGGTGTGCCAAGCACCTAAAGGTGACACTGTTGCTCTGGAAGCACATGTTCAATGAGTCTGGTGTGTGACTCCCTATGTTGGTTGAAATTCAAGTTCCTTAAAATAACTTGTTAAAAATAGCTTATCCTGATTCCAAGTTTTATCATTTGCCTGGAGACCCTATGGTCAAGGTAGTGCTGGTGCAATGATTAATGTGCAGATCTTCCTAAGTTCCTGTCTATTCTTTGTTCTTCCTCAAAAACCAATCCAAAACCCTTCAGGGTTTTAGGGAACCACACTGGAGAAGAAAGAAAGAGAGAGTCCTGTGCCCAAGGAAAGAAAACAGAGTTAAACTTCACATAATTTACTTCTCATTTGGATATTTATCATAAAAACCTTATGAACACTGTAGTGCTGGTCAGGCTTTAAGGTCAATATAGCAGTTTTCGACTCTTTGGTCACCAAAGTATTTTAATTGCTAAAAGATATTTTGAATATGCAGCTGATACTACTATTGAATGCAAAAGGCTGTCTCTCCCCAACCAGCCAGCCTTGCTTTTGGCTAGGGGAGCTGGTGGCAGGCAGTGTAAAACAGTTGACAAAGGTGCACATAGTGGTGCCCATTTATTCCCAGGCTGTGGGACGAGGACATTCCAAGAACATGTAATATAGGCACAGAGAAGGCAAAGACACCAAAAAAAAAAAAAAAAAAACCAACTTTCTGAGGGTAGAAGGAGAGTCTAATCAGAATTTTCTTGTTAGACAGAAGAAAATAAACTTACCAGCCTGAGGTTCAGCTATATTAATTTTGGTTGTCCCTCTCATTTCAAGGATTCCTTCTGGTTCATCTATAGCTTTGCTTGGCAAGTACTAACATTTCAGAGTGGTGGGTCCTCAGAAGAAATCCCTGGTGAGCTCCTCAAAAGTTTTACCAAATCTAGGATTCTTGATCAGATTTGTTGCCTCTGAAATGAAAATTAAAAGGCAAGAAAAGTCTCTCACACAGTAGGGAACAAACTTTATTAATAAAGTAAAGAAGGACACACATATACACTCCCATATGGAAGAAAATCTATCCAGAAGTGGAGAGGGGATTTGGGAATTGAAAAGTCCAAAGCCACTATAGATGCCTGCTCTTTTAAGTGTTCTTTGTGTTAAGGGTAGATCTCCCATTTTGTCTCTAATTTTGATTTACATAAACAAAGAAGAGAGAGCTGATAGCTCACAGGTGTAAAATGAGATATGTTCAGGGATGGCCTTGCCCATACTAGTCTGGACTGGTCTGTCAGAAGAAGGGTCCAATAATACTAGTGGGACAAAAAGCATTCAGATCTTTGAGTTACAATAAAGAAGTTGTCATCTTTGCTACTTATCAATAGTTCTTATTTGCAGAGATTTAATCTATCAATAGCAACAATTATTCCTAGGATAGCACCGTTTTCCCTGGAGCCAAACAATGATTGTATACTATCTGAGGTGAGAAAATATGGGACTGCTTAACGTTTCAAAGCAAATGTGAAACTTGGGACAAAAATTACAACTAAAATGAATAGAGAATAAGGAGCTGGGCAAAGAGTTGTACTGGGAAATCACAGTATTCAAAAATCCCTGTGTAATTTGAAAACTTTTGCTACAAGCTTGCCCAAGATAAGACAGAAACTAAGAAAAGACTTTTGGGCATACTAATTTTCTCTGTCTGTCTGAACCCTAGGCCCAACACAAACAGGATAGGAAGGCCAAGGCAGAGTTTTCAATGAATACTTCCTCATACAACCATTCTCCAGTGAAAGAGAAAGGAATTTTCCCTGTTTCATCGGCCTCATTTCTCTCTCTCTCTCTCTCTTCATTCCTTTTATCTCTCTCATTCCATATCTTCCACATTACTGTTAAAATTGATGAAACTGTTTAACCACCAGCTATACAGATGCAAGGAAAGAGGAAACACAGATATGGTGCTTTAGAGGCTACGGATGGCAAAAACATAACCAGAGAGAGAGAGGTACACAACTAATTAATAGGCAAAGGAGTTCTACAAACAACAAAAATTGTGTATAGAATAGTATTCATATCACTAATTATTAGGAAAATGAACATCAAACTTCAAGTTAGATACCATTTCTCCACGACTGGGAAGGATATAGAGGAAAGAAAGAAGTCAGGGAGGAAAAGAAGGAAGGACACAGGGAGGAAAGAATTATAAGACCATTTTCTTTACAAACTATACTTATGACTCTCCAGATGGAAAACTTTAGACTCACACTCTGAGGGATATTAGAATATATCCACTGCTGAAATGCCTTTTGGTCATATGAATTACAATGAAAAACGGTGCTGAAAGCAACCCATTAGGGAAAAATGGGTCACATATTTATTTACCTTTTGTAAAATTTATACTTTTAAATGGTATTTTTCTTTTTTGGAAGAGAAGATTTGAGCCTCTCCGTCAGTGAAAGAAACACTTGCCGGTGTCTACGTAACAAATCCCTTTAAACAAGCTAGTGTTTTTGGTCACTTTTTCATGAAGACTTCCTCACTCTGATATATAGAACTTGTTTCCTGCTTTTTTGTGGTTTGTTTTTGTATTTGTTATATGAGTCTATTGTCAAGAATTATTTAGGATCAGTTCTCAGGTGTGTGTGGACAGCACATATGCTGAAATGACTCTGTGTGTCTTGCTGCTGTGCCTTTTGACATTTACTTTACAGGTCTCAGGACCTGAGAGGTGGAGAAGAAAGGTGTGGTTTTCACTACCCTGAAGTTACAATTAATGTGTTACTATATCGATATTTATTTAGATAATATTTTTATTGAGTCATTGTGTACTTTAGTAATATTTATTTGACAGTCCATATTATAAATAGTTCCTGGCTTCAAAAGCTCAAGGAACAGGAATCCATATAGG
>NW_008335971.1:638571-649920 GCF_000622305.1 Nannospalax galili | reverse complement strand
ACTCTGCAATGGTTTAAACAGGACCTCTTCCCTCCAAACTAATATTGGATTTTAACCCACACTCTGTGACAATAGAAACTTACATGGTTTAGAAATAAGGACTTTACAGAGGTGATTGGGATTGCAAAATGCCATCAGGGTAGAGACTTATTAAATGCTGCAGCTGTATAAAGGAGGGGTAAGGATGGAGAAAGTGAAAGAAAGAGAGCCCTATGTCTTTATCCAGAGACATTCTACACTATATCAGAATACCATCAGCCAGACATAGCACTTTTACTGCAGATATAGGAAATGTGATTCAAGATAAACTATTCTACCTACTTAAATTTAACCAGCCTTGGTAGTTTGCCATATTTATAGAAAACGGGCTAATAAATGTCTATGTGCATAATTCAATTTAAATAGTTATACAAAGAAAATTTTCTAGCAGAATTTCTGTGAAGCAAAATGCTTATTTCAGAATCTTTTCTCAACAACAGAAAATTACACTGAACTTGGCAAATAGACGTTCATCATTATCCAAGTAACCTAATCAAGTCACAGTTTTTTTATTTTTTCTGTGTTATTTATACAGAATGGCCCCATTTTATTCCACTTTTTCCATATATGTCTTTTTCTTACTAGGTACTTTATGAAAATATTTCAGGATTATTATACTTCAGAGACAAATAACTTCATTAAATTAATTAAGAAATTCAAATGCACATAGTAAATACTTGTGCATTATTTAATTACCATAAAATATTTTTACAACCTTTGCTTTCCTTTTCTCTACCTCCCTTTCTCTTTGGAATTCATTTAAGCAGGATTCACCACACAAACTACGCAAGTGAATCTGTGCTGCCTCCATTACTCATCAAAACAGAAGCAAGAATAGTAAAGAAGCTTTTGTTCTTAAGCAGTCAAAACGAGATATGCCAACAATAGCTACTAAGCAATGGGTTTAGTGGTAATTAGAGAATTGGAGGGTCTTTTTGTAGCTGCTATTCTTCAGAAATCCATAATCCTACCAGATTTTCCTTTCTTGTGTGTTCTATAACTCTTCTTTCTGTGAAGGGACATGTAATAGCTCAGCCTGCAGAAAGTTCCTTAAGCTAAGAATATATACGGTACAACACTTAGCTCTGCAAACCTCCTTTATGATGCATCATGTAAGTACATAAATGCATCACTTTAATAAATTACTTTTTAAGGTGGCTCTGTTAGTAAAGAATATGCAATTAATTGGTATACATTAAAAGGATCTGAAGTGGTTTTATACATTTTTTTTTTGTGCAAAGGTGTTGAATAAGTAAGCTTCCAAGGTTAATTACTGTCAATAGTAAAAATGGTACTTTTAGTAGAATAATATTTTGCTTAGCAAAACCAAATTATGTTTATGACTTGCTGTGACCTTATTTTATAATGTTAAACTTAAAGGCTACCTTGAAAAACACAATTACTAACTTCCAAAAGAGGTTCAGGGACTGTTGTTCCTTAACATCACTGAATTAACTGCTTAAAACTTGTGTTAATTACCATGAACAAAATACATACAGGTCATGTATCCTATCAGATACATAATAATATCAATAACAATGATACCTCTCTTGTCAGGGCTACTTTCTCAGAGGAAATTATTGTGTTTGTCTGGATGCCTGGATAGCAGAAGGAAAGGAAAAATAGAGAAAACATTCGTAAATAACTTCTTATAAATGTCTAATTTTTAAAATGCCTTAAAGCCTCTCTATTTTTCCAAATTTTGGCCAATTTTGATGATTAGAAAGTGCTTGTGGATTTGGGTATAAAATGTAACCAATATTGTGAGAAGTGCAGTCAATGTAAAATTCAGCAAGATCCGTGTCTCTGAGCTACTTCTTGGATTAACCTATGTAGTGGGGATGGAGACTGTAAGTCTCCTGGGAATGGCAGTAACCACAGCGACAGAAGAACACCTGGTTATTGGCATTTCATCCTTTATAATAGATGCCCAAACAGGCCCCCAGACACCTGCAGAAATTGCTAGGGTGTGTTAGACTGTGGCAGTTGATAAATTACTGCCAGGCACAATCTGGAAATGGGCTTCTAAACTTTACTATCTTCCTTGCAGGGGAAAAAGTATCATTCTACTAGCAGAAAACTGCAGGTAAACATTCTGAAGGAAAACGCAGTATGTGTATATGATAAGCATAGTTTCATTATGGCAGATTCAACAGATGGCAACAAATTACACAACAACATAATGTAAAAACGAATGTCTAAAAGTTACAAAATGACAAAATGATTATTTATAAAAATTTGAATATCTATAGTTTTTAGGTACAAGGTCAAAATATAATAAGAAATAAGCATATAAAATATTGAGCAGAAAATAAAACTGGTATATAGCATTATAACCAATTCTGCATTATAACAGAATGTAATTCAGAATCTAAATTGAACTTCCATGTATCCACAGTAAACTATTTCTAGGATGAAGTTTCAATGCCAGGGAGAAAAATTGAATAACAACTCTAATATTGATTGTCAATTTGACAGGAGTTAGAATCACCTAGCAGAAATGCCTCCGGGCATATCTGTGAGGGATTACCTAGATTAGGTTATTTGAGCCATAAAGAAACACCTTAATTGTGGGTGGCACTGTGCCATGATCTGGGATCTTGTACTAAAGAAAAAAGAAAGTTGAGCACTGGCATCTACTGCACTCTGTTTTCTGTCTGTGGGTGCAAGGTAGAGGCTGCATCAAGCTCTTGCTTCCATGAAATCTCCACCATGAGGAACTGTACCCAGAAACTGTGAGACAGAATAAATTCTTTCTTTATGCTGCTTTTGTGACATATTTTTCAGACCAATGAGACAAACAGTTAATACACCAGTGAAGAGTGTTGGATATCTACTTAATATTTCTATAAAAATCCTGATACTTAGAGATATATTTCCAAGTCTGAGTACAGGATAGTTAGGATCATTTTATTTATCCTCTCTCTAGCACTTGTACTCAAATGAGAAAATCACTGTGATGAAATGCGCATGCTTTCCACACAAGTTTCCAGTTATCTTCTACTAAAAAACGAATAGGTAATCCAAGTTAGTTAAAATTTTAAATAACATATAACCAACTAAATTCCACAAGTTAAGAGTATAGTCTATAAACTTTTCCCCACTTCAGACACCTATCAAAACACTTAGGATTTAGCATGTATTCGAATTGACTAGCTAAATTTGTTGTCTCTACTATCCCCTCCCAGGGTTCCACTGTTGAAATCAAAATAAATTTAGCAAAACATTTTCATTATATTGACAATTTCCTGTGTAATAATAAATAGGATACAGGATACATATGAGCCACCGGATGTGCATGTACATAAAACAAGATTCATAAAGGGCTCAACCTCTGGACTATCTATACCCTGCAGACATTACACAATTCAGGGATTCTGATGGATCCTCTGTCAAATAAGATTGACATAACTCAAACTCTCTCTCCTCCTCACAAGATGGGATGTAGAACTGAAAATTATGTTTCTGTTTACACTTTGAGTTTTAATTATCCATTCTTAGGAGTCTAACAAGTTACAAAATTAGAATACACATTTTTTTATTATCAAGGAACATGTAAGAAGCTGGGAAATATAAATTTAAATATTTGTAAAATAAATAAATAGACAAAAAGATGTGCTATAGAGATGTGTGATGAGTAGTCATCTAGGGGATTCACCGAGTTTATTCTCTGGGACAAGCAATGAAGGGGCTATCTAGGAAAGGTATAAAATCAAAGCGTGGAAAATGCAAAAATAAAAAGGAGGATCCAGGAAGATCCAAATGTGGCTGGACAAGAAAGTTGAGTGCTAGGTAAAGGGAGTAAGGGAATCACTGTAGAAGCAGCCATCCCTGGGCATAAAGTTGACAGACATTAAGGGCAGAGGGGAAGTGTCTGGGAAGCCAGGCTTTGGGAGCTGCAGGCATAGTTTGGGAACAATCACTGGGGAAACCAATGCTGTGCTTGGATGAAGTGAGACTGACAAGTGCTGGGAACAAGAGAGTCTCAGGTACAGAGATTAATGTGGCAGACACAAGAGAGTAAGAGTGACAGATGGGGTTGATAGAGGCAGACAGAACATAGAAAAGCATTAGGCAAAGAGAATGAGTAAAAAGACAAACTGCAAAGAAGTAGACTAATAGCTCCCATCAGGAAGGAAGGGGCCCCTAGAGCTAGGAATACCACGAGGAACTCTGACTTTCCTCCTTTTATAGAACCTTAAGGCCTTCCCATATCTTGACACTGTCACTTTCTCCCTCACTGGTGTCACCAAGGTACCCTCCTTTGGACAGCCCCTCTCACTATCTCCCACTCCCTTGCATTTTATTTGGTAGTTACATCCATTAGCAGTTGCATCAAATCTTTAGGTATTATTAGTGGCAAGAGTTTCAGAAAGTTCTGGGGAACAAGAAGCATTCAGGGAGTAAGAAAGAGCCCTCCATTAAAAAGACCCATCCCTGCTTCCTCGATCTTCCTAAGTTCCTCTATTACTTCCTCAGATGAAGCTAGCAAAACTGCCATTCAGTACACATGACGGTTTAAGATATGGTCCTGAAGCTAGAATATGAACTCAAATAAAGATATTTAATATGTTAACCATATTTTATGTCTGTATGCGTATGTGTTATAACAGTGTTTACATATACACATATACAATTACATTCTCTCAAATAGATAATGTTGATACAAAATATAATTTTTATATTTTCTTCTAAGTGTTATTTATCTTTCTGAAAAATAATTAAATCATCCATAAATGGCTTTACTCTCTTCTATTAAGGTGGCGTATATACCACTCCTTGGCATGTACTCAAGGACTCATCCTATTGTAGAGACACTTATACAACCATGTTTGTTGCTGCTCTTTTCACAATAGCTAAGAGAGAGAAGCAACCTAAGCTCCCCTCAGCTGACAAGTTGAAAAATCCTTATAAATGAGTATATATCCTGCTGTAACTGCAGAAACCAGGAAAATGGAAGGGAACCAGCAAAATAAAGGCAAAAAGGAACCCAAGAGAAAAGAATGGTAGGAGAAAGGTGTTATGAAGGGTGAAATGTGTAAAAGGGAGGTAGTTTGATGGCAGGTGGAGGAGGACTGTACAAAGAACTATGGGAATACAGGGGAAGAAGGAGCTCAAGAGAGGTGGGACCAAAGCAGACAAAACTTATCAAGGAAGAAATGGGGAAGATGGGAACACTTTAAATGGGGAGGGAAGGGAAGAAAGATAAGACAAGGAGAGAGAGAGAGAGAGACAGAGACAGAGAGACAGAGAGGCAGAGACAGAGACAGAGACAGACAGAGACAGAGAGACAGAGAGAGAGGGGAGATAAATAGTGCCTAGATAGTATAAAAAACATCAGAGGAAACTGTATTAGTTCAAAAACCTACTGACGAATTACATATACAATATCTCTACATGAGTCCATGAGTAAAGCTGACTACTACATACCAAGAAACAGTGCCAGCCAGACAGGAGAAACCTTCCATTGAGTTGCTGGGCAGGGTAGTCAAAGAGACTCCCCTAATTATTATTATTATTGCCACAATCCTTGATTGCTTCAGAGAAAGTGATGGTAAGATGCTATTTTTGAAAACAGGACATACTTTGGCAACAGGAAGAGGAAAAACAGAGCTGGAACTGACCTGGAAGCCACTTCCTCTGAAGGCTAGCTCTCATAGCTTTGGAGGGTACTACGCAAGCCACTAAGGGAAAACATCAATCCATGGTCCAACCCCAGCTTCTAGGGCTAAAAACCACATTAACGAACAGCACAACAAAAAAATATTGGTTCAGTGATGACACTTTTTTCTTGTGGGTAATCAACAGCTATCTAATTGGACTTAAAGCCCACTCAATAGGAGGAAACTCTTGTGTGGTACTGTAAACATAACCAAATACACATAGCTGGAGAGGTCATAGATCTTATAGAAAACCCCAAGGCTGTCACACCCCTAGAAAAATGTAATTTCTTACTATGTGAAAAATATGGTTCCTTAAATTTATAGACAAGAATCCCAGCCACTACCCATCAAAGAAGTTTCTTTTTCAAGAGACAGAAATAATTACAGAGTTCCACAACAGGTCATACACAGAGATTGTCTGTGAATTGTCCAAATCTAAGTGATACATCTAGAATGCAACCTCTACACCTTAGGATCAACATAGAACAAGGGATAAAGAGAACACCAATTCATCTTCAAATTCTCATCAATGAAGCTCCCTCATACAACAGTGGACCAGGAATACAAAAGGTCACAAATGGCCAAAACACAGAGAATAAGAGTCTTCAGAGTGTGGGTCCTTGGACAGGACTCCTGCATTAAAAGTCACCCACCCAGGGCTCAGGAAGCATTGTGGAGGAAGGGGCAGAAAAATTTTAAGAGCCAGGAAGGAGGTGCATGACCGTATGGAAATAATCCTACAGGCACCTGGGCCCCATCTCATACAAACCTACATCAATGGTGTAAGAATGCACAAGACCCATGCAAACTTAAGCAGACAAAATTCCAGCACAGAACTGTGGAAACAAAGAGCAGGCCACAAGCCTAGTTCAATAACTATTGGCGGCTGATGGGTGAGAAAGATCTGATCTTCTTAAAGGGAGGAACTCTAGATAGGCAGACTAGATCTCAATGGATAGATTTGCACTGAGGGACATCTGGTGACACTAACTTTACATGATAGGCCTTAACAGAGATGGCAGAATGTATGATCTCCAGTGTGGGCGGGTAGCTATGGGAGAATTCCAAAAGGGAAGGATGTATAAAGATGATTTTCTGTATGAAATACACAAAAATTCAAAAATTTTTAAAAGATGGTATAGAATCCTTCAAAATGACTACTCTTTATAATCCCTTCTTTCTATGATACACATATACACAAAAAATTAAACTACATTTGTATGGTTTTCTTCTGCTAATTCATATTAACAATTTATTTTTCAACTCAGTTCAAGAACCTCCATATATAAAACATAAAATCTCCCCTCGAATATGGCAAATTTCTCTCCCAACAAGTTCAATGAAATGGTACATTGTTAAAAATGCAATCTAGAGCACAGTAGAACTTTATTTATTTGAGAAAATAGCAATTCATTAATCAGGCTACCTCCAAATAGAGTTGTTGGGACTCTGTTGAAGAATACATTAAAAGTACTTGAAGAAATAAAGTATTAGACATTTAAAAAGTGTGAGAAATGAGCATTTTAGTTAAGTAATACAAACTTACTAAGGCAATTTGTACACATCAAGCAAATATTTTTATAAAAACATATAAACATAACCTGATTTTTACATACAAATGCACGTAGAACTTCACATTTGCAATTGCCTAAATGGTCACATACAGTTATGAGTGAAGGTAAGACTTACAGAAATGTGTCTGAAAAATACTCAATCGTCTTTCCTGATAAGATATATTTCACTCTAGGACTACAAGAGAACTTTATATGCCTGCTAAACTGCCTCCTAATAGAATGTAAAAGTAAAACAAGAACACAGGTGTAAAGCTAGAAATATATTAAAAAAAAAACACAGAAACTCCACACTTGAATTGGCAAGCAGTAATTTACCTTTAAGTAATTATTTAAAAATTTTTCAGTTTCTTGTCCTGGATAAGTGAAAACATAAAAATTTACCACTATATTGATAAATAGATTGAAAAAAGATTCTTCGTAAAGTGTGTGGTGTGTGTGTGTGTGTTTGTGTGTGTGTGTGCGTGTGTGTGTGTGTCTGTTTAAATCTCACTAGAAATTTAGATAATGTAGCTCAATGGTAGGGCTTTGGCTAGCATGTGTGAGTCCCTGGGTTTGATCCTTAATGCTGCAAAAATAAAGATTATATGTTGAAATATTATTTAATAACCGATATGTGTATGTGTTTGCATAGTCATCCCAAAGTTTGTGTAGAAAGTCATATTTAGATATCTATCTAATATTTTAATTACAATGCTGTAACATTTGCATTTAGCTTAAGTACATCCTCCTGCGTATTTTAAGGCATCACTAAGTTACTTATAATAATTGCTACAAGAAAAATATATAATCAAATTTTGTGTACATTACATAATTTAGGAAATAATGATGGAGATAAGTCCATGCCTATTCAACAGGTTTTTCTTTAATTTCTATGATCAGCTCTTTGAATTCTTAAACTGGAAACTGCTATATTTGAACATCTTGCAAGTTTTCAGATATTTAATTTTGAGAAAAATCTTCAAACTATGCCCAAGAATATATATAATTAACATAAAAAAGTGTATGATATTATGAATTATGAATGTGTATGTAATGAAATTATCACAAAATTATTCATATAAACATCATGTTGGCTTTATATTTTGAAGATCTATAGTACTGTCTAATGTTGAAACAAGAGTTTCCAATAATCACAGATAATTTTGCATTATTTTAGATACAGTATTGTCTCATTCTATTGATCCGTTCATGCTGAAAATATAACTTCAGTGGTCATAGTAGCCTAAAACAAACAAACAAAAAAACATTGCAATCATCTGAAGTTAGTAGGATAATGCATTGTGAATTTTGTGCTTTTATTCCAAACTAATAATTTGGCTGGATTAAGAGCTTGGTTATAGGAATTCAAGGATTGGAAGCATTGGAATCTGCAAAATTACATTTAATACATTTTCCCCATCTAAGAAAGGCAGCCTCTCTTCCATCTGTTTTGCTCATCTGTGATCTGACAGATGGATTCTACCCACAAGCAGTGAAAAACCTTCTTTTAAAAATGAAAATTAATTAAATCAAATGCAAAATCTCACATCGTTACAAAGAATTGTTTTGATGAAAATTGTATTGGAGCACTGATAACATTATTTAAGTATCTGTATTCAGCTGGTGTTGAATGCACTTTTACTAATACAGTTGTTAGTTTGCCAGGCAGGGACGCTGCTACAGAACTTGGCAACACTGTGGCTTCTTAGAGTGCTCTTGTTTGGAGTAACCCTGATTCACTATAAAGACCAGATCCTTCAAAAGTAAACTGATAATCACAATCCCTTTTACTTTTTCTCTTTTAACTAATAGTTACTGTTAAAATATTGTTCTGACCAAGGAAAGATAAAAGGAAACCTACTGTGTTTTATCTCACGGTCTTAAAACTATTTTCACAAAGAAAAATACTTTAATATGGTTGAAGTAGTGGTGCACAGCTATAGTCTGAGGACTCGGGATGCTTAAGCAGGAAGATCAAGTCGAACCCCCCTCTGGTCCATGTAAAGAGACCCTGTTTCAGATAAATAAACCGTATCAGACAGTATATAAGAGTTAGTTATGGCTTTGAGGCATTTTAGATGAGGTTTCCATTTTTCTGACACAGTAGAGTATACATCCACTTGTGTTGTCTCTGTCTCTCTGTATGATACTGATACAAAATCAAATAACAAGTAACACATGAATTAAGCTTTCCTGAGGCATTGTCTCAGACTTGTGCTTTGAAATAGGGCATGAACATGAAAAGAAGACTAACAGAGAAATATCTGTTCCATGAACCTGTTTATCCGATGCTTATGCTAAAATTCATGAATTGCATATATGTATGCATATGCTATGAAAGATTTAGAAACAAACTTTTAATATAAAATACAAAAAAGCCAAGCCAGTTGTGTTGGCACATACTTTCAATTCCAATACTTGGGAGGCATAGGCAGGCAGATCTCTATGAAATAGAGGACATCCTGGTCTATATAGAGTTCCATGTCAACTGAGGCTACAGAGAAACCCTGAGGAAAAACAACAAAAATACAAATAAACAAACAAATTCCCCAAGCAACAATAAGCAAAAATCAAAAAGCAACCTAGATTAAAGAGCCACATGAACCTCCTAACACCCTTCTGCCTGCCAAATTTCAGCTGTAATGGAAAATTTCTGGCTGCATTTCAGGCAACCATTGGGCTATTGTGATTTATCTGCATGTAATTTAAACACCCTGAGCATGGTAGGAGACATCTGTTGCATAATCTTTCACCTATGATGGCATGAGGTGGATAGAAACCATGAGCATAGAGCATAGAACATTTTTCCATCATCTGGTTTTTCCTTCAATAACTTTCTTCAATATCTTTAAGATTTTATTTCTTAAAAATATTTTATTATTTTTATTTTATGTGTGAGTGTATTTGCATGTATGTAAGTGCATTCATGTCTTGCAATGCCCACAAAGGTCAGAAGAGGGTGTCAGATTCCCTGGAACTGAAGTAAGGTGGTTGTTAAATGCCATGTAGGTGCTTGAAATCAAATCTGGCTTCTCTACAAGAACATCGAGTGCTCTTAATAGCTGAGTCATTTCTCCAGCCCCATTAAGTTTTTATTATAAAAGTATTTCAACATCATTGTTTTGTTTTATTCCAAGATATTTTATGATTTTTGAGGTTATCATGATTTATTTCTTAGCATGTTTTTGTTGATTTACAAGAAGGTTACTGATTTTGGGTGTTACTACTTTGGTGAATGAGCTTATCAATGCTCACAGTTTTCTGGTTGAGTTTTTAGGGTTGAAAACTGCAAAGGTCTAATTTGATTTGTTCCTTTCTAAGCTATGTAAACTTTATGTCCTTCATTTCTTGCTGTAACTAAAATTTCAAGCCCTGTATTGAACAGGAGTTGAGAGTGTGGACATGCTTGTCTCTTTCTTGATTTTAATGGGAATGTTGGAATTTTTAGTATAGTATAGTATTGGCTATGTATATGTATATACTATGTATACTTAGTATAGTATTGGCTATGGCATTGATGTGTATTGCCTTTATTATGTTGAAATATGTCTCCTGCATCTCCAGATTCTCCATGGCTGTTATCATGTCAAATTCATTTTCTGCATCTAATGAGATGATCATGCTGTCTGTTCTTGAGTCTATTTATATGTTGGACAGCATTTCTCTTCAAAATATTCAATAAAATATAAAAAAAGAAAATGTCCAAATATTTTCATGAAGCCAGTACCACTCTTACACCAAAATTAGCAGAAATCCACCAAAAGAAAAGTATAGGACAATCTCTCTGATGAACATAGGTACAAAAATGACCAGTAAAAAAATGGCAAACTCAGAAAAGAGTACATCAAAAATATTATCCAACATGATCAAAGAGCCATATTCTCAGAGGTGCAGGGATGTTTCTGTCTATACAATTCAATAAATGTAATCTCTTCTTTGTTTTTAAAGTAGAAATTTTGCTGTGAATTTGAGACTTTTTTCTTTCAAATCCAAGGATTTAACAGGATTTCTTGAGGTGTTCCTTTAGCTATATTTGACATAATTTCACTTGTTTTTTTTTTACTTTTTTTTCTGAAATTGAAAGTATGCTTTTC
>NW_008335971.1:629294-638547 GCF_000622305.1 Nannospalax galili | reverse complement strand
TTTTTCTAAATATTTTTATATTCATAATTGACTTCCTAAGAGTGTTGTTAAGAAGACGTATGTTTTTTCAAATACTTTAATATTTGGTAGATTTGTATTGAAGTTCAGAAAATGTTACATTCGTTAATACTATAACTCAGCTTTACAGAATATTTTCATTGTTTTGATGAGTGTTTGGTGACTATTAATTATGTCAAGTGGCTTGATAGCACTGCTTTAATTTCTTTCAGATTTTGCTGTGTACTTACTGTATCAGTTACAGAAACTGGAGATGCGAAGTCCCTACAATGGTTAGCTTTGTAATTTTTTAATTGTAGAAGTTTATAGATTATGTATTTGGTCCCTGTTTTTAATCTATTGGTGCATAAATTTGTAAATTTATCCCTTTACCACATTGCAATAGTCCTCTTAACAACTGGTAATACAGTTTGTTCTGAAGCAATTTTTTATGATATTAATACTCACAGTCTGAGTTTATTACATTAATTTGCTATTGGGGTGTTTCTAAGTTGTACTGTGTTTCTAACTGCATAAAGAATCAGCCTGTCTTGGCATTACTTTTAAAAATCAATAGTGGATCTGAATTCCAAGAGTTTCTTCCTTCAGATCTCTCATTGAACTGTGCTCCTGAGTCAGGCCTCACTCATACATTTATTCTATTTCCCATCATGCATTGGGCAAAAACAAGCTTGTAGCCACACTTATCACAGAATCTTCCCCTTTAATACTACGTCCTAAAATATTTCATACACACAATTTCAAGCACACTTACCAATTCTTACTGCTTTCAATGAGGATGTGAATACACAGCTTCCAGCACTTTGATTTGCTAATTCAGTCACACCCACAGTCATTCACAATCTTAGGTGGAGAGCAAAGACTGGTCCAGAGGGACCAAAATGAGATGCCCAGGTCACAAGGATACATGGCTCAGTGAGCTTGTCTGCATTATAGATAGTAGCCTGTGATGAATGCTCCAGTAAATGTCTTTAGTCCAGATACTGTCCACGTTATGTATCATTCCTACATTCTATGGAATCCATCTATTTTTAAAGGCCAACACTTTGAACAACATATCTATGGATTTACATTTTTGCCCTGTCTAAAAATCATTATTTTGAAACAATGTTCTTAGACTATTTTTATTTTATTTCAATGACTAGATTTATACTGCTTATCTTGCTAATTATAGTCTTTCAACTGATTTCTAAACTATATTTCCCACTTGTAATGCTTTCTATTAGATATGAACTCATCATATATCATGTATTGATTTAATAATTTCATCTAACTTTAATACTTGAGAGTTTGGGATTATAGCCCATTATAAATTATAGACTAACATCAAGTAACGTTATTCTATTTCACATATAAAAACATAGAATATCATGATATTCTTCCCATTTCAATCATTTCTAGTATATATCTGCGTTAGTATAATAGCAAATACACTGGCTGGAGTGATGGCTCAGCGGTTAAGAACACTGGTTGTTCTTGCAGAAGACCCAGGTTTGGATCCCAGCACCCACATGGCTGCTAACAACTGTACGTAACTCCAGTTCCATGGAGTCTGACAGCCTCTTCTGTCTTTCGTGGGCATTGTATGACATGGATACAATTACCTACACACAGGCAATACAAGCATACGCATAAAAAAATAAATAAAATATTTTTTAAAAATAGGTAGCAATACACAATTTATTATGTTTTATATTCCTTAGCTTTCCAACTGTCAGGAACAGCAAATCAGAATAATTTAAACATTAATATGGATTTTCTTTCTTATGTAAATTTACATTTATTTGAATGTCATATCCTTGTACTGAAAGAACATTATTTAACACTTACTGGAGTATTGAACCATAAATAATCATTTTCCTAGCATTATATTTCAGGTAGAGTCATTTTTTTGTTTAGCCTGAAGAGACATTTTTCAATGTAAATGATTTGAACTTGAGATTTCTCTTTTTCTTTAACTTTCACTATACAAAACTGTTGTTCTATGGTATAGATAGCAGAGATTCTGATGAACTAAGTTTTAATTTTATCTTCTTTTTTCTTTTCAAAAATCATTTTCTTTCTTGGTTGTTTTCAACACTGTCTTTTCAAGATTTTTGTTTTTCTACTATTAGACCCAATGACTCAGACAGTGTGTTTGTGTGTGTGTGTGTATGTGTGTGTGTGTATACTTGTAAGAAGTCTTCTTTGATTTTCTTAATTTCTAGTGCATATAGTTTCGTATATTTAAATGTATTCATAAGTTTTTTTATAAAAAGTTTTTATAATGTCTCTTTAACTCTTTTTTTTCCTCCCTGCTTTGTCTTTAATGTCCTCTTGAAATTCATCTATCATGCCAATTGATATTGTTCCAATATGCTTTTTTTTTTGGACAGAGTCTCCTTCTAGCCACAACTGTCCTAGAACTATGTGGATCAGGCTGGCTTCAATCTCAAAGAGATCTGTCAACCTCTTCTGAGTGTGGGGACTAAAGGTACACACCACTCTGGGCTTCCAAAATATATTTTTACGTAATCCAAAAAACTTTTTTGATTATTGGTATTGTTTATATCCTCTCTTGTTTTCATCATTGATAATATATATTTATATTGATTTAATTTCATTAATCCTTTCCTTGTCTGTCTTATCTACTGAGAATAACTACTATGAGCTGAATCAAATCCCCACCCCCAACAAGTATGTTGTAGTTTAATAGCCAATACTTCAGCAGCTTGATTTGAAATTATATCTTTACAGAGGTAATGGATTTAAAATGAAATTATTAGAGCAATTCTTGACAAAGTATGACTTATGCTCTTACACAAAGGAAGATATGGTCATAGATCTCAAATGTCTCCTATTTTCTCCATATATACAGAGACTATGATGTGAAGCTGAGGAGAGAAGTCTGTATGAAAAAGATGATTGAAGTGATATATTCAAAAGATTAAAAATCTGGAGCCTACAAGAGAGGAGAAGGTATGGGTAGGATCATCTCCTTGTGCCTTCTGAGGAATCATGTTCTTCCAACACCTTACTATTATCCTTCTAGAATGAAGAGTCTGAAAAAAAAATCATTGATTCTTTAACTACCTTAGTCTTTGGTTTGATTCTATTTGGTGGTTTAATACAACAGTCATTATATCTAATATAATTTATTTTAATATATTCCTGACATCTTTTCTGTATTTTATTTTTAATATTTGAATTTTATATGAATGTCTAGAATATATTAAAAAGTGAAAAATAAAATATAAATGATTTAAGTCAAAATATTTAGAATTTCTTGATCTTTTACTTCCTGAGCAGAGAAGGCTGTAAGCATGGTGCATCTACCTTCATTTGCCAACAAGGAGGAAATATACATAGCCTGCTGCCACCTAGGTAGGGTTCAAGCTGCTTGACTGTAGTCACACATTAACCAACACTTCTCCTCTATACAGATTCTCTATGACTCCTGCCACATAATATAAGTCCTATATGCCAAGTAGTACAGGTCACACATTAGTTAATGCATCTCGCTCTCCATGCAAAGACTTGATGTCCCTTGGATACCGTGAAATACCATGTTTTACATGGATCAAGCTGAAGCCACTTCCTTCAGATCCGTGTGGCATTAATATAGTTCATGAATGAAAGATGATTTACCTAAGTACCTTTCTTTCAAATTTACCCTTCTCCTCCTACTTCCTAAAATCCAACAAAATACACTTCTCTGTTCATTCATAATCACGTGATTTTCCACTAGATTATATAATGTGTTAATTCTAGTTATTTAAATTTTGTATTCAACATTCCTCAAATCCTTGTACTCTGTTAATTGTTCTGCTTCTTGACCTTAGGCTTCTTTTCTCATCTCATGATTTTAGATTAAATAAACCCTCTGATATGCAGGCTACTAGAAATTCAGTAATGTTTATGTGTGGAAGCAGCTATTTACCTATTCATTATTTTTCATAATACCTGCATGTGGGAGACTGTGGTGATCCAGTTTTTATTTATTTATTTATTTATTTATTATTTATTGATTGATCTTTTTGAGACAGGGTCTCCCTGTAGCCCCAGCTGGCCTGGAACTCACTATGTAGACCAGGCTGGCCTTGAACTCTCAGAGATCTGTCTGCCTCTGCCTCCAGAGTGCTGATAGTAAAGGCATGTGCCACCACGCCCCACGTGATCCAGTTATTTTTTAAGCTTTGCTTTATCTTTACAAAGATCATCTTTAATGTTGCCAAGGTTACCATACCGTTCTCTTCAAGTTCCTGTCACGTATCCCCAATTTATGGTGAAGAATAAGTCACTAGAAAAGTTTCCTTAGCTTTTCTTTCCACTCTCTGCTCTGAAACCTCACTCCTCCCCCCAGCCTCAGAAGATGTCCTTTCTCGGGGCTGGAGAGATGGCTCAGTGGTTAAGAACACTGCTTGTTCTTGCAGAAGACCTGGGTTCGAATTCCAGCACCCACAAGGGAGCTAACAACTGTCCATAACTCCAGTCCCAGGGCACCTGACAGCCTCTTTTGACCTCTGCAGGCATTGCATGACACTGGTGTGTTTACCTACATGCAGGCAACACACACATACACATAAAAAAAAAAAAAGATGTACTTTCTCGTGATCATTTATTAGTACAGTAGTCTGAATCATGCTTCCCAATTCGGACTCGCTTTCCTGCTGGCACACATCTAGAGGTCCTATCTCTCCTCCCACTCTACTCTTAGTTTTGGTTCTCCTCTGTGTTCCCAGATGTCGGACCAATGTTTTCCCATTTACTCGCTTTATTCTCACCCCAATCACAGCCCACTCTGCTAGAACCTTTGCAAGAATTTTCATAGCCCAGCGAGTCTTACCCCTCTTCAAAATATAGGGTATCATTAATGAACAATCTGATCTTAAATAGTCAGCTCTCTATCTCTTAAGTAGTGTATTTCATTGTACTGTTTTCAAATCACTGTCCATTGACTTATCTTGCATTGTTTTACAGATAGACAGAAATGAAAAAAATAATCTATACCAGTCTTTGGTGAAATCTTTCTTTCTGTGACCTAGAGGGAGGATCTCTTTGACATGTATCATATTTTCAGTAGTATTCGTATGGTAAGAACTTATTTACTCGAGTCCTAGTCATAAGAAGATCAATATCATCATACCAGTAGGTTGTTTTGTGGTAGATACCCTCCCTGTGTCTCCACAGAATAATAGAGTGGTAACTGCCTGGTGTCTCTTCTTATGAGGGCATGAATCCCAGAATGAGAGCCTCATGTTCATAGCCTTCTTCTGTCTCTAAGTATTTGCCTATGGCATTTTTCCCCACATTTCATCACACTGGGATGTTAAGATTTTATTATGTGAATTTTATGCAACCACTGTAGATTACCCAATTATCATAACAAAACTATTTAGATTTAATGAAAAGATTATTATCACTTGTGAAGTAAAAAATTTGCTCATAAACATGATTCATAGAGTAGGCCTATCTGTAGTTAATTGTGGTGACAGCACTTGCTGTTATTACATACCCATAGTGAGAAATCCACTTCATTCCAGTGATAGTCCATCCAGTGTTTACACTTCAGGCAACAGAGTACCAGTTAAGAGAAGTATTTCAAAAATGACTTTTCATTTCTTTCAGTTTTTTTTTTAAAAAATGATTGCTATGTTTAACTAGTATTCTTTCATCTTTTGACAATTTCGATATGGGACATCCTTATTTCTATAGATAAGGATCATGTGAACAAATATTATTCAAATACTTTATTGTCATTAAGACTTCACAATGTTGCTGGAGCATCATTGTTCAGGTCTTTAATCCCAGCACTTGGGAGGCAGAGGCAGACTGATCTCAGAGAAATCAAAGCCAGCCTGTTCTACATAGTGAGTCCAGGACAGCTGGACCTACAGGGAGACAATGTCTCAAAAACAATCAAGCAAAAACTTTGCATTGAATGGATTCACAGAATTTGGTAAGTACATTTTTTTTCAACTGCAGTGATGATTATAAAGTGTATTAAAAAGTAAATAGGTCATAGTTCCAAGTTATTACTGCTCTGAAAAAAATCCC
The DNA here is from genome assembly GCF_000622305.1 of Nannospalax galili. NCBI lineage: Eukaryota > Metazoa > Chordata > Mammalia > Rodentia > Spalacidae > Nannospalax > Nannospalax galili. The sequence goes on along the minus strand of NW_008335971.1, from coordinate 632,493 downwards.
TTTCAATTTTTCCAAAACTAAAACTTTGGTGAAAAAATTAGAGTTAGAAAAGAAGTAGAAAGAGAATTATAACACAAAAAGGACTCAAAGCTCAACTGCTCATACTCTCTTAAATTATAATTTTTTTTCTGATTAAAAATTCTTATTTCTTTCCCAGTCATATGTGAGAGATAGAATGATGTAATAAAGTTTTTTTCTTCTAACTGGAGAATTTAAAAAATTCAGAAATATAAAGTAAAGTAATTACCACGAGAGAAGATTATCTGTAAACTATACAAGAGTGCTTACATATAGATGCAGAGTAAGAGAGAGATTTAGTGACTGGGCTAATGTATTTAAGGAGGAAGAACTTTGCCATAGAAATAATTTGTCCTATACATAGGAAATTTTATAAAATGAAAATTCCAAGCTAATGAAGTCTTGAGCTCTATAGTAAATAGTTTATGAAATTAGTAGCATTTCATTTAAAGAAGTATGTGACTGAATTATATGGATCAAAGTTCTGGTATATGGGAGTGTTATTCATTTTATGTATTAGTATTGCACACAGAACTTTTTGTATTACATTTTAATCCCTAAAGACTCAATATTTAAATAAATTTTAATAATTAGGAAAATTTGTGACTTTTTGTCATTTTTTATAGTGCATCATACAGGAGAATTTCTTCATGCCACAAAGCAAATTTCACTTATACAAATGTATAGTTGCATTTCATGTACTCAGTTATAGCTTGCTGTACTTACAAATAGCACAACAGAGACAGGCATGGTGGCATGAGCCTTTAATCTCAGCCCTCAGGAGGCAGAGGCAGGTGGATCTCTGCTAGATGGAGGCCAAACTAGTTTACATCATGACTTCCAGGCAGGTTGTGACTAAGGAGAACCTGTCAAAAAACAATCAACAAAACAAATAGCAAAACAGAGTAGGCCTTAGAAATATAATTCTTTTTATGACCACATTTGATTTAATAAACAATATAGCTCATGAAGTGGCTCTTAAGCAAATCCGATAAATTCAGGTAGGGTAGGGCATCATGGGAACCCACATTTGTTAAAAAATGCTTTGAAGCATTTGGAAGTGGGATCCATGGATCAAGCCATACCACAGCCACGGATTCAGAGTCAGACATTTTCATTTGTCTCAACTAAATTTCATTAGAAGAAGACATAGGGTAGGCAGAGTGGGGCATCCTGGACTATATTGTGAGTTCCAGGACGTCTTAAACCATTGCACAGCTGACAATACCTGGGGAATAAACATCCCTGATTTTTTTTTATCTTAAAATAAAAATATAATTGAGATCTGGAGAGATGGTTTAGAGGTTAAGAGCACACTGACTATTCTTGCAGAGGACCCAGGTTTGATTCCAAGCACCCATATAGCAGCTATCAAACATCTATAACTCCGGTTCCAGAGTATTTGATGTCCTCCTTTGACCTCCGTGGGCATTGAATTACAGGGATATGCTTATATGCATGCAGGCAATATACTCATACATGTAAAATAAAAATAAACTGCTTTAAAAAATAAATAAAATTTAGCAGAATATTGGGCTTCTGTCCATTCTCTGTTACTTCTCTCCTTTTTCTGTTTCTTCCTTTGCCTTCTTTCTCTTCTCTCTCTTTTCTTTCTTATTCATTATTTTCTCTTTTTTGATAAGCAATTTTTTTCTTTTATGAGAAAAATGATCATAGGAGATAAATTGGAAAATTTAGACCATCTTTATTGGAAATATACACCTGTAATCTCAGCACATAAAAGGCTGATGAAGGAGTCTAACATATTTTATGACAAATTTGAGTACATGGTGAACCTGGGGATCACCTAAATACAGGGAGAATATATTTCAAAAACACCAAAAATGAGAGAGAGAGAGAGAGAGAGAGAGAGATACTGTTCTTAAATCCAATTGCATGCAAGCATCAGTCTTATATCAATAATACTTTAGTCAGAAATAAAGTAGAAACTATATCCATGTACATGATTCAATCATTTAGGATGCTGATGGAAGTATAAACAACTTTACAATATTTTGTAACACTGAAGAATATTCATATAAAAGAGCACCAGAAAAACCCATTTTCTAAGACTAAACATAAATACTAAAATTTGCTGTCAACCCAGGAAGAACATTTTGTATTACCATAAAATGCACTATAAATACATACGTTTCTAATGAAACCAAAATACAAAAGTAACATGAAAGTGGAATTAAAAAATACAGAAAAGATATAAAAAGTCAATTCTTGGGACTGGCGAGATGGCTTTGGTTCAGAGCACTGGCTGTTCTTCCAGAGAACCTGGGTTTAGTTCTGTACCCACATGTCAGGTAACAACCATCTGTGGCTCCAGTCCCAGTGTATCTGGTGCCCTTTTCTGACCTCTACAGGCATTGCACACATGTGGTGTACTTAAATACATGTGGGCAAAACATGCACACCCCTAAAATAATGAATAAAATATTTAAAACATTAATTATTCCTTCCAATATATAGAAAGACTGGAGACAAAGATGGATGTACATATTCTCTCTGTCATGAGCAAATCAGAATTCAAATATTAAAAACATCAAAGATACCAGAGGGAACCATGTTATTCCTACAATCTAATGACAAATTATACATAACAGATCAAGAAATATATCTCTAGATAAGGTTTATTTGAGACCAACAGATCATTACCCAAGATTTATCTGCATGACACACAGTAATTAAAAATGTCAGAATGGTGGAACTAACATTCTTGGATGTTTAACAGACATACCTTGAGATCTATACTAATTGGGTCAGAGGGACACAAAGGACACTTTTTGCTCCTTGCCCTCCTAGGTTGATTAGTTCCCAGGGATCATGAGCATCTCGTAAATTGTCCTATAATGGTGGAGGGTCATCTGACCTCTTGATCAAAGAGGCCAAGGAGACCCCACCAGATGGACTTAAACCAGTGTCCAGTCTATAAAGAGGAGGGTCAACACGGAGGAATCATTTCCTCCATGCTTCCAAGAGAAGCCAACAATGGTCGAGCAGGACCTTTGACTTATCTTCACATAGATGGAACTGGTAAAAGAAAGGAGCCAGGGGCTCCTCCCAAGCCCATGGGACCCCTGAGGAACAGATCCTCAAACGACCTCAAGAGTAAAAACAAATCAGTTTATCTGGTCCAATTGTATGTCCTTAAACACCCAAAAGGGAAGTATAA
>NW_008335971.1:596782-629084 GCF_000622305.1 Nannospalax galili | reverse complement strand
CTGGATCGTAGGCAGTAAGACACAGAACTCAGCTCAGTCAGTGGTACAGCCCTTTTATTCAGTGACTTAGCTCAGCTCCAAGTCTTGGTGATCCAGCTCCAATTTATTGAGGGGAAACCAGGATACTTATACTGTGGGGGCAGTGGTAAAAGCCTTAATTGATAGGTGCTTTTAGGATGCCCTATTTACATGTGGTGGTGGGCTCCTGCCAGGCTGCCAGACGTTATCTGATTATCACAGAGGAAAACCTGGCAGTTCCTATGCCAGAGGCCATGTATCTGTGACGGCTACTTCAAAGATGAGTCAGGAAGAGAGTAGGGGGGCACCCTGCTGAGAAAAGGAGTCTCTGCAAAAGAACGCTGAGCCCCTTGGGCTATCCGGATATGGAGAGACTTTGACTTAACACAGCAGGGGTTCCCTCAGAAAAATGTTATTGAATAGGTTAATGCTGTTGTAAAGAAATGCTTCTTTTAATTAAAATATAAAAATAAAAAATAACATCAAAGATTGAGGCTTTTCTTCATTCCAAGTTGCTACACATGAAGGAGAAGATAAGAATGTGCTTAGCTTATATAGTCAGTACTGAAAAGGTCCTGAAGTAGAAAATGAAAATGAGAAGAGCTTCAAATTAGGAAATACTGACACCAAGAATTTAACTGTGTATTTAGAGTCTGATGATATGAAAGATGCTTTTCAGCATTTGCTTTCAAACACAGGAAGAATCTCAGATAAAACCAAGTGAACACTACCTGCCTTTTTCCATATTGAATTACCATTTTATTTATGATACGGAGTCAGCATTGTGCTAAGCATTTAACCCGTGAAACTGTGTTGCCTTTAGGAAAAAGTACAAAATATCTGTAACAAAAGATTTGAAGCTAAGCACATCTGAACTTAAGTATGTGCAGGATTATGAATATCTCTATCATCATGGCCAAGCTACCTGCTCCTTACCTGTATGTAGATATACCCTTGTACTAAACACTATTTGCATTAGTGGAGGTAGGGGCTATGGAGCAATAGTTTTGTTACAAATATTAAGCTATAGGGCAAATAAACATCTTAGATTTTATTAGATAATTGGTACATAGTTTAGCTGTTCATCTGATAATAGGAGTCTTTTTAATTGTGTTGAGGTGAAATATGTGACACGATGAACAGGAGGAAGCACAAGGAAAGTAAAAAGCATCAGGGCACAAGAGATGCATGTGTTTCCACCTGGCTTTAATAATTCACCATTAATCCAGCAGTTTCAGAGAGTTACATTTATTATCTTGCAGTTACTTTAGAATTTTGTAAAGATATGACTGGACTAAAATAACCACAGCAACAAAGCAGAATTCATTTTGCAGGCTGGAGGGAGGAGATTCTCTTTCCTGCCATTTTACAAGTTCTGTAAACGGTGCATATCCACTGGACTACGGAACTTTCCAGCCCTCCTTCTATTCTCCTGCACGTCTAAGGCCTTTTGTGATGACACTGACCCTTGTCATTACTCCAGGAGAGTTCACTGAACTAAACCTCAAATACTTCTTCCATGAGCTACACATATTAATAAGTCAGGGAATAGATATGTGCACATCACTGATATCTTAAAGAGAATTCAACGTGAGTTAGAGACAGGGAACTTCTTCTGCCACATAACCTAGATAAAAGGAACAGGTCGGAAGTGTTCTAGAAATTTGAGTTTATATACTTTTTCATTAAGTCAAGAAAATATTCAAGATACAAATTGAGTTACTTTGACTATGAATCTAAAATAATTATTTGGGTTTTCTTCTCAAGATGTATATTTATTGATGACTTTTTATACTCAATAGAAATTAACCATCTGCATTGATCCTCTCAAACACATGCCATTTATAACCATGTGTAATAATAAGTGGATGACTGAATCATAGCAAAAAACAGATTCAACTAATAATTATGTGACTGCAACAGAAACAGGATGAAACAGTAAACTTTTAACAATGAGATAAACGAAGAGCTGTAAAATACAAAGATAACTTAGATAATTTGTTTTCATCTAGAGAAGTGGCCATCCTGTCAAAGTATTCCAATATGAATTTTCAATAACAAGCTTGCATTTTCATTCTGAATATGCAAATGCTATTTAATTTTGCCATCTGTTCTCAGAATGATTAAGTGTAAGTTTATCTGTGGATGATAATTTTTATAATGCACTGAATGCCAAGACACTTCTAAATGCTGTTGAGGGAGAGTATTTTACTTTATTTTCCAAAATTATAAAGCAAATGATTTTAATGTGAAATAATGATACAGTTATTACTACTTTAACATAACTTTTACTTTTCCTTCTTTCCAAGAATTGTGGAGAGTATATTATCAGAATTTTGCCCTCATTCCTGGTACCCTTACTGGGATGTTTTCAATACTTCCATTTATAAATTTTATCTCATATTTGGCACATTTAAGAACAAGTATTGATATTCAAGTGCTCTTCTGAAAATGGTTAGTGAATGTGGAAAATCATAATGTTGCAATATTACAATTGACAAAATATCAATCGAGTGAGTTTACAGGTGAGTATTTTCATTCAGGCTTACAGGTGAGTATTTTCAAAAGATGAATAAATAGTACTAGGAGAACATGTGGTACTCCAAAGGACAAAAGAAGCAAATTAAACTAAGTTAAGAACTAAAAATTATTATGCATTTAAAATTTAATTTTTCCAAGTAACAATAGAAATATGAGGTTCTACTTTTCAGAAAATATAAAGCTGTTTGCTTAGAAATTGCCCTATGAAAGAAATAACCTAAAACACAGTGAAGATAAATAAAATATAGAGATTTTAATAACTTAATTTGACATTTTAATTAGGCTAGGGATTTTCCTTTAAGTTGGTTAGGCTAGGAAATATTCTGGCGAGTTGATAAGACAGCTCATTGTAATATAACAAGGAAACAAACACAAGGCTCTTGAGGTCTCACAGTCTCTTCCTTATTGCAGTTAACTTTTCCTCTCATAAGATTTCATCTTTTACAAAACTCATGGGCATGTCTCATTTCCTTAATATCTTCTTCTTAATAACTGTTATTTTGTTGACATAAGATTGAACAAATGTTTTAAAAATTCTCTGTAATAAATATTAATTCATCTTAATTATAAATTATAATATGTTCAGCTTTCTAAATATTCTCATAGAACAAACCTATTCATCTGATAATTTTAAGATGTTTAAAATATGCTCAATTTCCCCCCCAAAAAAGAACTCTTTATTGTCTTTATTCATGTATAATTGCTTGCTATTTCCTCAATTGCAGCTGACATTTTTATATTTTAGAACATCTTTACTTTCTAAAGGCCTTTAGCATAGACTAGCGTTTTTATTTTTAAATTTACACATCCATGGATTGACAGACTTGTTCTGCTAAAGTCTCTGTGTTATTTATCTTTGGAAAAAGGAAAAGCAAGCAAAATATTCTTAATACTTCATAAGTCAGCAGTGGTGCAATCTCACCAGAAAACTTTTATTTAGATATAGCATTTGTTCATGTAATAAAGTTAATTAATTACATATATGCTGAGAAATTGGGAAAAATAATTTGGATTACTTGCTATAACAAATCTAATTTCTAAAAGTATTGGGTTATTTTAATCTTGAAAACTAGTCTAATTTTTTTCCTTATACATTATGCTATAATGAAAAATCGTCAATGCTGACATTGATGATTAACTTGGACTAGTGGTGTCTTTGGTATAAAAATATTATTATAATAATTTTGAGAATTAATATATTGCAAAAATTACATGAAACATGGATTGGATCGTAGAACACCTGGTCTGTAAAACATATTTCAGGATTTTTTAATTTCCTATTTAAGAATGCCTACTTCATTTATTAATGTAAAAGTAATTTTTTCCATGTACATGTGTATAGATGCACATGTCACAGATAACATGTGGATACTAGAGGACCAATGGAAGGGGTCAGTTGTGTCCTACTATATGGGTCTCAAATATACAATCCATGTGGTTAAGGATTTGTGGCAAGTAACTTAACTGACTGAGATATTTTTCCAACTCTGGAATGATATTTTAAAATATAACAGAGGATCATATTTCATACATCATTACTTAAAGAATATGATCTTTTAAAATGTTCATTTCAAATAAATATTAAATATGTCAGGTAGACATAGACAAACAATGTAAAATCATTTTAACACACTACCACTTTACATTATATCATTATATCATTTATCATTATAATATACTAATACAATAATGCTGACTCAATGTACCACTTCGGCTCATGACCTTCACTAACTTTTAAGCAATGTGCATGTGAAAGGTGCACAGTAATGAAAATAAAGTAGGTCATTTACACTCCATTTAGAACTTTCAGGAAATAAAAAGCATTTCATAAACACAATTCTGATACAGGACATAATCTTTATCATAAAATGATATACTGAGGACAAACACAGACAGATTGGTAAGGTAATTTTGGGATTTACGTCAGTTACTTGAGTGCTCTTAGTTATTTTGTCTTTTTTTAATAAGCTATTCAAGTAATAAAAGAAATAAATATATGCTAGAATAAAATGAAATGAAATTTATAAAATGAATTAAATTGCTGAAATCTTTTGACATGAAAGAACTGAAGAATAATTTCGATAGTTCAAGAGCTTATTTTCTGGATAAAATATTATCAACAGAATATGTTTCCATATTGAAATAAAAAGTTATATACTTTTTATGTATTTTAAATCTCTGATGACATTAAACTCCTTAAATAGATTAACAGTGAACACAACACATTTAGGGATGTCTCAATTTTTTGTAGCTTTTCTCTACTTAAAGGAAATACAGTGAAATAAAGATGATCTGTTAGTGAACTTTCCTTTTTAATGCTAGATCCACTAGAGAGTTAAGTGTAAAACTAAAATTTTAAGCAATTGATAATAGGTTACTTGATATAAAATGCCACATCTTTCTTTATTGAATATATTTGATTATAATATCAAGCAAAATTACTTATAAAATGTTTTAAACATGTCACTTTTAATAACATACTTGGCAAGAATAATTTTTAGAGATTGCCATGGCATTAAATTTAAGTACTGGCTGAGTTTTTTGGGATGGTATGAGAAGAATTTTTATTTCATATAAAAGAGCATCCACCACAGTCAATGCTTTAGCTGAAATTTATAAAGCATAAATAATAATACAAGTGTATAATTTTGTAAGTGCTTATATTTGGTCACCTGTATTTTTATGCTCATACATTTGATAAGACTGCATATTAAAGAATGCCAAATGTGATAACAAAACCAAACCGTCTTAATCATACACTTCTTATCTCCTTGGGGGAAAAAAGAAATTAGTGAAAAATGGCCATAAAAATTATGGTGTAACATATCAGCCTATATTATTTTTAGAGAATTTCTCTCTCTCTTTCTTTCTCTGTATATATATTTATGCATATGATATATATGCATGTATACATATATACATATAATAATATATTATCATACTTCATGAAATTTGTTCATCACTGAAACTTATTTATTTTTCTCAGTTGAAATATCATGTTATGGGCTTCATTTCACTTTGAGTATTTTACCTTTTTATTAGTACTTTTCCTTCACAGAGGTATTCAAAATTGTGGTATCATTTTTTATGTTATTTACTAAGTTTATATTCTATTGAAACCTTGTGAATGATTAACACTCCACAATATATTATGCTGCCATTCATTTGTAATATTCTAAATCAACTATAAGATTGGTTATAGAATGATTATTTTTAATGTATGAAATAATATCATATCTGAGACTATAAACTACTACTAAAACTATGGAGTTTGGGCCTATTGATAAAATTGAGCATCATTCATTTTGAATAAAACATGTTAGTAACACTGTTTAGTAACCATCACTGAAATATCTACATCTTACAAAAAAATTTCACACCTTCAATGTTGACTTCTACCAATGGTAGAGTAGGAAGTTATTTGTTCTTTCATATATAAGAAAGGTAAATGTTCTAAACCATTTTGTGCACTAGTTTAAATGAATGAACCTTCTAAAAACTGTGGATTTAGAAGAATTAAATCTTATTCTTGAGTGTTAGCAATCTTAAGAAGACATCTTCCTAAAAAAAGATATCTTCCTTGTTGTTTGATATTAATATATCCTTATGTCAAATAGCTATTGATAAGATTAGAGCTGTACTTTGAGGTCATGAAAACAGCAATTTGTATCACAGATTTCCATAAACTAAAGCAGAAATTAAATGAGGCATCATATGCAAAAAACGTGCCCAACACCAAGTGCAGTGTTTGTTTTACATATATATTGTTCTCTTCTAGATTTCCTCCTGTTGCTGAGATAAAATATACTGACCAAAAGCAAATTATGAAGGGGTTTATGTTGTCTTATGGTACCTGGGGAATAAAGTCCATTATGGTGGGGAATACATAGCAACAATCAGAGAAATCATGGTGGCTGGAGCAAGAATCTGGAAGATCATGTTTCATTTACACACAAGAAAAAGAGGTAGAAGAGTGGAGGATCTATAAACCCTCAACACCCATCATCTCCAGCGATATACCAGCACCATCAGTGTTCTACCTTGGAAATGCTTCATAACTTCTCCAAACAGTACCACCAACCTAGTACCAAGCGTTGAATTACATGATCTGTTCAGTCATTTCTCACTGAATCCACCAGAAATTTTTTTCTACTATCCTTCTATCATGTAATTTGATATTCTATAGGTTTGGCTTGGGCAATAGTTTAGAGCTGTGCTAAATCAACCTTTCATTGGTCTAAAAGTCTTAATGAACTTGAATTTGATAATTTTACTGAAAGATGAAAGCAAGAAGAAATAGACTTTTGCTAATTAGAACCCTTTAAAAAGGTGTTTTTAAAAGATCATGGCTCTATTATTCAAACGCACACACACACACTCATAGATGTTTAAATTATTTTCTGAATTTATATGACATCTTTTTAATTATATTTTTATTGAAATTTTGTGCATTTCATACAAAATATCTTAATCATCTTTATACACCCTCCCCATCTGAACCCTTCCATACACCACCCACCTACCAGATTTCATGCATTCTGTCATATATGCTATAGCCTGTCTAGTCAAGTTAGCATACCTGGATATTCCTAGTACAAATTCGTATCTATGGTGTAGTCAGCCTTCTAAGTTTTGAATAAATATTCAGTTTATATATCTAATATTCAGTTTATATCTATCTATCTATCTATCTATCTATCTATCTTCTTTATGAATTCTAAAATTGTATTCAAAGAACATTTACTTTCAGATTAAGAGACTCATGTCAACAACTTTTTTAGAATTAAATGGAAATATCATAAGCCTCTGAAAATTTTTATTTATTAGCTTATTTTGCATGTATGAATGGTGCATTGTATACATTTAGGTAAATGCACCCACGGTCTGAAATGCCGCAGAGGCCAGAAGAGGGTGTCAGATACACTGGAACTGGATTTAGGGACAGTTGTTAGCTGCCATATGGGTATGGGAAATCTAACTCATGCCCTCTATAAGAGCACTCAGTGCTCTTAACCACTGAGCCATCTCTCCAGGTCCTATATGGCCTTTTTTATATTAATTTTTAAAGCATTGTGTATTTTCTCACATTTAACTTTTCATTTTTCTATGAAGATTCAAAAAGACTTGTCTTGCTTTCAAAGAGCAAGTGACTCCTGGATATGCCAATTTGTATTAGAGTACATGATGAGCTTCACATTTCTACCTGAACTTAGTGTTTATTGATATGTATAGTGGTTTGACATTTTCATTCTGAGATTCGGTTCATATTAAATATCAGTAATAACTTTTTGTGTGGAAATAAACCAAATGAATCAAACAAGAGTGAGTAAAATTTGTTTTGTGAGCCTTCCCTAGCCAGGTGGCCAACACTCTTGTTTTCACTTTCAAAGAGACTTAGAGGTACTCAGAAGGGTGAGATAGGTTCATAGTAAAAGAAAGATGATTTTAAATGTACCTGCTGCTGAGAACCTGGGGAATCAGGAAGGCTTATCAGAAACTTGGTGTCCTCTTTGTTGGATACATACAGCCTTTCTCATTTGTTGACTACATAGACAAATCTTAAGGGGCAGCAAGTAGGTAAATTCTGGACATTTTGTGCTGATTGTTCCGGAGAAATTTTGCGGCATTTTTGTCTGACTTGCTGCAAGCTGTACTTGAACACACAAAGTCATATTTCTATGCAGATTATTCCGATAGTTGGTATTATGGGATGCTTGCTATAGATTGTCGGTGAGAGTTTTATTTTACCTTAAACTGTAGTCAATTTCTTATTGTTTATCTATTTGCTCAATTTTCATAGGTAATTTAGTACATTGTGTCATAAAGGGTTTTATTCATTCTAGATTGAAGAGCAAGGAAGCAGTTATAAATGAACACACCTGTGTAGTATAAAGTTAACTAAGAAATGATTGTGATAAAAAACACATTTGAAAAAAATACCCTATGTACTAAATTTGGCTTGTTGGACACAATGTGAATATTTATTACCATTTGTGCTTCTGTCTTCAAATTATCATGCTTTTCAGGAAAAGCTTTCTCAAGAATATAACTAAAGGTGCCAGAGAGATGTTTCAGTAGTTAAGTGCACTGACTGTCTTGTAGAGGACTCGGTCTTGAATTCCAGCATCCACATGGTGGCTAACAGTCACCTGTAACTCCTGTTCCAGGGGATCTGATGATCTGTTGTGACCTCCGCAAGACACTGCATGACAAGGTGCACCTATGTATATGCAGGCAGGCAATACATATTTATGTATATATATATTATAAAAATAATGAATACTTTAAAAAAATACAAGTAGCCAATTTTAGTTGCATTTGTAAGAAAAGTTTCCTGTGTTATTTTGGAAATTTTCTAGGTATGTGAGTTGTGCAGGGTAGTGTCAGTTGTTAACTAGGCAAGTATGAGAAGAAAGTGCTTTTATTAGACTGACCTGTGGCCATGTCCTTGGGGCATTTTCTTGATTGCAGAGTGATGTGGGACCATCCAACCCACTGTAAATGGTGCCACCCCTGTACAGGTGGTCCTGTGCTTTAGAGGAAAGAAAACTGAGCACAGGCAAGAAGATCAAACCAGTATGCAACATCACTCCATGGTCTGTGTTTCAGTTCCTGCCTGGAATTTCGTGCCCTGAATCCTGTCTGAGTTCCCTGAAAGGCAGAATTTACATTGGAAGTATAAAATAAAATAAACTTTTTCTTTCTCTAATTTCTTTGCTCATTGCGTTTGACACACAAAAGCAAACTAGTGCAGACATTGGTACCAGAAATCTGGGGTATTGTTATGAAGATTCTCATCATTGTTGTACTGAGGAGGATTGTAGAAGTATTTGGAACTTTGGACTAGAAAGCCATTGAGTGCTCATAACTTCTTGAGCTCTTACTGTGGAGCATAGAACAGTAATCCTGAGAGAAATGTGGACTATGGACACCTGGTTTATGACTATGGTGGAGATTTGTTTGATACAATTTGGATTAAGAATCTATTGTAATGAAACATCTTTTGCTTTATGCTTTACTGAGACAATTGGCAGTGGTTGGCTAAGGCTCAGCAATTTACTGTGATAATAAGATAATGTTCAGACATTCTACAAGCATTTCTCATAGGGTTTCCTAGGGCATCACTTTTCCCTCTAGGCTCCCTAGCCCCCTGAGATTCACTCATCTTTATTCTTTTTTTTCTCCCATCTGCCCTCCCTCCCTTTCTAGTCACAGTGCCCGCATTATCCCTACCCTTCCCCCAATACCTCCCAACTCCCACCATGTTTCCTTTCCTACATATGCCTAGGAGCGGCTTGGTAGGGGATGCAGGGCCAGATAGAAGAGATGTCCCTTAAAGAGACAAACATGCCATACAGAACTCATAAAAAAATATGTCTCCTTGCAATAGATGGAGGCTACTGCAGAGTTGTACATCTGGTCAGGCACAGAGAACATATATGTGGGAGATGCCCAGTACTAGGTGACATATCTGCAGTTAAATCTCTACAACTAAACCTCATGGAACATAGCAGAATAACAGGTAGGGAGAGGGTTAGTGCACCACTCAACTCTTACCAGTGAGGCTTCCATGTACTTCAGAGTGCAATACACACAGAAGGCCACAACTGGTCAAGTTTTGAAGAATAAGAGACTGGAGAGTCTAGGATGGGACTCCTATATGGAAACTCACCCACCCACAGCTCAGGAACCATTGCAGAAGAGGATGTGGAAAATTTGTAAGAGTCTGGGCTGGTTCATGAACATAAGTAAGTGGAGGATTCCCGGCCGCTGGAGGTTTGCTCATATGTGCCTGCGGCAGCAGTGGCATTCAACACAGGACCCATGTCAGATCAATTAAACAAGGGCTCAAAGGAGAGGTGTGAAATAGGTGGCAGCCCAGCACTAGATTGAGAACTATTTGAGACTGCTGCTGGGTGACATAGTGTATGACTTACATATGACCACTGGATGGACTGACCAGACTCCAGTGGATGCATTTACCCTGAAGGATATTTGGGTACAAGCACCTGAATGAATAGGACTCAGCATGTATGGAAGAGTGTATAGGGTTTGGTGGGGGGATAGGGGGAAGCATGGATGGGGGAAAGGGTCTGAATTTCAGTGGGGAATATTGTGTGAAATTTTAAAAACTCAATAAAAATTAAAAAATCATATACATGTATGTGTGTGTGTGTGTGTGTGTGAGAGAGAGAGAGAGAGAGAGAGAGAGAGAGAGAGAGAGAGAGAGAGAGAGGAGGACCATTAAGGTGAAATTTTCTTGGAAGTATTTCTTCAGAATCAGCACACAGAAGTTTGGTCAAGAGGGGGCCTAGGATGCATTTTAAACAGGAAGCTGACCTTGATAATATATTAGTCTCCCAGGTGGTACATATTTTTGCAGAATTGAAGGATCATGGAGAGAAGGTGAGGCTTTGCACTGTCAGAGTGTAGGAGAGATCATTGGAGAAGGTGCAAGCTCAGTTGCACTAGAGATTCCAGCATTTCAGAAGTGCTAGGACCATAAGATGACTGACAAGTACAATACAAGATGTGTTGCTAGCCTGAGACAAGCTGTGTGCATTAGACAGCAGAATCAGAAAAGCGGAGCTGCCAGAGCCCAGTGTACCGTGAGTGAATTCCAGATGTTTGATATCCAGCTACATTGCAATATTTTGGTTTTCCTTAATTGTGCTCAGTGCTCAGTTATTCTATTTAAAATAGGAATGTGTGTTACCTTTTTTTTTAAACAGGAGCATACAATTCAGTAACTTTGAATTCACTTTTGATTTTTTATTGAATCTTTGTTGTATTCTTACAATATTGTTTGAAGGCTCTCTCTCTCTCTATATATACATATATATATTACATACAGTTTAATTTGTGTTCCCCAATATATACTTTAGTGTGGATTCATTCACTGGGCCCATCAAGAATCCCAAACCTGTAAAACACTGTCTTTCCTCCTCTCAGTAACATTTAATTGCCAAAAGTTCAAGCAAACAAAAACTCAGCATAGTACTGCTCATTAAGCCTCAATCTTAGCAGAAGTATATGATTACTACTGGTAAGGAAGAGCTGATCTTATTTAAGGAAGTGACTCTTAAAAGGCTAAATAGACCCCAGTGGATGAACTTGCACTGAGAGACATCAGGGGAAACCAACTTAAATTGATAGGCCTTAACATAAATGACAAAATGCACAAAATTCTGTGAACTCTGGGGGGGAGGGGTCTGGGAGAGTGTGCCAATGGGGTAGCGGGTATAAAAATGAATAAGATGTTTCTATGAAGTACACAAAAATTCAATTTTAAAAAGCGTTTTAGGATGGTTTGGAGTTTCTTACCCACTTCTTTGTGTCTGTGCTGGTATTCTGTCTGGGTTGAGCCTGCATGGGACATATGCATGCTGTCAGCACCGCTGTACATTCATATGAGTAAATAACCAGCTGTCTGGAACACTTTGTTTCCTTGTGATCATCTACCTCCTCTGGCTCTTACACTCTTTCCTTCTCCTCTTATGCAATGATCCTTAGGCATTGGAAGGCAGAAGTTTGAAATAGGTGTCCTATTCAAGGGTAATTCTCTGTAGTCTCTTGTTCTCCACACATTGTCTAATTGTATTTCTCTGTGTTAATCAGCATCTGCTGCATAAGGAAATTTCTCTGGTGAGAGGTAAGAGATGCATTCATTCTACATGCCAAAGTTGCAATGAAGCTATATCATTTAGTACTAATGGTCTCATAGATACTTATTCTCTATATTTGAGCAGTTCTAGAATTCTGTAATAGTCTCCATTTGTCCTAAAACTATGTTCTTTGGATGAAGTTTGAAAGGCATACTTGCCTGTAAATATGAGGATGGAATAAGGGAAGAGATTACATTTATCTAAGGATGTGGCAAAAATTAAGATTTTTCTCTAGGATCTATGACTTCTTCAGGTATGTGTATGTTTTCAGTATCCTACATGAGTTCCCTCGATATGAGTGTGTCTTAATTCACTTAGATAGCTATTTATCCACAAGAAAAACAGGGAGCTACTGCACCAGTAGCAACAGCTTTCTGGGTCAGTCATTGTTTGTTAGACTTCACAGCAGGATAGGACCACTGATTGATTTTCTCATTTGGCAGCTTGTATACCATACTATGATACCATTAGACCTAGTTCCCAGGGAGGAGGCTTCCTGGTCAGTTATGATTTGATTGCTCCAAGTCTTGTGTTGAAGTGTGGCCTGTCTTCAGCAATAAGGTCTTACCTCCAAGTTCTGGGAGGTAATAAAGGACTATAGTAATAATAGCCTGTGTTGTTGTGAGAGTCTCTGAGACTACCCTGAATAACTAGAAGGGATATTTATCTTTCCAGGCACTACAGTTTTTTATTATTCAGCCTTCAGCTATACATATGTGCTCATATATTTATTGTATGAGAATTTTTTATGATGGAAAATCAAACTATTATTAATTTCTCCTCCGACTCCCCTATATAAATCTCCCTACTCCTTCCTCAGTTAAAGGGCCTCCCTTTCCCCTTTTCCCCTTAATAATATCTGTTTCCTACTATCCTGCTCTCTGGAGCTGCTACCCCCCTTTATCCCATGGTTTGTTTTCATTTTCCTGGCTCTGACTGTTACATCATCATATATACTCACATTTAGGGATTTGGAGCTAAGATCCATAAATTAAATAGAATATATATCACTTGTTTTTCTGAGTCTGTATTATTCACTCTGTATAACAGTTTCTAGTTCCATCCATTTATCTGTGAATTTCATGATTTAGTCTTTCTTTACTGTTAAATATTTCTTCATTGTATAAATGTAGTACATTTTCATTATCCATTCATCAGTTGAGGGATAGTTGGTTGTTTCCATTTTGTGAAAAGGGTAACAACAAACATGGCTGCCCAAGTACCTCTGGTGTAGGATGAGTCTGTTGGGTATATGCCTTGGAATGGTATGACCAGATTAATGTTAGATTGATTTTTAAATTTTTTTTGAGTTCTCCATACTCATGTCAATAGTGGTTGCACTAGTTTATACCACCAAGAGTGGATAAGGGATTCCCTTTCCCCTTATCCATGAAAGTATTTATTGTCATATGTTCTCTTAACCTTAGACATTCTGACTGGAGTTAGATTAAATTCTAAAGTGGTTTTGATGTGCATTTCCATAATTATAAAGTATGTTAAATGCTTTTTAAGGTGTTTCTTAGCCATTGTTATTTCTTTTGAGAATTCTCTGTCAAGGTCCATATTTCAGTTGTTTTGTTTTGTTTTGTTTTGTTTTTTAATTGGGTTATTTGTTTTTTTGTGCTTCTTTTATTTCTTGAATTGTTTTTGCACTGTGGATATTAATCCTGTGCCATATTAATGGCTGGTAAAAATTTTTCTCCCACTTTATAGGCTTTCTTATAGCTCAATTATCTGTTTCCTTTACTCTATAGAAGCTTTTTAGTTGAATGAGCTTCCATTAGCCAATTGTTGACCTTAATTCCTGAGCAACTGATGTCTGACTTGGACTGGGAAACAACTGGGGACACTGACAACCCAGTGGGCCTTAATAGGGATGATAGAGTATATGGGTTCCAGTGGGGTGGTATGGGAGGGTACCAGTAAGGGCGAGGATATAAAGATGATTATGATTGTTTGAGGTGTTCTGTATGAAATACACAAAAAATGCAATAAAAAAACAGGAAGAAAGAAAAAAAGAAAGCCCCCTCCCGCACTTTCATCTTGTAGGGTAATATCTACATTTTCTTCTAACAGTTTCAGCATTTCAGGCCCAACATTGACATCTTTGATCCATTCGGTGTTGACTTCTGTTCAGGGTGATAAGTATGGTTCTAATTTTATTCTTCTAAATGTGAAGATCCAATTTTGCCAACACCACTTGCTGAAGATGTTGTTTTAGCTCCAGTGTGTTTTCTTTACACCTCTGTTAAATATCAGGTAGCTGTAATTGTGTGCATTCATGATAGGTCCCAATATAGTGAAAAGCCATTTACAGACTCAGTGCAATCCCAATCAAAATCCTTGTGACATTCTTCACAGAACAAAGTAAATTCCATCATAAATTTCCTATGGAAACAGAAAAGACTCCAGATGGCCAAAAATTCCTGAGAACAAAAAGCAATGCTAAGGGGATTATCATACTAGACCTCAATCTACATTACAGAGCCATGGTCATTAAAAACAGAATCCTATTGGCTCTTTGGATTATTTTGAAGAGACATTGAACTTGTGAAAGAATATTCAGCTCTCTGAGACACTTAACAATGTACTAAGCTTCACATATATTCAGGATATCAATTAATTGTGATCTTAATATTAGCATGAGATCTTGGGGAAAAGAAATGGAAAAGTTATGGATTAATAGTGTTGGCTTTATGTGTAATGTGGACAAGGGTTCAACTGCGCTGTATAGCTTCAGCTATCAACTTCATATACCTGGGAAGAATGAATCTCATTTAGGGAATTATGTCTATTGGATTGACATATAGGTTTTTATGTTGCATTTTCTGCATTATTGGGTTGTGTGGGCATGGCCCTGCCCACGTGGGTGACACCTGGGTCTTGGGTTTTTTAAGAAAGCAGGTTGAGAAAAGGCTCAAAGAACAAGAAGCTAAACAACATTTCTCAGTGGTCCTCTGGACTTCAGTTCCTACATTGAGGCTCCTACCTGACTTTCCTCAAAGATGGGCTGTGCCTTGGAAGTGTAAGATGATATAAACCCTTTTCTCCTCAATATGATTTGAGTCATGCTGTTTATTACACTAACAGAGAAGCTAACTAGGAAACCATGTAACTATCTGTAAAGAGAAAGCAGAATTCATTGATAAATAAAAGTTTTATTTTATATTGGTTTAATATTTTACATTTTAAAGAGGATGAAATGACTCTGTGACTGTATTAATATACTCACAATGACTTTTTGAAATTTTTAGATCTATGTCTGTTTTTCATTTATATGTATATAAGATTAAATGTATATGTTAGATAGTATACATCTATATCTTCTATCTGCTAGATTTAGGAGGCCAGAAAAAAGGAAGGATTTAAATTTTAAAAATAAGATTCAGCATCAGACTTGTAATAGGCAAGGAATGTGTTTCCTGGATTCAGGAAGCCCAGCAAAGGACAGATAGCTAATTGTTCCTTGAGGAATGATTATCTGTGCCCTGAAGAGGGAGCAGTCTGGCCTTATATAGAAACTCTGCTACACACAACTGTAAGAGTTAACTCCATGTTAATGTTTGGTGTCCTTGAGGGTCTCTTTTCTGAAGATCATTGGTTCAGGCTGGCGGGCAAGTTATCTATAGCCCTAAAGGAGAGAGATGGGCTCCACTAACAGTCTCTATCAGTCCAGGGAGTGACCAATTGATAAGGATTGAAAGAGGCCAGACTTGAGCAAGGCCAGGCTGCCAATTTAGGGTCAGTTCTACACCGTAATGAATTTATGACGTTATGGCTTCATCTAATGAAGCTTATGGCTCTCCTGAAATTCACATATTCTATCACCATCTATTCTACACTAGTACAGATATGTTTGTTTGTTTGTTTTTATTTTGGTTTGAGGAAAGAGATATTTGAGGAATATCGGAATTGAGGCAAACAATGGAAATGAAGAGAAATTCAAAGGCCTCTTACCCATTTATGTGTTAACAGTTCCTCATGTTGCCGAGTTTTGGGATGTGGAATGGTCATCAATGGAATCCACAGAGTTTGGTTCATGAAATGAACAAAGAATTGAATATTTCGGCAAAATAGCTGTGCAAAGCACAGAAGAAGAAAAGTGGCACACGGGAGAGAAGAGCTGAAGTGTAGTGCAGCTAAAATTCCCTCTGGGAGGTGTAAGCATGTCTGCCCCATTTTCCTTGGTCCAAACAACAAACTGGGGTATTATTTCATCGAACTATAGTATGAGAAATCAATGAGTTTATTGGGCTTACTTATACAGGTGAGGGTTCACTTACAGGAATGTGGGTTCCCCTCCAATGCTGCACTGGAAAGTCTTCATTCAATTGTGGGTAGTGGCTTCCTCACCGCTCCACAAAATGGTGAGAGCGTCTCCCCTAGGCTTCTTCAGCTTACCTAACCTCAGTGCCTCCCCATCATGCAACTAAGACTGACTAACCAGTCAGTCTTCTGGTGACTCTCCCTGCCCCTCCTTCCTTGTGAAGAGTGACAGTCAACAAATTTAGGTGTGATGATCTTAGGTAAGTAGGTGGGCAACCAAGCTTGGGAAATAGCATCTCTCCATGGTCTATCTGACATGCAGATCAGTTCTACACAGCACATGGTTTGAGAGAAATGTTAAGAGTGGTCCAGTGCTGTAGGGGCAGCTAGTTAGAGAAATGTATTTGACAGGTAGGAAGATCAGGGAAAGAATAGAGAGATAGAAAGATAATGAGACAGAGAGATATGGAAACACACAGAAAGAGAGATTGCTGGATGGGAAACCGCTACCTCAGGAACTGCAGAATCTAGAATTATGGAAGCAGATCTGGCTCTGCCACAGTGGAGTTGCAGAGTGACTGTGTCAGAAGAGATAATAGCAATGAACAAGTGACTCCACAAACCCCCCAAAACTAAGGCAGGCACAAGAGGGGAGGTCAAACCCAAGGGGGAGTTCCAGACAGAATAGGAAATGTTAGCCAGGGAGAAAACGAAGAGTGTAAAAGGGCAATCCTTATGGCCGCAGACATGTCTCATCAGGATTGAGAGGCAGCCCCCACAGCTCTGAATCTCAAGTGGAAGCTCTGCCTCAGGCATTTTATAGAAACCTGTGGCTCTCCCCTTTCCTGATCCCCTCCGATTTTCCCTCCTTGTTGTCTCTGATAGCTCCCTTTTAGTGGGCTTCTTTTGTTAGAACTGTTAGTGATTATAACAGTTCTTACAATTGGTACCAACCGCGAGCACATGCCAACATTTGCTAGAATTCCTGGGAAATGGGAATAAGAAGCAGCCATGAAAGTAAGAAACAGCCTTTCTAGAAAGGACCCTTTCTGCTGATCTGCCTCAGTTCCCTAGCACTACTTAATTGCCTCCTCTTTACAGCTCAACTACAACTTCTGTTGGAGATTGGGAGCAAAGGTCCTTTTTAATATTTCTTGCATAGAGAGGTGGTATTGAGATATTGACAGGTGTTGATCAGAATGTGTGTGAGGAGGGGTGGAGCTCCAGGGATGAGTCTTTAGAATCAGTTCAGAGGACTGTGATGAAAGTCAATTGAGTGTGAAGATCTTTGTTGCAGGACAGTCAATTGATGATAGCATGTGTCCTTGGAGCATGTTATGCAGATGAGGTCATATCTATAACATATAAGAAGAGAAGCCATTTGAATCACTATAACCCCTTTTGCAAACATGGTTAAAAACAGTGGAGGCAGCTCTGTCCATATTATAGGTAGAGAACCAGCAAGAAAACCATTGCAAAATCCCACTCTAGGTTTTGTCATAAATGTCAAATTATGGTAGTTATTTTTTTAAGTATCAATATTACTACCACACAAAAGGAAAACTTTCTAAGAATATTTTGTGTTTTGTTTTATTTTCATGAAAATATTATTTTATCTTGTCACCTTATACCCATACTTAATATGCTGGTGTGAACCTCAACATCGCAGATTCTCTCTAGAAGTTGTATTCTAAACAGAAGAGAAGGGCAAATGGAATTGTGGCATGTGACACATTTTATTGCAATTTCCCATGTTACCAAGTATCTCAAAAACAATGCCACATCCTTCAGATTTTACCTCACCTCTCTAGGAGGTCACCAAAAAGACATGTAAAAATTAAAGTTTTTGTATACGCTGATCTGTTTGAGTTAAATATATTGTGCAATAATGTTGCACAAATAATAGAGTCACTAGAAAAATTTCCTTAATTCAATTAGGGCTTTTTATCAGTCCTTCTAAGAAGAAAGCTTCTCTTTGTCTTTGTTATTCTAAACTCCAGGGTTCTTTCATCACATTTTTGTGTAGATGATGAAACCTGTGCTATACTATTATTGCAGCCTGCCCCTAACACATACATTCACTTCCACTGAGTTTTCATTGGCATCATAGCAGTTTTTTCAGTCTCCTTCTGCAAATACACTTAAAGGTTATGAGCTCCTACCTCACAAGAGCATTGTCATCATTATTGGTGATTAGTATGGATAAAGATTTTATTAAACCTACCCATAACAAATTAATTTTTGTCTTCTCAAGGGGGTGTAAGATTATAAGAGCAGGAAGGAGGTACACTACTATATGGAAATAGAATCCCACAAGCTCCTGGGACCATGTTCATGTGGACCTACAGCAATGGTGACACTGTTCAGAAGATCTATGCAAACTCAAGCAGAAAAAAAAACTCTGGCAAAGAACTGTGAAAATGGGCAACAATCCCAAATCTTAGTCCAAGAACTTTTGGCAGCACATTGGTGAGGAAGAGATGATCTTCACAGAGAGAGGGACTATAGATAGGCTTCTGAGACCCAGTGGATGAACTTGCACTGAGGGATGTCCGGGGACACTAAGTTGACATGACAGGACTTATCACAAATGACAGAATGTACAATTTCCAGTGGGGTATGGGATGGGTTATGGGAAGGTGACAATGGGAAAGGGGATATAAAGATAATTAAGTTTGAGTGTGATCTGTATGAAATGCACAAAATCAATAAAATATTTAGAAAAAATTTGTCTTCTCATACATGTGAGATATTACAACACTTATACATTGAACACCCAATGTTTTAAGTTTACTTTTCTGTTGTCATAAAACTCACAACATTAGACATATAACTTAACCATTTACAGTTGTGTAGTTCAGTGGAAGTACAATGTTTTGAAACCATCATCATTATCAAGTATTGTATCCACCTAATGAAATGGAAGTTATGGGCTTGTTAAAAGCAGAGTTTCTCATTCCTTTCTCTATTCTGTCCTTAACAAATACCTTCCTATATTTTCAATATGATTTTGTTTATATTAACTATATCATATACAATGATAATGAAATAATATTTGCTCTTTAATGACTGGTTTATATGAATTTGTATAATAGCCTCACAGTTCATTCATAATCCAAGCATGTATCAGAATTGCTTTAATTTTTATGACTGTGCATTCTTTCACAATATTGACATACCAGATTTTGCCTATTCATTCAGCTTTGTAAATGGGTACCTATATTATTGCTGTGTTTATGTTGTTGTAAATAATGTTGCTAGGCATGTCAGTGTAGAACATCATTTCATGACTCTATTTTCAGGCAAATCTTTGATTCATGATACACAAAATATTTCAGAGATATGTGCAAACCATAACTCTTCAACTTTTGTGGTTCTTAAATTTATCTGGCATTATAATACTAAGCTATGATCACTATATAAAATTCTAGTAGTAGTCTCCTAGTTAATTTTTTCTTAAACTCTAATTGTGTAATCATCATTCATTAAAAAAACAAGAATGAAATATTTAATACAAAAATACAGCCAATTAGTTACATGCTTCAAAAAAGACACCTGACAACTAAATGGAAAGTTACCCATGATGTTCCCCCTTGCAAATATAAAATTATCTGCAAATAAAAATGTTAGCTTCTGTTTTTCAGATGGCCAAATATATTTGCATTTCAGTACACAATAGTCATAATGTTTTTTAATTAGCATATGGTTACTGTGCAAAATAATGTGTGTGGGAATGGCTTCAAAAGGAATGGCTCTTTGTAAATAGCTCCACAAATTGAAATTGCACATAAACTTATAAATCGAGTCATATGTTTTGATAAAAGTTAGAACTATGTGTTCCTTCTAAGATAAACAATGCAATTGGTCCCACAATCATTCAGAGTCCCATTGAAACTAACTTTCATTAGCAGAGTTGAAAGCATATATTTAATTTTATTCATGTTCCCTATTTGGGCATCAGTTATGCCCATGACTCACAACAATGTATGTTTGCATGAGCAATGACAGTGGCGATGCTGAAAACAGCAATGTCGGTGCATATATTATCTCCCCCATAGATGACGTATGTATATATTGATGACATCTGTCTGGAGCTTTGTGTGCTATTTTGAATTAGTAGGGTCAGGAAAACAATTTCTTCCTTTCTAAATGTGTTATCAAAGATTGTTCATTTTATGCTTACTCTGCTGTACAATAAATATGAGGAAAGCCCTTTGGTAGACTGTAAAGCAGAACAGAACAGAACAGAATTAGTTCAGTTCTGGAAGAGCAATTCTGAGTGAAATCAGAACAAGATCAGTCCCACTCTTTGTTAAACTACTTCAAGAATGAAATCTTTCATTAATGCAGCACCACTGCAAACATGTTCATTGTAATGATATCATGGATTCGCATCATGCATTTTGACCATACCCGTTCCTCCTTCTGCCCTCTCCTGACCACCATCTTCCTGAAGGTCCCTTTCCCTTTCACAAACAGCAGCCTTTCTACTTTCAAGTCTTAATTTTAAAGCCTAGATTCCACACAAGATAGAACACATGCAATAGTTACTTCTCTGAGACTGGCTTACTTTGCATAAGGTGATGATTTCTGGTTCCATTCATTTTCCTATAAATGACTGACATAATTTTTTTTATTCTTTATAGATGAATAGCACTCTACTCGGTGTTCTTACAAGGCAGCTATGCTAACAGCTATTACACCAACAATTCATGTAAACAATCAATTTAGGATGGTGTGGGGAGTGTGTGTATATGTATGTACATGCACTCATCAATGCTTTTGTGGAAGCCCATGGTCAATGTTGAATGACCTCCTCCATTGTGCACACCCTCATTTTTTGAGACAGGCTATCTCCTGGAACCTATAGATGTCCAGTTGTCTAGACTAGCTGGCCAGAAGGCCCCCAGGATCCTGGAGGTGCCACATCCTAGGGCTGAGTTTATAGGTGGCTATGCCATGCCTAACTTTTATCTGTATGCCAGGTTTCCATAGTTTATTAAAAAGAGGTTTTAATAAAGATGCAGACATAAGTGCCAGAGGAAAGTTTAAGAAAATGACAGCAGCAGATATGTTAAAGAAATGAGGGCTTCTCAATCCAGAGTAAAGCAATTTTAAACTTCCATTCAACTAGAAGGTAACTAATAAATCAAATATTGTTATAAATAATGATATGGTAGTGGACAGAGAGGAAAACTTATTCCTGTTATATTCATACTGTAAGTGAAAAATGTTTCCAAAATATGCCAGGCAAGGTGGCACATACCTTTAATCCCAGCACTCTGGAGGCAGATCTCTATAAGTTTGAACCCAACCTGATCTACATAGGGAGTTCCAGGTCAGCTGTGACTACAAATCTCAAAAATATATATGCACAAGCATTTGCAAATATTGCAATTATTGATATTTTATTTTGGATGTATTTTATCATTTAAATTTTAATTTGTATGGAAGCTTTGTAAATCTGTAAGTTAAAAAATAAAATATGAGTGAAATCAAAAGTCATAAATCTCAAATAGTATGTGCAACTATGTATGAAAGTAGCATGTATGTAATGATAGTTTAAATGAATGTAGCAGATAAAGAAGCTAAGGACGAATGCACTGAGCCTATTCTGCAGGAGAGAGAATTAATGTTTTCTTATGTTGTTCTGTCAAATATTTGCTCTCCTTTCCTTCCTAGGGATTTTAAACAAACAAAAGGCTTGCAATGAAGATCAAGTGGATGTTTCTTTTAGATGTAGCACAGTTCAAGATTGAGCAAGAATGATAGTTAACCAAGGGCTAAATAAATACGAACCTTGCCATTACTTAAATGAATAGTCCAAAGCCTTTTTCACACTCATAATTCAGGTTCATATGGGACATATTTAGTTGTCTCTTTTAGAGAAGTAACATTGTACCATACAAGATTAATAAATCCAGGGCCATGTTAGCCATTATGTTGCTACAGGTTTATGGTTTCACTACAGAATTTTGATTTATGATGGCCTTGCTTTTAATACAAGTTCATTATTTGTACATTAGGTTGTAACTTACTCCATCATATGTTGACTTCCATTCATCATGGAGACTATAGAGTTCAGTCTGACGTGGCTCTCCATTTTGACAGTATTACTCAGGCATATCAATTTGTTCACCATATGGGCTATTGGCTACAGGCTTACCTCAGATGCTGGGCAACATTTGCATCCTGATGTAACACGAGCATTATATATAACTTGATATGTTATGCAATATTGGTGATTGGCTCTTAAATGTAAATAACTCATCAACACCACTATTTATTTTGATTTTATATGACTTTGGCATAAAAAAATTCCAAAGAAATAAAATTGTACTCTATTCTAGATTTATGTCACTGGGTAGAATTTTGAACAGAATGATGTGGTCTTTGTTTAGAAGGTACAACCTCCTTTCTATGACTCTTGTTAACACATGAGGGACAGAGAGCATTTTAAGACCTGAATCAAAAGTTATGAACTTTTTACTTGTAAAATTACATACATATTCAATCCATTTTACATATACAAAATAACATTTAAATGTAACTTCATTTTTTGTTCCAGTACTCAACATTTCAAAAATGAAAAGTCAATTTTCATGAGTCTTTTTGTTAAGAAATATTAGTGATGAATTTTCAGTAGGATAATAGTACAAGATTAACATGAGTTTGGGGGATGTTCTGTGATGTGGTGCTAAGAAACTTTTTATTTGCTGTGAAAGTGCTCTTCTGCTCCTAGACCGGATTCCTTGCCCAGCCTTTTTGTTCTTGCTGTTTGTTTTATTTCTTTTATTTTTTTATATTAGCACAAGTTCATACAACATAACCTGAACTAGACTTGAAATTACAATCTTCCCACTTTAGTCTACAGAGTATTTGAGTTATTGAATGTGTCCCACACCCTCCCTAATTTCTCTTTTCTTAGTGGAACTGTAGAGTTTTAACCTTCATTTCCCACAAAATTCTGCTCATTTTGTCAAGGAGGAGCCACCTTCGTGTCTTTTCCTTCATTCGTTCACATTTACTAGAAAACAGTGTGTGTATGTTTAGCCATGTAATTAACCAATGACCCGTCTTGTACAAAACGCAAGATAATCATCATGATTCGCATTGCATCCTGCAAGGAACATACTGGTTCCCATTTTAAAGATATAGAAACTAATTCTAGGGGAGTTGAAATGACTTGTCCTTGTCACAGTAAGAATATCATTCAAATATAACATGTAAAAACAAGGAACAGTAAGCACATTATTTGATAGCTCATCATATTCCAGACACTGTGTTTAATTCACACTATATTTACAAAATACTCACGTATTTTAAAGCACATAGTCTTACGTTTGGAGAGATGACCCAATGGTTAAAAGCACTGGCTCTTTGCAGAAGACCACTGTTTGGTTCCCAAAATTCACATGGTGGCTAACAACCACCTATAACTTCAGTACAAGGGGACCCGATGCCCTCTTCTGTCCTCCATGACACTGTACACACATGGTGCACAAACATGCAGACAAAACACCCATACACATAAAATTAAAATAAAAAAATAAAAATAGAAAAAATGAAGTATATATTCTTTAAGACAAGTAAAATCATTAGAACCACAATTATTCTAGCAAGATGAGCCAAAAGGCATACTGCTGGCAAAAGCCTGTAATATGAAATTCAACTTCTGGATTAAGGGAGAGACATATTATAGAAGCAGTTTCATTTAGATTCCTCTGAAAATGTTACTAAAATTTTAAAGAGTCTTGTGTTGTAAATGGGTAGATCTAATAATAAAACAAATCATAATTTTTTATGAAATTATGCAGCACTTTTCTGGAGTATTCTTCACTGTACCTACAAAAATAGGGGGTAGAACATTTAGAAATAGAGGAACCAAGGGAAGCAAGAGCTTTGAGAATAATGAGCAGGTATGGGTCAAGCAATTGAAGGAAAAAAATTATAATTGTGACCAACAAAGCCAGTGGTTGGTCTGATGACCAACATTTAAAAGAGCAGTGTCATGTAGAATAAATATGTATGTCTGAAATAGCACACCATCAATAATTCAGAAGAATTATTCCCCTAATCTTAGTCAACACTATTATGCATTGTATTGTCTTAACACACTTATGTTTAAGGCCTAGTCCCTGTGTAACTGTACTTGGATATTGACTCTTTGGAGGGGTAAATAGTGTTAAACAGTGTCAGAAGATTGGGACCCAATCCAATGAAGAAGATATCTTAATAAGAACAAAAAGAGTTACCAGAATTATTTGTGCAAAAAGATAGCCATGTAAGGATATTTTAGGACAACAAATCTGTATGCCAGAGAGAAACTTCTTGAAAAATCACCTCTGCTGACACATTGTTTGGGAACTACCAACCTGGCAAACTATTACAGAATACTTTTTCCATTTTTTAATTCACCCAATCTGTGTCTTTTGTTATGGCAGCCGTAGATAAGTAGTATTATTCCTGTGATTTTTTTCTCTGTATAACCTATAATTTTTATCTGATTTATAAGATCCAAAAACATATCCTATCCTATAATATGACTTGCAGAACTCTGTGTATTTCATGGATATTCCAAGATGGAAAGATGGAGGAGAGAACAAATAGCCAAGAGCTAATTTGAACTGAATCTTCCCATTCATACTGCCACAGCAAATTTTTCTGGGTCACTTTTAGGTGACTTGCATTGATAATTCTACAGTCTTAGAAATTAAAAAGCAAGTGTACCAGTATACTTGGTGCTTGACAAGGGCTTATATAAGTTATAGAATAAAATATTCTTACTCTACCACATGGGCAACTTGTAACTTTGAGACCCCTTTTATAGTTTGTATGTGCCCTAATAACTTTCTTAAAAACCACACATGGCATTCACCTCGCAAAGCCCTCACCTTTAGCTGTTATCATAATGGGGGCTAGAATTCCAACATAGTAGCTTTGATGAAAGCCTGGTATTCACTTATTTGAACAGAGTGCACATTCTTGGTTTACTACAATCATCCTAAAAAGCAGAAGTCCATCTAGGCAACTGAAGCTGGAAGAGACCCTGAGGAGGTGGCACGTGCTTCATGAGGGCAGTGCCATTCATTTTTTCCCTGTTATGTCCCACACCACAAGCCACATTTGATAAATAGTAGCATTACTTATGCAGTAAATATGAGTTGTTCAGTAAATAAGGAGCCTTTTAGAAAATAATAACTCTCTTGATGTCTCTGAACAAAGAAAAATGAATTTTGTCTATACTATGAGTCCTAGGCAACGTACATTTGACTGCCTTCAATTTTAAGTAGTATTATGGTTCATGTTTCTCATCATCATGTGTGCCTAGGCAGTCATCAGGATAGTAACAAGGGGAAAAGGACTACTTACTAGAAGTTTCTGACATAACATTTCAGTAGATAGAAATAAGGCTAGAGAAATGAGTTATTCATAGTTACATGACTCGTCAATGTCAGACCCTGGAAAGGAGAAACTAAAATGTACAGATCCTATGAAGAATAGAAAAAAAAATGTGTATCACTACAATCCAAACAGCAATGTGCCTCTCATTTCTTCTCATTTACTTAACTGGAAAATTATATTTCCTTATCTTTCATTTGCCAAGTATCTTCGCTTCTCCCCTTGGCTTCCCAGGGCATGACTGAGTAGTATTCAGGTGAGAATGATGTTTCATATTTGCAAACAACTTGGGTGCACTCTTCCTTTATCACCTCTCACCTGTCAGTAATTTGAAGTTAATTTCAAAGATGAATCATTAAAAATTACTTTCTGATTTTTACTTAGTCATGATACCCTTAATATTTTTAATTTACCTGAATGGAACTGATTTCAGCATTATGGCATTGGAAATACTATTAAGTTTAAAATAATGCCTATTTCCTCTGTTATCAGTTAAGGCAAGTATAGGTTAAAAAATCTTTTGGGGTGGTGGAGAGATGGCTCAGTGGTTAAGAGTACTGACTGCTCTGGCAGAAGACCTGGGTTCAATTCCCAGTACTCACATGGCAGTTACAAACCCTTCTTAACTCCACTTCCAGGGGAATCTGAAAACCTCTTTTGACCTCCACGGCATGGCATGACACAGGCGCACTTAACTTACATGCAGGCAATACACTCATTCACATAAAATAAAAGTAATAAACACAATATTTTTAAAAATATTTTGGATGAGTATTAGAAGCCAATTTCAAGCTATGATTTGGATTTTTGCAAAACTATCAAGTATAGTAAGAAAACTTTCATATTTTAATTTTGTCCAATTTGTGGCCTTCAAGCTGTCAACAGTAAAAGATTATTATAAATTTAGTTCAAGATAAAATGGCAAATGCACTTAAACATTATGAAAGCTGTTTTCATGACTATTATTATTATTATTATTTTGTAACTTGGCTACAGGGTTCTAGAGCAGGAACTGTGTAGAGAACAATACTGTGCTGCAATGTCAAATGTTTAGACAAGCCTATAAAAAAATCTTAAAAATGAAATGAAATTTTCCGTAATTAGGCAAGTAACAAATAATATTTATTAATGTGATCTTTTATTTAAAAACTATATATACAATAGATATGTTGAATGAATTCTTTAGAGCACCTGTCCAAATGAAAATAATTTATTATACAATGAGACCATGGAGATACTCAAAAGATTGTTCAGTAAAAGTGAAGATAATCTTAGCCAAGAAGAACTAGTATATTTTTCTTTTTAATTTTGTCAATTGTAAACAAATGTGTGGAAACAAGATTCTGTTGATGTGCACATAACACATCAGCACCATTGTACAGGATGCTAACAATAAGTTCAATGCTACTGGATAAAGACAGATCATGGCATTTTATTAAAACAAATAGTCTGAGAATCTGATACAGATATAGGACAGGACAATTAAAGAATGAGTCCTTTAGAGTCAAGTAACTTTCAAACTTCAGTATAATTAAGTTCTCTGATAAAAATTAAGAATAATGAGGCCATTTCTCTTCCAAATATATTTATATGTACTTGGCATAAAGATTAAAGTCACAGGATGCAGCATTCAAAGTATCAAGATAAAACCATGAAATCTTGGACAATTAGGGATAAGCATAGACAATTAGACAATAAAAATCAGTCTACCTTTGTAATGCCTGGGAGGTAATATTGTTCTTCATTTAGAGAATAGTGGACCAGGTAGTGGAGTGAGAGAGTTCAGCTTCAAGGAGTGAAATCCAGTAACTAATATCACACTGAGAATTGGGAACTGGAGTTTGAGTTCATCTGAAAAATTTGCTTTTGAAGAGATGAAAAACATAGAGATGATGAAAATATGTATCATTCCTCAAGACAAATGTAATTTTTAAATCTTTTGTATTTTCGAAAACAGTTTTAAGGATAATATCATTAGTGGATTAATATTCTCTTTAATACTTTATTTTTGTACTTAAAAAACATCATAAATATATACAATGGAACAGGATGAAATTCATCCCATATTTCCCCCTCCAACTTTCTCAATTTTCCCTGACATGATGCCCTCTCAATTTTATGTCCTCTTTTGTAAATAAAAATTTGAGAGCCGTTTAAGGAAAATCAGTGCTGCCCATTTATTATTGTATGGTTATGGAGCCATCCACTACAGCTCAGAAAGTCTACCAGTGGCCACATATTCAAAAAATAACAAAGAATGATTTTTCCTCCCCAGCAGCTATCAACTGCTAATATCTCTTCAATAACAGTACGATCTGAATACATCAGAATTTTGACTGACTTGATCTCGTGCAGATCTTGGTATTTAACTATATCTGTGTGAGTTCATGAGTGCAATAGCTATGTCAAGAATAGCTCCTGAATTCTTTCATCTTTTGTGATGATCTCTAAGTCTTGGTGGGAAAGGGAGTTGACAAAAGCCTTCAACTTAGGGCTGGCTCTTGCTTTCTTTTTACTTTTACTTCTGTGAAGGTCCCTGAGTCTTGGTGGGGGGTTTGATAACAATGTTACATTTAAGGCTGATTACTGAATCTCTTTTCTCAGCACTTTGTGACGCAGGTTGACACAGCCTAAGTCCATGGGTAGATTAAATATTCTTTATTATAGATCATAATTAAAATATAAAACACATTTGCTCTATTCCTGATTCATATTTCCAGAGCCTGATGCCAATAATGGTTCGTATCTCTCACATTATTTATTTACTTCATGGAATAAACTCCAGTCTCCTCATGATCAATGTTCTCATGTAGTGTGACCTCAAATTAGCTGTTTTTCTGCCTTAAGCCAAAATTGGAATAATTCTCTCAAACCATGCAAAACTTTATCTTGAAAGAAATCTTGAGATAGTTTATATATCAAAAAAGTGTGAATGTTTCAATGCTTTATTTATTTTTATTTTTATATGTATGACTGTTATGCCTACATATGTGTAAGTGTACCTGTGTCTTGCAGTGCCTGCGAAGGAAAGAAAAGGGAGTCAGATCCCAGGGAACTGGAGTTATAGACAGTTTTTATACACCATGTGAGTGTTGTGATTCGAACCAGGGTCTTCTGCAAGAATAGCCAGTGTTCTTATGCTGAGCCATCTCTCTAGCCCTTCAAATTTATGTCTTAATTGTATGAAGCTGGGCTAAGTGAAAGATGTATTCAGCAAAGTCCCAGCTTTATATCCAGGGGGGGCCAGAGTTTCTCCCAAGAACCCATATAAGATATTTAAGCACAGTGGTGAATACTTATAATACCAGTTCTATGGAGACAGAGACAGGTAAATCTCTTGGGTCCCATGTCACTAAGTCAAATCTAAGGGAGCTCCAGGCCAATTTAAGACCCTGCTGCATAAAGTAAAATGGTGGCTGCTGGAGAAAAACAGAAGAGATTGTATTCTGGCATCCACAAGCATGTAGCCACATGATGTCTCCCGAATTCCCTCTGAGTTTCCTGCGCTATCAAGCAAACCATATATCTTTACATGCACTTATTAACTTACAAAGGAATGAGTACCCAGTGCCTAGCCCCATGCACCAGCTCAGAGCCCACCATATCAGACCACGCCACACCCATAGTCACCCCTAGCATTCACTCATACCTCCAGGGCCAGCGATCTTGCCCCTGGCCCATAAGAGTCAGGCCATTCTGTCCTTGAGGTGAGGAGCACAGCTGCACATTCCCCACATCACACGCTACCCTTGGATTTCTGTCTCAAGATGGCTCCCAGCCACACCTCCGTAGTCTGCACTCAGCAGCAGGCCCTGCCCCTTGGAGGACTAGCCAATTGGGAGACACATGGTCATCTACACACACACACACACACACACACACACACACGTCTCAAGCTACATCAAGCCTTGAAATTTTGTGTGTGCATATGAATATAAGTATGTGTGCATAATATCAATAGGTTCTCACATGAGTGTTGGTACAAAATCAAATATTAAAACTAAAATTAAAAAGATTAATTGAACTTTACAAAATAAAGCATATAGCATAAAACTAGCAGAAAGCAGGAATAATATATGATCCATTATTTAGATGAATATATTACTATAAATCAATAGAAGTTATTATTTGTTCTAAAATTAATAAAACATTTGTCAAGATGTTTTACTCAAAATCAAATTATTTTAGTATGTTTCTGTTTATCTATCATAAATAAAAAGAAAAATATCAACATATTTACCAATTCTAAATTGTATTTCTATGTGTTTACTAGGAAATAACCTTAATTTGTGAAACAACTCAAACTATTCCAAGAAAATCAGATATCATTTTAAATAATACAAAAGACACATTTTATATTGAGGATGTTCTCAGAAATTTGTTTTAAAATTGTATCAGAGAAATTTCAGAAGACATTTTTTTCTTTGTAAGTCAAAAACATCTGAAATAAAAGTTTCTGTGAAAATGACTATGATATTTTGATACAGAAGTAAGTTAATCAAAATAGACATTGTGTTATAGAAGAAAGTGAGGCATAGAACCTGTTCTAGTTTGCCTTCATTTGCTGTGACAAAACCTGACCAATAGCTACTTGGGGAGGGAAGGGTTTATTTGGCTCACATCTCCCAGATCACAGTTCATCACTGAGGGCACCCAAGGTAGGAACTCAGGGCAGGAACCTGAAGGCAGGAGCTGAAGTACAGGCCTTGGAAGAATGCTCTTGACTGGCTTGGTCCCCTGGCCCATACTCAACATGCTTTCTTATACAATACAGGACCACCTGCCCATGTGTGGCACCACACACAATGGGCTGGGCCCTCTCACATTGATCAACAATCACAGGCCAGTCCAATGGAACCCTTTCCCCAACGAGGCTCCTTCTACCCAGGTATGAGAAGTTGACAACTAAAACTATCCAGCACAGACTCATAAATCAAAGAGAACAATGTGGTGGTTTTCACTGTCACTTTCACTGTTATATAAGTTCTCTTTTCATACCATGATTGGAACATTTTTAATTAGTTGCTGGAAAATACAGTCTTTTAATAATTTGGGTCATGTGCTCACTTGCTTAAAACTGAGGCACAGCAATAGGCAGCAGATGGCTACTGTTTCTGAAGACTCCTAAAAAAACATAGTACACTAAGTAGTTTACCCAACAGAAATTTTTTTCTTGAGTCTTGGAGGCTAGTAGTCCAACATTGAGTTGTCAGCCATCTGACTTCCTGTCTTGGTTTGCAGATGGCTGTCTTCACTCTTCACATAATCAGCCATGGGTATGTCTGTGTCTTGGTTTTCTTTAATAAAAATTATTGCATAATTAAAAATCATATAAAATTAAGATTTATTCAATGACATTGTTCAACACAAAATATTTCCTTCTATTTCTTTCAGTATACTTTATCCAAATGAATTCAAATTCTGGAATACTAAAGAACACAGAATCAATATCTTATTTTTGAATGGCACAAACTACCCAAAATAAGGATAGTAGCAAGTGAGAGATGAGAGATGCACTCTGACCAGGAAATGGCCTCATAAAACACAAATTTATTAGGCACAATTATCTTTGTAGAAACCTCTATCTTTATATTCTCAACATGTTTGGTAAAAAAAGAAAGAACCAGAGACTACTGTAGGGGTTAGATTTCTTATGGTGATTTACATAATTTTCAATGCCTAAAAAGTACAATAGCTAAAGTACATTATATAAAATCCATATGTGTGTAGTATACAGATATCCAATTTCATTATATCAATGCATAGGAAAAAAGAAGAAACTACTGGTCTTCCTTAGGTAATAAAATTAAATAACATTGTCCATTACTTCTCCTAAAACTTGGCACTTATCAAACCATGGCTAATTATTTATACAATCCTTCATTTCTGCCAAGACTATAAAAATTTTAATGAGGACTTGTACATTTGTATATTAATTTAAAAATAATACAGTAGCATTTGCTTATTAAAATCACCATAAAATCTTGGAAATATTTTATAAAAACTATGCCAAAAGAGAATTTGACTTCGATACAAATGACTGCTTTCTGAGTCATGAGGTGATAATAAAATGTTTGAAAAAATGAGAATAAGGATATTTATAAAAATTAAACTGCTTATTCAAAAATAGGTAATTGGACCCTTCTATTGAGAAAGTATACATGAAGTTTAACTTTTCTCATATTAGGTATAGACTTTTCAACTGGTTAATTTCAAATTCATGTGATTACTTTCATTGTTAATTTCATTCTCACATCAGAATAAGAATTATTTTATCTTATATAGTCTAAAAATGATAACTTTGACTAGGAAAAAAGGAAAATGAATGCAATCAAAGGAAAATTCATCTTAATAATTGTTATTATATCTGGAATGGATGAAACTTAACATAGTAGCAATGTGACCATGTT
>NW_008335971.1:572891-596690 GCF_000622305.1 Nannospalax galili | reverse complement strand
AGCTAAAATGTCATATTTTAAAAATAATACCAAATTATCCCTTCAGTTATTTTAAAGGATTCTGGAAAGGATAATGAATAACTTCAAAATTTTAATTAATTATTTTGACACTAGATATTTGGCTATGGTTACAGCACAAATAGTGTTTGAAACCTACAATTAATATTGTTATTAGAACCTTGGTGGAAATATGTTTAAATTAGCTTTGCTATCACAATTGTTATACTATCAAGTACATATAATGGCAAAAAATATAGATTTTTTAAACCAAAGCATTTATAAAAATAAACCAATATGTAAACCAAAAAAGAAATTTCATGAAATATTGACTTTAATAAAAAAATATACCCATTGAATAACAAATATTTAGTTAAACACTTATCAAGAAATGTTTTCTAAGAAATAACCTGAGGGGCCAGTGCAATGGCCCAGCAGATAAATACCCTTGATAGCTAGGCTGAGGAGCTTAGTTCTGTGCTTTGGCAGCACAAACAGAAGGAGAGAATTAAATCATCCAAGTTGTCCTCTGACATGCACACAGCACCTGCACAATGATATAGATTAGATAGATAGATAGATAGATAGATAGATAGATAGATAGATAGATAGATAGATAGATGATAGATAGATAGATGATAGATAGATAGAGATAGATAGATGATAGATAGATAAATGATAGATGGTGATTGATAGATGATAGATAAATGTAAATAAAAATTAATCTTGGATGCAAATAAAATGAAAACACAACTTAGTTTACCTAAATATTATAATAAAGTAGCCACATAGAGTGAAACTTTTAAAATAAAATTGTTAAAATCTTAATGTTCAGCCAGGCATGGTGGCACACATCTTTAATCCCAGCACTCAGGAAGCAGAGGCAGGAGGATCTCTGTGAGTTCAAGGCCAGCCTGGTCTACATAATGAGTTCCAGGACAGCTGGAGCTACAGGGAGACCCTGTCTCAAAATGATCAAAAAAAGAAAAAATAAAAACCTCAATATTCAAAGCTTTTGCTTACAGGTATAGAGACTATAAAGAAAATTTAAATTACTCTTCTGACTAAAACAACTAAAAAGAGAAAAAATATATGGCACAAAGATTTTACAGTGTTTTCTCAAAACAAGTAGTACAGGGCAGTAATTCTTGGGAGACAGAAAAATAAACTAAGATGAAAATAAAAAAAAATAAGTCCTCTGATTACCCTAAACTGTTTCCTGGAAAGTTTCCATGTCACAACTATGGAGGAGGAACATATAGACTAGAGTCTGAGCTGAGTTGAGAATGTGAAATTTAAGAATCAGAGAGTCAACTTGAGTAGGAATTCTAGAGCAAAAGAAAAGGCAGGCCTTCTGAAGAACATGGGAGGAAAAAGATCCAGAGATTTGAAGAAATTCCCCAAAGACAAATACAACAAGCTACATCTAAAAAGGTAAACAAATAAGAAAGTTAAAATACCTACCATGAAATAAAATACTTGTGTTCTTGTAGGTAGATAAAAGCAAATGTTCATTTTATGGGAAAAAGAGCATATTAAACAAAATGTAAAATCAATTTCAAAGAGAATGAGCAGAATATTTTTAAGACATATATGCTGGAAGAGAATTCAAACAATACACCAACTATAAAGATATTAGTGAATATGAAGATATAAGAACCATGATTATCCAAAAGAAGAAACTGAGAAAAATATAGATGTAAAGAAAATCACATAAGCTCACTGATTTAATATAAACTTTAATGGGGTTAATATTAATTTTCATCAGATTATAAAATAAGTGAGAAAAAAAGACTGCAAACATACCAAGTCAAACCAGATGAAGATATTCAAATGTGAAGCTAGAGAGATCATTCAGTGGTTAAGAGTACTGACTGATCTTGAAGAAGACCCGGGTTTTATTTCTAGCACCCACATGGCAGTTACAAACCATCTTTAACTGAAGTTCCAGGGGAATCACAAACCATCTTCTGACGGCTGCGACATTGCACTCACATACAACCAGGCAATACACTCATACACATAAAATTAAAAAAATAAAATAAAAAATATTTTTAAAATATTCAAATGTGCTATCTGACCCACAGGCCTCTCTCTGGGACCAACCCTCCTCCTCAAGGCAGTACCCAGGATCTCTTGGGGCCTCTTCCCATCCCAATCTTCCTTTGCATCTCTGGGTGGCATGGTCACCAGCTGCTCTAGACCAGCAACTTTCCTAGGCCTGGCCCCCAGGCCAGTCCAAACACCAAATTCCTGTGGCCAAAATCTTTCCAGGTAGAATGCTGACCTTAGAATAAAGCCGGAGAGCATCTGATCCTCATTTGAATTGGGCCTCTGTGGGAACTCCTGAAGACAAAAGCAATCTGGCCACCCCAATAAAAAATCAAAAGAGAGAACTGGAAGCTTAGACAAGCCAGCATTTCATGCCCAAAGAGTAAACCACAAATACACATAAAGTTCACAAAAAGAAGCAGACCTAAACTTGCCAGCTTGAATCAACATATCCCCACCAAATACCAGTAATCCTCTAGAGGAGCACAATGAGAATCCTCTAGAGACTATGCAGGACATGGAACTCAAAAGAACAATTATAAACATGATAAAAGAATTCAGTGAATTTAAAGAACACACAAAAAAGGAAATCAAAGAACTGAAGGAAGATAGGATATACTTCTGAATGAATTCAGAAAAGATAGAGAAATATTGAAGAATACTCAGGCTGAAATGAAGAAGGAAGTGAATCACTCAGTAAGTCAATTAGAAATGACAGGAGAAAGCATCACCAATAGGATGAATGAAATGGAAAACAGAGTATAAAGACAGGAAGATAAAGTAGATGAACTAGACCACTCAAGCAAAAATTAGGAAAAAAATTAAGAAATCATAAGAATGGAAT
The DNA here is from genome assembly GCF_000622305.1 of Nannospalax galili. Taxonomy (NCBI): domain Eukaryota; kingdom Metazoa; phylum Chordata; class Mammalia; order Rodentia; family Spalacidae; genus Nannospalax; species Nannospalax galili. The sequence goes on along the minus strand of NW_008335971.1, from coordinate 593,797 downwards.
ATGCAGGAATTGTGTGACATTGTAAAAATACCAAATGTATGAATCATAGGCATACAGGAAGGAGAAGAATCCCAAGGTAATGGCATGGACTAGATCTTCAACAGAATCGTGGAAGAAAATTTCCCCAAATTAAAGTAAGACATGTCCCTACAAATAAAAGAAGCATATAGAACACCCGAAAGGACCAGGAAAAATAAAAACAAAAACAAAACAACAACAACAACAACAACAAAAACTTTCCATGGCACATCATAGTACAAATATTAAACCTAGAAAACAAAGAGACAATACTGAAAGCTACAAAAGAGAAACAACAAGTCACATAAAAAGGACAACCCATGAGGATTACAGCTGACTTTTCAGTGTAAACTATGAAAGCTAGAAGAGCCTGGACCAAAGCATTACCAGTTTTAAATGACGACAGATGCCAACCCAGATTACTATATCCAGCCAAAATGTCTATTATAGATGAAGGGGAAAGAAAAATCTTCCATGACATAAATAGGCTGAAGAACTTCATGTCCACAAAACCAGACCTTCAGAGAGTTCTGGGAACAATACAAAGAGCTGAAGAAAGGAATGACTATATCCAAGGGATTGCAGAAAGAATTTCAGTGAAGTTATAAGTGTGGAAATGTACACCTATATCACGAATGTAAACAGAAATAAAAACAACAGGATTCAATACTCATCTTTCATTAATAATTTTAAATATTAACGACAGAAGTCCCCAGTCAAAAGACACAGACTAGGTGAATGGATTAAGAAAAAAACCCCATCTTTTTGTTGTGTGCAAGACTCACCTCACTTTCAAGGACAGACACTATCTTAAAGTAAGGATGGAAAACAATGTACCAAAAAATGGTACTAAGAAAAAAGTAGGTGTAGCAATTCTAATATCTGACAAAATAGACTTTAAAACTAATCAGAAAAGATAAAGAGGGCCACTTCATTCCAATCAAAGGAAAAATAAACCAAGAAGATATTACAACCAGGAACATATTCACCAAACTCTGGTGAACCCAACTTCATAAAAACAATACTAAAGGACTTTAAGACCCAGATTAATCCCAACTTATTAATAGTAGGGGACTTCAATTCCCCAACTGTCTCCATTAGATAGGTCAACAGGGCAGAGATTTAGCATAGATACATCTGAATTAAACAATACCATGTATCAAATGGACTTAACAGACATCTACTGAGTATTCCACCCAAGCACCAAAGGACATACTTTCTACTCAGCACCCCATGGAACCTTATACAAAATAGACCATATACTGGGGCACAAAAAAAACCTCAACAAATACAAAAATATTGAAATAATCCCATGCATTCTATCAGACCACAAAGCAATAAAGCAATGCCAGGGGGATTACTATAACAGACTTTAAGCTGTGTTACAGAGATATAGTCATAAAAACAACATGGTACTGACACAAATATAAACCCATAAATCAATGGAAGAAATCTGAAGACCCAAAAGTGAGTAAATGCAATTTCAGCGATCTGATAATTTACAAGGGGTCAAGAATATTCACTGGAGGAAAGAAAGCATGTTCAGCAAATGGTTCTAACAACTGCATCTCCACCTGTAGAAGAATGAAACTAAACCTCTATCTTCCACCCTGCACAAAATAGTCAAGTCCAAATGGATCAAATACCACAATGTAAAGCCTGAAACTCTGAAAATGTTACAAGAAAACATTGGGAAAAACCTACAAGATATAGGCATAGGAAAGGATTTTCGAAACTGGACATCAATTGCTCGGGAAAGAAGGGCAAGAATTAACAAATGGGACCCCATTAAACTAAAAAGCTTCTGTAGATCAAAGGAGGCAACCAGGGAAGTGAACAGAAAACCCACAGAATGAGAGAAAATCTTCACCAGTGAAACATCCAACAGATGTTTAATATCCAGAATATATAATGAAATAAAAAAACATAGAACCAAGACAAGAAGTAACCCAATGAAATGATGAGCTAAGGAGCTGAACAAAGAGTTTTCAAAAGACGAAGATGGCTATGAAACATCTTAAAAGATGTTCAATATCACTAATAATTAGGGAAATGCAAATTAAAACCACTTTAAGATTTCATATTACCCAAATCAGACTGGCTAAGATGAAGAGAACAAATGATACCAAATGTTGGAGAGGATGTGGAGAAAGGGGAACACTCATACACTGCTGGTGGGGCTGCAAACTTGTTCAACCCCTATGGAAAGCAGTGTAGAGAATTCTTTAAAAACTACAAATGAAGCTACAATTTGACCCAGTTATACCACTCCTTGGCATACACCCAAAGAATATCCCAAAGAACTCATCCTATTGCAGAGACACTTGTACATCCATGTTTGTTGCTGCTCTTTTCACAATAACTAAGAGATGGAAGCAACCTAAGTGTCCCTCAACTGCCAAGTGGATAATGAAAATGTGGTTCATTTATACGATGGAGTTATACTCAGCAGTAAATAAAGATGAAATCCTGAAATTTGCAGGTAAATGGATGGAACTAGAAACTGTTATACTAAGCGAAGTAACACAGACTCAGAAAAATTTGACACATGGTCTCCCTCATATGTGGATCCTAGAACCAAACTCTGATAAGTGAGTATGTTTCCAGACATAACTACAGGAACCAGGATAATGAAAAGGAAACAGGTAGGTAAAGGAAAAGAAAGAACCTGAAAGAGAAGAACAATAGGAATTAGGCCTTAATAACGGAGATATGGTTAAAAATTGGGTTAGTTTAAGGGAGGGGGGAGGGAAGCGTATACAAGGAACCTAGGGGTAAAGGGAAAGAAGTAGCTCAAGAGAGGTAGGACCATAGGATAAGGGTATTATTGAGGCAGAAAGGGGTGGAAATGGGGGCACCTTAAGTGGGAAAACCATGATGGAGGGGTGAAACAATGAGAAAGATAAATAATGCCTAGCTAGTTTTGAAAACCAGAGGGAAACATATTACTCCTACAACCTACTGAAAAACTATACACAGCAGATCAAGAAATATATGTCTAGGTAAAGTTTATCTGAGAATAATTGTTCTTTCCCAAGAAGTGTCTACATGACACACAATTATTAAAAGTACCAGAATGGTGGAACTAAGCTTCTTGGATGTTTAACAGACATTCTTTGAGGCCTATAATAATTTGGTCAGAGGGACAGAAAGGACAGTTTTTGTTCCTTGCCCTCTTAAGTCGACTAGTTCCAGGGGAATATGAGCATCTCTCATAATGTCCTGTAATTGTGGTGGGTCACCTGTCCTCTTGATCAAGGAGGCTGAGGAGACCCCACCATCTGGACGTGAACCAATGTCCAGTCTACAAAGAGAAGGGTCAACACAGAGGAATCATTTCCTCCAAGCTTCCAAGTGAAGCCCAACCATGGTAGAGCAGGATCTTTGACTTATCTTCATGAAGGCAGAACTGGTAAAAGAAAGGAGCCAGGGGCTCCTCCCAAGCCCATGTGACCCCTGAAGAACAGATACTAAAACGACCTTAAGAATAAAAATAAATAGGTTTATGTGGGCCACTTGTATGGCCTTAAACACCTAAAATGAAAATATAAATAGTGATTAAAGCGACCAGCATAATTTCTTAAGAGTCCGTATGCATAGCTAAAAGATACATAACAAGCAACAATGTCAGATAGGAGATATCTTCTTTTGAGTTGATGGCCAGGGTGGCCAAAGGAACTCCCAGATAGTAACCCAGCATAGAGCTGGGAAAATGAACAGCAGGCCCCAATCTTATCTAAAGGAAGATTGACAACTGATTGCTTTTAAAAGAAGAACAGCTGACACTCCTAAAACAAAGCCCTCTAGATAGGCTGACTAGATTCACCAGAAGGGCAAGTAGTGGGGATTGGCTAGGGGTGCTGACAACACAGCAAACAGTAGCAGGGATATCAAATATAAGGGCTCTAGTGGGGGAAGGGAGGCTATGGGAGGGTGCCATCTAGGAAGTGGGTGTATAGTTGAATGAGATCGTTTGGGATGTTCTGTGTGATACACAAACACACACACAAAACAAATTTTAAAAAATGTATTATATTTGAGGAGGAAGCATGGCAATTTACATCATGCTAATTAGTAGAGGTGATAAACATTACCACTGAAATCTTACTGTTGACTTTGTAAACATACACAGGCGCCAAGGATCCAAGTGCAACCAATTATGACTAGTAATAATTAGATGCATGCAGATTAGAGATGCAAGCACCAACATCTCAGTAGCAAAAACAATGAGTATTTCTACAAGGAACAATATATTCTAAAATTAAGTGGAGATCTTTTTTAAAGGTTAAACATTCATTCAATTTTATGGCTTTCAGGTCTTATATGGAGTTAAATATTGTATGACTGTATTAATTCAACTATGAACCTAGAAACTTGCACCCATTTGTGAAAGAGATGTACCCTTGCTTTGGAGTGTGTTACTGAATATGTTCAAGCTCTAGTTAAATGCTTCTTCTAATCATGTAGTTATTAAAAATTTTCTAAAATTATAAAAAATAATTCTTCAAAGCATAAATTTTGCTCAATAATGTGTCGATGTGAAAAACATTACCATTGAAATCTATCTGATGAGTTCACATCCATTTTCAGATGCCAAGGAGCTCAGAAAATATAACCGACTGTGACTAGTAATAATCAGATATATAGAGATTAGAAATGCATGTGCAAATATCTTTATGTCAGTTGCATTAAAAATTAATTTTTCTGTATGGAACTGTGTATTTTAATTAAAAATGGAGATCTGTTATAAAGGTTAAAACCTCATTTAATTTTATGTCTTATAGGGTTTATACTGAGTACAATATTGTATAACTATAATAATGCATTTGTAAAACTAAAAATTTACAGTCAATTTTGCAAGAGATGCATCTTAGCTCAGAAAATTTTTATTGAATATGTCAATGCTGTTGTAATGAAATTCTTCTAAGTATGTGGGTTTTAAATAAATAATTAAAAAAATATTCAAATATGATAAAAACATAAGCCCATGTGCAAGGAAACCAACTCCTAGCAGAGTATCATGAAGTGAACTGCACAAATCTCAGCAAAATTATTTTTTACTAGTGATGTAAAAAATCATAAACACCCACTGTATAGGCTTCCTCTTTACTCAATTGGTTGTTTCCTTTGCTGATCAGAAGCTTCTTAAAGAGGTCCCATTTGCTGATTATTGCCCTTAATTCTGATCAACTGATGTCCAATTTAGAAAGCCCTGTCTGTCTTGCACCTATATCTTGTAGGATTCTGTGTGTATTCTTCATAAAAATTTATGGAGGCCAAATAGAATTTTTCTGTTTCATACAACAAATATATAGTGAAAGTGCTTGTAGTTGGAAAAAGAGTGGCTGATTTAATTTTTTTTTATAATTTGTATTGGCAATTGAAAATGACTGATTTTAAAAGTCACTTAGATGAAAAGTATTAAGTAAATTTCTATTATACCAAGCATGCCATGGACATCAGTATCTTTTCATCATGTGGAAATTTCTTTTATTTAAAAGATGTATTCTATACAAACACCCTTTTTAAAAAGTTCATTGACAACAACAGCCTGATGAATATAATCAGTAATTTTCACAACAGAGCACAATTTATCACAGTGAATTTTGCTGGGGCACATGGGGCTGAGGAAAACTGTTAACCTCCCATTATTTGAAAGCAGAGAGAGAAAGGGGCCAGAGGTCCAATATCACTTTCAAGGGTACATTTCTAATGATTTTAGGTTTCTCCACTATTTCCCTCCTCTTGAATATTTCACCACATCCAAATATCAACACGTATCAGGCATTGTATAGATCATGAATGTATGCATGGTCTTTTAAGGATATTCAAACTTCAAACTATAGAGTAGGAATACTAATGGTATGTCAGGGTCTTGAATATTGCCTTTCCTGCCACAGAATTCCCAGATCAGTGAACTAATGAGGCAACACTGGCCATGTGAAGCTGCAGTGAGTCTTAATCTTCCCTAAAAAATCATCTCCAGTTGCTCTGATAGCTGACTACTGAGCCATAAACACAGGCTATACCACCAACACAGTTGTTCAGCCTGCACTGTTCTCTGTTGATTTAATAAACAGCTATTAAATCACTCTGTTTTAATGATTTGCATATTAAATTGTACTAAGTATGATAATACCAAGCATCATATTTATAATGAATTATATATTGAAGAAATTTAAAGAGACATGAAAGTTTTCTTTTAAATAAAGTCTGGTTTCAAATTGGTACCTTATTTGAATGGAATTTCAAATGCCCAAAATAATCAAAATGATATTTTTTTCTTAGATGTATTTTCAATAACATAAGATAGTATTTAGTGGAACGTATTGAAACTCATGGAACTAACATAAAATTTTCTTGTCTCTCAACACTATTAACTTTCTCATTTCTCCACATTCTGTTTCTCCTATTTTTGCTTTTCTTTTCCAGAAGCATTTGAAAGCTACCTGAAAAGTTTGACAGTCTGAAATAAACGTAATGCTGGTAATAAGTACCCTTGGAAAGTAAATAACTCCATATATTTCTTTTTATGTTCTCAAGAAGTATCCACAAAAGCAATACCACAGCTTTTGAAATATTTATTTTAAAGTCATCCTTTCAACAGTAGACAAAGAAATAGGAACCTTTCTTTTTTATTTTGATACTGTTGTTGAGTTCCAGCGTTGCCACTGATTACAAATGGCCTTGGATTAAACTTTATAAGTTGTAAAGTCTTAGAAAACAGTGAAGGGTTTCTTATTACACTTTACCAACATCATTTGTTGGAAAGTCTTCATTTTTAAAAACAACATTTTCAACACTTTGATTTACACTATATATCTTTTAAAAATATCTATGCACAACTGTCAAGTGTTAGAAGGACCTTTATTGACCCTGACATTTTATTACTAATATTTCACTGGCTAAATAGTTTAAGTTCATACAGTCATAAATCTGAGTACAAAGATTGATCAAAACCCATATACCAAAAATTTCAGCTTGAATTCCTCAAGTAAGAAGTAACACACTCCACTCATTTTATGGGTTACCATGATTTATTAACAATGAGACAAAATCAAACATCAGTTATGAAGATGTGAAAAGATGGACATCAGACAGTTCTTATCTGCTAGAATTTCTGGTTAATAAAATGTGGAGAGTTAGATAACAGCTTCAGAAGAGATAGTGACAGAAAAAGAAATCCTAAAAGAGAAAATTCTGTAGAGCAGAGCAGGAAAGTCCACAGCATTTCACAAAAGGGATTATTGGGGTCTAGGGAAAATGTCCCTCCTGAGAGAGGAAGTGTAACAGCAGATGTGGGAATCTCCATGTAAAAAAGAAAGACCCAGGGGCTGGAGAGATGGCCCAGCAGTTAAGAGCACTGACTGCTCTTGCAGAGGACCTGGGTTCGATTCCCAGCACCTACATGGTGGCTATGAACCATTCTTAAATCCAGTTCCAGGAGACTCTAAAGCCCTCTTCTGACCTCTGTGGCATTGCCTGACACGGGTGCACTTATATACATGCAGGCAATACACTCATACACATAAATTAAAAATAATAAATAAATTATTTAAAAAAAAGAAAGACCCAGAAATGTGTGCTGTAGTTTCAGGAACAGGTATTTTAAAAGAAGAAAGGAGAGGACTGAGACCCAAGTTATTCATAGTAGTGACACCAGCAAACAGAGGAGAGGTGCCAGGGATATCACTCATTTTTTTTAAAAAAAATTATTTTTATTGAAATTTTGTATATTTCACACAGAATATCTCAAACAATCTTAATCATCTCTATACCCAGGTCCCCACAGCATGCTCCCACAGTCCTCCCACTGGAACCCATATACTCTGTCACCCATATTAAGGCCCAATGTATTAGGTTAGTGACCCCAGTCATTCCCCAGTGCAAATCCATCCAATGTGCTCTAGTCAGCCTATCTAGAGTCTATTGTTTTAGGAAGATCGGCTCTTCCTCATCCAGCAGTAATCAGCTGCCAGTGTTTCCTCAGCTAAGATTGAGTTCTGCTGTTCATTTCTCCAGTTCTATACTGGGTTTTTATCTGCCTGAGCGTATATGGGACTTTTGTTGCTGAGACCATTGTCATAGAAAAATATGAGACTAAGCGACAGGACACATCTACAATGCAACCTCTACACCTAAGATGCATGGAACATAGAATAGGGGTAATGAAGAAGACACTAACAAATTTCTCAGTTCTCAATAATGAAGAACCCTCATGCAACAGAGGGGCAAGAACACAAAAGGTCACAAATGACCAAAACATAGAGATTAAAAGTTTGCAGAATTCTGGCCCATGGACAGGACTCCTATATTAAACTTCACCCCACCCAGGGCTCAGGGACCATTACGGAAGAGGGGCAGAAACATTGGAAGAGCCAGGGAGGTGGTGTACCACACTATATGGAAACAGAGTCATATAAGCTTCTGCAACCCTGATCATATGAAATCTCTCATTTTTAGGAACCCTGTGGGGTGGAATTGAAAAGATATTTTAAAATAGGCTCCTGTTGAGTTAGCAGTTTATTAAACTTACACTGACCCTGAACTACAGACTCAGGGAATTCAGAGCAAGGACAATGGACTATATATTGTACTTTCATCTGCAAAATTCTCCAGACAACAATAAGAAACTTTGAATCAAAAGCACAGAGTATTCAGTGAGTTAAAAATCTGGTCAGAGCTAGAGTCAGAAAAGGAGTACAGACAGATCTTCCAAACGCAAGTCCTAAGGTCAAAAATAACCATCTCCCACCTGGGCTGACCAACATTCATAATCTGGTCAATGATAAATTCCCACTAATGGGACCGGCATCTGTGATTCAACCTTACAAAGGGCTTTCCAGAGGCATGAACAGCCTTCACAATCACATCTGTAAAAACTTACTCAGAGTTGACCTGGAAACATTATCCAGGAATGTGAATGACATCTATTATACCAGGAAGTAATGTCTAGTGTAGAATCAAGATGAAAGGCCACATTTAGACTCTGTACCCTTACTCTATTTAATTTCCTTTGTTTAAAGTCCTTTAACAATGTGTGTCAATTTAGCAGAAAACTTTGTTTTCTCTGTTTCATTATTTCTCTATTCTCTTTATTTTTTTATTTCCTTTCCTTTTTCATTTTCCCTTTTGATAGACTTGCCTGAACACAGGGTGGTCTGCTTTTCTTTGGAGGGAGGGCGAAGCAGGCATTTCCCTGTGTCAGTTTCTGTAGATGGAATTGTTTTAGATTATCTGATTGTCTTTATCTTTTAAGTCTACTATAACTGGAATGTCTGAGCTAACCTTTACTGCCACTGGAAACTTTTGTTTCATCCATCTGTTTACATTAACATGTCTATATTTTCTCTATAGTCCAATATTAATCTTTAGTGTTTCTCTGCTTTTAGTTATTTCATTTCTACATGTTCAGTCTGTAATTAATACCTATTGTACACAGAACTAACTTTTCCTTTACTTCCTTATAAGAATTGGAGTTAAGTGGTGGGTTTCTTTGTTTTTTAACTTTTTAGTTTTGCTCTTTTTTTAGACAAGGTCTTCCTGTAGCCCCAGCTGGCCTGGAACGTGCTATGTAGACCAGACTGGCCTTGAACTCACAGAAATCTGCCTGTCTCTACCTCTAGAGTGTTGGGATTAAAGGTGTGTATGATAATGGTCCCTGATTTTCAATTCTGAATTAAATTTTACAAGCTGCTTCAAGTTGTTGCTGTCTTAACTTCCCTAGCATTATGCACTACATCTTTAAACTGTGAACCACAATAAACTCTTTATCTCTTGTGTTTCTCATGGTATTATTTTAGTAAAGGGTGAAGAAACTAAGAGAACATTTAAGAAATTGAAAAACAAAACAAAACAAAACACAAAAATTAGGAGACGGAAAGACTTCCCAGGCTCATGGATTAGAAGTATTATAGTTATTATTATATAAGTGGCTTTACTATCTAAAAGATATACTTTCTCTTTGTCTTTTTTAGACAGTGTTTCCTTGTAGCCAGCTGTAGCTGAACTGGAACTTGCTCTGTAGACCAGGCTGGCTTTGAATTCACAGAGGAGCATGAGGGTGCATATATACATATGTATTATATATATAATATATATGCAAACACAATTCCAAGAATAGGAGAGGAAGTTCAGAGAACATGGGAGGACAGGAAGGATTTAGTGAGGAACTGGGAGAGAAAGGAACAATGCAAACAAAATACTCATACCTGAAATTCTAAAAAAAAAAAAATTAAGAATTAAAAGTAACACTTCAGTTATGTTGTTATATAACTGTAGATAAGGAAAATCAGAGAAGCTATGATGCTAAATATGAATGTTTTTGTGACTATGTGGTATACAAAAACCCAAAAATTTCACCAGACAACTGTTAGAAATGATAAATTCTTTAAATAAAGTGATAGGTTATAAAACCCACTTATAAAAATCAGTAGCCTCTCTATATACCAATAACAAGCAAGTAGGTAAAAATATTCATGGAGATCATACATGAATTCGCCATAGCCTCAAAAAGTATTTAGGAATAACCCTAACCAAAGGTAGAAAAGATATCTACAATGAAAATTTCAAATCTTTAAAGAAAGAGATGGAGTAAGACACCAGAAGATGGAAGGACATACCATGTTCATGGATTGGTAACATTAATATTGTGAAAATGACAATTCTACCAAAAGTAATGCATAGATTCAATACAATGCCAATCCAAATCCCCATGACATTCTTCACAGAGCTAGAAAGAACAATTCTAAAATTGATAAGGACTCTCAAAGACTCCATATAGCCAAAACAATCTTTGAGGAAGTGACTCTAGATAGGCTGACTAGACTCCAGTGAATGATCTTTCACAGAAGTATATCTGGATGCAAATGCTTGACTGGATACAAATTAGTATATATGACAGAATGCCTGAAATCTGGTGGGGGAGGTTATGGGGACAGGGATGGGGAGGGAGCATTTAAATTTGATTAAGATTTATTTTATGAAATTCACAAAAAATAAAAATCAACCTTTAAAAGTACCTATGTATGTTTTAGGTCAAATACATAATTTTTTAATATATAAATACTTGCTATGAATGATTTTTAAAAATGTTTTATTATTTTTATTTTTTATGTGTGTAAGTATATTGCCTGCATATATGTGAGTGCACCCATGTCGTGCAATGATGCAGAGTTCAGAAGAGAGAGTCAGATTCTCCTGGAACTGGAGTTAAGGACAGCTCATAGCAGCCATGTGGGTGCTGGTAATTGAATCCGGGTCCCCTGCAAGAGCAGTCAGTGCTCTTAACTGCTGTGACAACTCTCCGGCCCAATGAAAGATTTTATAATGATGAAATTCTACTTCTCTGCTCATTTCTTTTTATATTTTGGTCTGATTTATTTCATTTTATGTAACAATTTGCAGTTGCTTCCTTTCTCTTGCAATTACCAGAATTTATTTTTATAACAGCCTAAAACTTGTTTGTGTATATGTACCATATTTTTTAAAATCTGTTCACTTGTCAATGTGTATGTAACCTATGTAAGTTGTTTATGTTTATGGATATTGTGAATAGTGCATCCATATAAATATGGATGTATAAATATCTGTGTTACACTGACCTAGAAGAATTTGGGTATACTCAGTTTTTACATCTGGTTCATATTGTAGTTGAGTTTTCAGTTTATTCTTTTCATTTCATAACTTTGATTTTCATATTGCTTTCCAGATATAATAAAGATGTAGAAATGACAGATCAGTGTAAGGATTTAAGCAAAGTAGATAGGCATTTTTAAACAAAAATTTCTTAAGTGCATGTTCTCCCTAATATGAATAAATGCATCTGACCTATAACAGAATTAAGAAACTGTATATTTATTTTATGAATCCCTTGAAATCATAACTCCTCATTTAAAAGTGTGAAAATCTTAAGAACGCCATTCTGTTTTACATGTAATTGTACATGTTTACATTCTGAAAAGCAGGGTATAGGAGATTCTATTCCCTGCATCCTTGCCAACATTTGTTTCTACATGTTTTCCTTTCTAAGTATATTTTCAGCTGGATTTTTGTGAATTTCATACGATATATTTTTATCATATTTAGATGCCCTTCTTTGTCTGTACGCCCTCTTACAAACCTTCCTACCAATTTTTTAGCCTGTAAAATGGCCTATAGTCAGGTTTGTGCCTCCAAATACTCTTCACTATGGGTTCATCCACTGGAACCTGTGAAACCTACTAAGAGTCTTATCCTAAAATTAGCTTACTTTCCCCTCCCCAGAAGCCTTCACTTTCCATTAGCTCCTCAGGTAAGTTTGAGATTTTCTTTTAAGAACATCCCCATATCTCTGCTTGGATTTATTCTGGTTTGAGCTTTCCTAGGACTAATCCATGCTGTCAATATTGTTGTGAGTTCATATAACTAACTGGCCAACTGTCTGGAAAACTGTTTCTTTGTGTCATCCATCTGCTCTGGGTCTTACATCTCCCCACCACCACTCTTACACAATGATCCTTAATCCCTGGGAGACAGAAGTTTGACGTAGTTGTCCTATTCAGGGATATGTACTGTGTAGCCTCCTTTTCTCTGTACATTGGCCAGTTGTTAATCACAGAATTAATCACCATCTTTGTAAAGGGTTGCATCTCTGCTAAGAGTTGAGAGATGCATTACCTTTGGTATAAAAATTTCATTATAAATGTTTAACATTATATATAATTAGAAGAATAGTTGTTTTGGGCAATCTCCCATGACCTCTCTAGCCTGAGGTTACAAGACTTGACATCAATATCAGGTATGGGCTTTATTCTATGAAGCATACATTAAATCCAATTAGAAAGTAGTTAGTTACTCCTATAATATTCATGCTAGTATTGCACCAGTGGCATACATTGCCAGATCATTTGTTGCAGCATGCAGGATTCTCAGCTGGGTAAGGATCTTGATAAATTTTATCTTCAGGTAAGTTACATAACAGCTTCCAGCATTACCAAAGCAAGACATGGAGATGATGTTTTGAAGCCAGCATCAGGATGGAAACTTCTCTTTGTTTGTTCAATTGTTCATGTATTTCATTACTTGTGAGGCAAAGGCAGGTAGATCTCTATGAGATCATGGCCAGCCTGATGGTCTGTATAGTGAGTTGCAGACCAGTTGCGGCTACAGGAAGACCCCATCTCAAAATGACAAAAAAAAAAAAAAGGTATTAGAAGTCAGTGTTCTGCTTTCCCCAGGTAGGTCCTACCTCATAAAATTCTCAAAATCTCCTGAAATTTTGCCACTGGCTGTCACCCCAGACCCTGGCACATGAGAATCTCATGTTCAAAGTATGAAGTATCATTAAGTAACAAAATTGTAAACTCTGAGAAAATATGCTTTGATGGTAAAACAATCATGATAAAGCAAAAAGTTTGTCAATCACAATATTCCCATGATTTATATGAAGTATTTGTTCTTCATAAAAATATAAAAACTAGTAAGGTGTGGTGGCCCAGGACTCTAATCCTGGCACTCACGTGGCAGAGCAAGGGGGCACACTGTGAGATCAAGGCCAGTCTTGTTTACACACTGAGTTCCAAGCCAGCAGGAATTATAGGGAGATTCTGTCTCTAAATATATTATGTAAATAAATAGAATAGCAAATAATTTTCCAAAAGTTAAGGTATATAAACACTTCTTCACAAGTAGAAATAACAATTACACAAAGAAAAAAATATATATGGATAATAGCCTTGAGCTTATATGGCTATATTTATTTTACAGTAGTAAATTGTTTTGCTTTCTTTAATGATTCTCTAATCTTTTTGATCTTCTACTGTTTATTGAGATGAAAGTAGAAAATCTAATTATCTATCTAACACTGACAGCTATGGTCAGATTAAAATATAAGATAATCAACACAGTATTTAACAGCCAACAAAATGATTTCCTTACTTATAGTATTACTATTATTTATACATTTTAAAGGTTCCTTTATATTTCATCAAGAAATATCTTTAATTACTAATTAAAATGGCCTTGACATAGTAGTAATCAAGTCCCCAGAGGTGAACAAAAAATACATATTTATATCCATTTTTAGAAATTCACAATTTCCTTTACATCCGAAATTATCCATACTTTATTCTTATTAAGTCATCATTCATTATATTTTCTATTAATTAATAGTTTCATTAATTTTATGTCTGAATGTAAGATAATGTAATATTTCCTTGGAAATAAACTACTGTAATAACAACTTTTTCTGGATGACTGGGAGAAAATATATTTTTCTCTCACTTCAAGACTTTAAAACGTAGAGTTTCCAGATGAGCATAGAGACTTTATTAAATCATCAGAGATATAGGCTGCTTTATTCTATCATTTTTTTCTGTTATATATGACAAAGTTAAGCAGTTGATAATGTAGCTTGGGACTTCTGTTCTGAAGGTCAAGTGGTTGTGAAAGGAGGATAGAGAAAAGGAAGTTGAAGGTTCAAAGGTGAATTTTCTAGTGCTCACTCAGCTGCTCTCCAGAAATTTCAAAAATCACTTTGAAGATTTAATTTTTCTAATTTTCTAGTCACCTGTGAAATAAAAGGTGAGTGAAACATGAAATAATTTTGCTATGTACATACAATGATATCACTTACAAAGCCAGGCTTTTGGTATTATGAAAAAAATGAAGCAAAAATGAATAACATTTAGGAAACTAGATAGAATATGAAAGCAAAGAAATGACAGACATAAAAACTTTGCACAGAACCACTATCTCCTTATACAGATATTCTGTGAAAGATTCATGAAGCTGTTCTGCTTAGAATTCCACAAATGTAGCAGTGGATATACTTTCTATACTGAGCCTGCTTAAGTTTGTTCTGTAGTAAAATTAGCAGTCTGTGGCACACAGGAACTGAAGATTTAACAAGGTCCATCAACAAATCTGTGAGAGGAGGTGATCATGCAAGTCAAGAGATTATGAGAAGATATGATCAGCTCAAATATCTCATTGTTGTGTACTCTGATGGCAGGTCTTAAATTTTACACTGTAATTTTTTACAGCTTTAGGACTTATAAGTTAGGTTATGCCATGTTATATACCACATGTAAAGAGGTCATAGAAGCTAGCCCATATATTTTGATTAATGTCTCCTTACTGTCTACATCAGAGTTTTGTAGTGCTTTTTCATTTAGTGTGTGTGTTCTAATGAAGTCATCTACCTGAAGGATTACAAGTTAGTCATATCCCTGACAGGTAGACAGATAGAGAAAAGATCACTGATAAGTAACAAAGATGGCAAGCTTCTGGCTTCTTCATTTGAGACAAAGGCCTGGAGTTTTCTTCTCCCAGTAGCAGAAGTCCTCTTCCAGATGACTGGCCCAGACCAGTTTATATAACTGTAACAAAAGAACTGGACATACTATAATTTGGAGGTGTGACCCTATCAGTCATCTCTTCTTGGTTTAATTTGACGAACCTAAAAGTGGTAGACTGGGGCCTGCTCTATACCACAAGAAACACATACAACACCCAGGCCTAACTAGGAGACTTGGTTAGATTTCGTTTTCCAATTTCCCTGCTCACTTTTGGGGAGTCTTTGTCTCCATGTGCTGATTTGTGGGTATGCTTCTTCACTTTGCTGAATGTTGCGCCACTGCATCTGAGAGTCTCCCTACCTCTTAATTCTTGAACTGGCTGAGAAAACAAACCTGATCAAGGCTCCTAGACAGTATCACACCTGCTTGCTCTTTTACATAGATTTTTTTTTATAATAATCTTTCATTTGTATCGTGTTCTACAGGATTTTTTTATTTATTTAATAACCACATGATTAGGAGAAATATTTTGTTCAGCTTTAATATATTCAGTAACAATTTACAGAACGAAGATATATCTCTTTCAAAAGTGGCTGTAAATTTTTAGGTTCACAGTTTAATTAATACAGTTTACAATATTGAACTCAGTATAAACCCTATAAGACATAAAATTGAATGAGTTTTTAACATTTACAAAGGATCTCCATTTCATTTTAAAATATGCTGTTTCCTACAGAAAGACACATTTTTAATGCTCCTAATACTTAGATGTTTGCACATGTGTCTCTAATCTCTATGTATTTGATTATTACTAGTCATAGTCAGTTACACTGGGATCCTTGGCACCTGAGTATAGATATAAAGTCATCAGGAAGATTTCAGTGGTAATGTTTATCACCTCTAAATATTAACATGAAGTAAATTTTTATGCTTCCTCCTCAAATATAACTCATTTTTTTATTTGTTGATTTTTTGTGTGTATATCATACAGAACATCCCAAACAATCTTATTTATCTATATACCCACTTCACAAATGGAAGCCTCCCATAGCCTCCCCCCTACAACTGGAGCCCATATACTCTGTCATCCCTGTTACTGTCCACTGTGTTGTCAGCACCCCAGCCGTTCCCCAGTGCTTGTCCATCCACTGAATCTAGTCAGCTTATCTAGAGAGCCCTTTTTTAGGAAGATCAGCTGTTCCTCATCTAGCAGCAATCAGTTGTCAATATTTGTTTAGATAAGAATGGGGTCTGCTGTTCATTTTCCCAGTTCTATGCTGGGTTACTGTCTGGGTGTCTCTTGGGCCACTCTGGCCAGCAACTTAAAGGTATCTCCTGTCTGGCATTGTTTCTTGTTATGTAGCCCTTAGCTATACATATGGAGTCTTAAACAATTATATTGACCCCTGTAACCTTTCGTTATACTTTCCTTTTGGGTATTTAAGACCCTACAGTTGGCCCAGATAAATGAATTTATTTTTATTCTTAAGGCCGTTTGAGGATCTATTCCTCAGGGGGTCACATGGGCTAGGGAGGAGCCCCTGGTTCCTTTCTTTCACCAGTTACTTCTATGTGAAGATAAGTCAAAGGTCCTGCTCGAGCATGGCAGGCTTTGCTTGGAAGCATAGAGAAAATGTTTCCTCTGTGTTGACCCTCCTCTTTGTATGTTTGACACTGGTTCAAGTCCATCTGGTGGTGTCTCCATGGCCCTCTTGAGCAAGAGGACAGGTTACTCACCACAGTTACAAGACATTTTGAGAGATGCTCATAGTTCCTTGGAACTTATTTGACCTAGGAGGGCAAGGAACAAAAACTGTCCTTTACGTCCCTCTTACCAAATTACTATAAGACTCAAAGCATGGCTGTTAAATATCCAAGAAGCTTATTTCCACCAGTCTGGTACTTTTAATTACCATGTGCCACGTAGATAAAGCTTGGGAAAAAATCAAACATTCTTATCCGTGGAATTTTACACATTCTCTGTCTAAAAGTATTCTTTGTTGTTATCAATACAGTTAAATATTACTTCAGAAATGTTCTTACATGACTTTCTCAATGATTATTCTTTATGTAGTCCTTCAAACTCTTTTAAGCATATCTATCTATTGATTAATCAATCAGTTTCTTTTGCTGTAGGTTGAGGGTCAAGGAAGTTTTCCTAATAGGTTATTATTTGAAATACCTAATTTAATAGGCAAAGCATTGAGGGAAAGAAAATAAGGAACATAAGGAATCTAAAACCGAAAATCCCTTAACAATTTCCATTTACATAAACAAAGCTAAAGCTGTTGCAGAGACAGACAGCAGAACAGAAGCATGAGGTAAGGACAGAGTAGTTGACTGTCTGCTGTTCAATTACTTTTAAGTGGAAATTAACATTCATAAAGACTGTTATCAATGGGGTGAGTTGAGTTATGTTTTGGTCATTTGTGATTACTAAATGGGAATGTTTTCTCCCAGCATGTTTGCTACACAGAGAAAAGGCTTCTCCTTTCTCTATTCTTAGCCTTGTAGATACAAGGTTTAAAAATTGACTCAGTAGGAAGTTTATGGAAAATTTCAGTGGACTTAGAGAGAGATAAAAACAAATGACAGCTCAGGCAACTGGTGAATCTCAGCAGTTGCCAGAAGAGGGAAATGGTTAAGAAGGAGAAAATTATGCTTTCAAATTAGATGTCCTATAGGCAGGCAGGCTCAGGGTGGAAGTCCTCAGGCAGCTTCATGGGGTGGGTGGGCAGAAAGAGGGAGAATCTCCACAGTTTCAGGCTCAGAATGTTGGCAAGGGTACAAAAGAGATAGAAAAAAAGGAAAAGATAAGCCTTTGACTAGAATTTTCAAAGGCCTTCAGGATGAGCAGTAAAGATTTGTAGGCTACCTCTTTGAGACAGGTGCTTCTAGGGTCTATAAATTAAGGAGAGAGTTATTCTCATCTTTTTAACACTAACTCTTAATGGAGGGCAAAAAATAAATCTTTTTGTAATGCCATTACCTTTCAGGTAGTTTATAATGTCTTACTTACATCTACCCAGGGCTAGAGGTAAAATTCAAATTCCCTTTTTTTTTTGGATCAATAAATAATGCAACAGAATAGATATAAAAAAATGAAAGAAAATCAAAAAGGTAAATATATAAAATAACTATGATTTACAAAGAGGACATGATTTTTTCTTAGTACTGTTCAACAACCTCTGGGTATCACCACCTTTCTCCCTTTCACATGGTATTTTAAATCTGACACAATGGCATTTTCCTCAAATTAATGTGTTACCAGAGAACAGGATGTGGTTTCCAAAGCTCCTCATGAAGTTTGCTCTTCAATGACCTCTAAGGCTACCAATGCTTGCCTACTTAGAACACACAGTGACTGATCCAATGGTTTTGTTAAATATGGAAGGTTTTCCAAGCACTTCTGGAGAAAAAATTTTGGACTCTTGGCTAATATTATACTTTTTAGATAGGCAGTGGAATTTCCAAGCTTAAATAGACACTGTACCAATTTTAAATGCAAGGATTACTGCATCAGAGAGGCATGGCTCTGGAAAACAGAGAAGAAACTGAGAATGACCTTGGGAAGACCTTGTCATTCCCACCAAGATGAGAGGTTCTTGGTATTTTTCTTTGCTCATAAAGAAAATCTTAATTTGCATCATTTAATATTTTCATAACTTTATGATGACAAATTTCATCTTATCCATAGATTTGACATATCTTTGTAGTAATGAAAAAAAAAAGAACAAGCGTCTAAAATGTAAGTGTGACTTGCTTTATGTCTGTGAAGCCATTTTTATGAAACAAGAACATTCTTTAATGTAGTATATTTATGAAATTTAGTTAAGTGACATTAAGGACAGTGAGAGGTAGCACATGAAATGTATGGTCAGAAGAAGACACACTTGATGCTGACACAATTGATCAGTGGCTAACTTTAGACAAAGAGATTACATAAATACCTACACTGATTTTAACGTGGAGCTGTGTGTGCTACTGACATCATATTTTGATGGCAAATAGTGGTCCTGTCACTTACTGTGCAAGATGGCCTTCAAATTTTATAAAAAAAATATAGAAATTGATGGCCAATATTGTATCAGATAGGAGTACTGAGATTAAGGTTGAGAGGTGTATACCCTCAAGATCCTAATCTATTGGAGTTCACATGTTCTTGGGAAACTAAATTTAAAAAGGTAACTTTCACAAACATATGCCTAAATACTAGGACAGAAACATTTGATGAAGTTCCAGTGAGAGCTCAGAGAAAAGCATTACTTATCCATGACAACCATCTCCCTGACTCTCACATCAATCTCTCTCCCCAAATAACACTTGCTTCTGGGATTTGAAGGGAAGACTCTCCCTTTAAGGCCCCATCATGTCTCATGTATGATGTTCTGTCTCTCCTTATTTCTCTCCCATTTCAATTCCTGATCAGTATCCCCTCCCCACCATGGATTCCAAAATCTTTCTCCTAATAAAGCTAATTCTGATGTGTAATTTCATGTCAGCTACTTTCCAAAACCAACTTGTCTCACTGACCTGCATATTTGTTATAACAATGACAAAGTTTTTTTGAGTAATAATTCATGAGTTATTGGGCATTCTAGAGCAAAAAGGATGGATTTGAAATGTTGTAGAGATTATATTAAGATTATATTAAGTGAAATATAATGTGTTTTAGAACTTTAATAAAAACATATTTGAAAAACATAATACAAGAGCTAATGTGTCAATGGTGAGGGGACAAAGATAGCTATACCACGCGACTGCCAACAAGCTGAGTGGTTCCAATAAAGGTTTAGGAAACTTACCCAGTCCATCTCAGGGTTTGTGACTTCCATGTTGAAAAGAATTTCAGGAGTAGAAAGTTTATGAAACAAAGTTTAAGGTTTTAAAAGTTACTTCAATTTAAATTTAAAAATGAAGGTTAAGAGAAAAAAAGTGACAGAAAAAGTAAGACACAACCTAGTACACAGTAGTGCTCATCGCTAGGAGAGAGTCAGAGCTCATTGTTCATATGCTAAGCATATACAGGATTTGTGGGTTTTAACTTACTATCTTTAAAGGATTTCTAAGAAACGTAAATGGGATCACTGGATATTTACTGAGGGGTACCTGACAGGGTTGCAATTGATAAGGTAAATGTCTAGCACATAGTGATATAGGAAAGTAGGATATTCTTAATGTAAACATTATTGTTTGAGATTCTCTTGTGCTGTCTAGGGGTGGGAATGAGTCACTCCCCAAGGTCATAAGTGCTCAGGCATTATTAAGCCTGGTTCATTGTTAGTTTAACATAAAATATCTGTATATGAGGCAAATATTGATTCTATGCTGTCAGTCTTACAGCAAGTGTTATTAAAATGATGTGATTCTTGTTTCTCACTAGTAGGAGGCATTCATCAGACTCTGGGATCAGGGACTCTTTTCATTTCTGATGTCTCTATAAGTTTCTCTCTTATATTGCCTCAAATTAATACATGCTCATTGATCTGAATCAGCTAATACAGTCCTGAAAAGCATGTCATGTCTCTTTTTTTAACCCTAATGACTTCCCTCGCTTGCCATAGAAGAAACATGAAATAATGCTAATTCCTATCACATTGTACATGATCA
>NW_008335971.1:563053-572833 GCF_000622305.1 Nannospalax galili | reverse complement strand
TTCTTTATTTTATCAGAAATTTTTCTTTGACTACAATTTATGTATGATTTGTGAATATTAATATGTATACACATGCATGTATATATACATACATACACACCCATATATATATATATATACATATACAATTTTTCTCTTGATTTAATGGTTCATATTTTAACAGTGTCTTCAGATCATGACCAGGTAATTAGATTTTCCACTTTTTAAAATTTTTTCACATACAAAATTGTCAATGTTTATGTTCTCAAAAGTGTATGTCTTGCTCCTCCCTGTCACTAAAATGTCCCCATACTACTTGTTTCTTTCTTTTCATAAATTTCTTTTGCATTTGTTTGTTCCTATTTTAATTTTCTGTAGATGAGTGTTTTGCCTACATGGATGTGGATGCATCATATGTGTGCAATGCCCTCAGACTCTAGAAGAAGGTATTGGATTACCTGAACCTGGAGTTACACATGATTGTTAGCCACCATGATGTTGCTGGATACTGAATCCCAGGTCCCCTGCAAAAACCGCCATTGTTCTTCACGACTGAGCAACACTTCAGTTCAGTCACTTGTTTCTTAATCCTGATTGAATCTCCTTTTTAAAAACAGAGCTGTTCTCTTATCTAACCTCCACCCATATTCTGTTCATTTGTTTATATTGTTTTGTTTTGTTTTAAGGAATTTTAAATTTATTATACGCGCATGTGTACGTGCCTGAATATGTGTATGTGTTACACCTCTGTGCCTATCCTCATTTTTTTTGTGTGTGTGTGTGTGTGTGTGTGTGTGTGTGTATGTACCACATGTGTACAGGTAGCTGCAGTGGTCTGAAGAGGGTGTTTGACTCTCCAGAAAGAGTTGTAGGCAGTTGTAATTGGACCCTTTGTGGGTGCTTGAAACTGATCCTGGGTCTTCAGTAACACTTGTTCCTCACTACTGAGCCATCACTCCAGCCTGCACATTCGGGTTTTGGATTTTCAGCTTTCTTAGTTCCTGGTAAATTATGCGCAGATCACATTATGCAATTCTCTTAGGTGTATTAGAATCATGCAAAGAGGCGTAGCCCACATAACAATCCCTCTGACTTTTACATACTTGAAATTTCCTAATTAGCAGATGTTTACTTGATTCAGTTACCCTGTCAGTGCCACGTTGTGGGCCTTGACTTAAAAAAGAGTCCTGATTATTCTCTTTTGTTACTGTCATTAAAAATAATAGCTCCCTTTAATACAAATATGATTGCTATTTTTATTGATATTGAATTGTTCATTCATTTTAGTCTTTCTTATGAATGCTAATGCACAGAAAATTTACTTTTATTCCATGCTCCACAATTTACACTTTGTAAGTGCAATTTAACAATTCTTCTGAAAACATGTAGATTTCCCTCCATCTGATAATATATTCATCGTCTATCATCTGGATAGACTCCATTAACCACTACATTGAAGGCTCATAGTATACCAGGGATCATCTACTGAAGGCTAAGAGATTCATAACTGCTCTCCAAAACTCAGAATTTACCCTGAAATACAAGGGTCACTGTTCAGAGGAATTAGTACCAATATTTTCTGTTCTTCGTGAATTAGGAGATCAAAGAAGCATGATTGGGCAGATTTGCTGGTTGACACTGTTCACTTTATTGCAGGGTGAGCATGCTGAGGTGGGAGTTTTCAGACCCTACTGTGGCTGACAGATTTTGCTGTAGTGTTTCTGCCAAGGGAACTATCAAGCCATCCGTGTGCAATTTTCATTGGTTTAATCTTGTGTAGATTTTGTGCCGGTAACTACAGTTGCTGTAAGGTGATATGTGTAAAAGACATGCCTATTCAGAAGTCCGCATTTTACAGCTGTCTTCTTACTCAATTCTTACTTTATTCTGAAGGACTATTGAAAAATATTACCTGAGTGTTAATTGGGGGAGATTAATGTAAATGATTCTTCCACAGGTGAGTAGTCATGCTTACTTATATTTGGCACTTTGACCAGTTATGACCTCCTTCATTAACCACTACTCATTGTAAAGAAATGTTTCTTTGATCAAGATTAAGAGCAACAGAAATCTAGAGATGTAAACATGAATATTTAGAAAGAAGTTTGACAGCATGGACCTGCAATGTAACAATGGTGTTTTCCTCCTGGGGTCAATGATCTCTTGATTCATGGGTTTTGACCAGGTTTACAATATCAGGAATAAAATCTCTCTTGTAGAGCAGGACTAGTAGTCAAAACACTGGTTACTTTCATAGGCACCATGACACTATTGCACCACTGGGCACATCTTGTCAGGCAAATCTCTATTGTAGCATGTAGGGTCCTGTGATGGGTGAGACCATTGGTATCTTTTCTCCCCCAGTAGCCTGCATAGTGCTGTTTTGCACTATTTAAGGTAACCAGCAGTGGAAAGGTTTTCTGGTCACTCTAGACTGATTTCTCTATATCCTGCATCAAAATGGATTGGTGTTTCCAGGAATGAGAACTTAACATCTAGTTCTGTTGGGCAACCCAAAGAAAAGGAAATAGACTGTACTGTTTTGGGTGTCTCTCGAACTCCCTGACCAATAACTCAAAAGGAGTTATCCTATGCCTAGCACTAATATTTCTATCTAGTTGTTCCCTTGTAACGTAAGAGTGCCCTTGTCACAATGCAATATTCTTCCTACTACATTTTAAAAATATTACTTTTGAATAATCTTCCCTGGAAATAATAAATATTGGTTTGTCCATAACAGCACACTGCCATGGAGCAAATTGGATGGTTAGATGATAAATTTCCATTTATTTTGATATTAAATATAATATACAAACCTTTTTAATATCTCTGGTTCCTATTGTTAGAGAAATGGACAAGAGGTTGGTAATAGAGAAACTTGAGTTTCAATTACTGCCCCAAGGTCATTGGCTTCAAATGCAAGATCTTTAAATTATTGGATAAAACTGAAATTTAAATCAATTTTTCTAATATTATTCTGCCATTATTCTTTCTGGGTTTCTTTGACAGGAAGACTCATTGAAGAGAAAGTGTAGAGTCTATAAAAAACACGTCTTCTGTGAATCTGAGTTTCATGTGAGTAAATTTATAAATTTGTTATATATACATATTTTACTCTATGAGAAATATTCCTTTATTTTCTTTGTCTTTCTGTTTTTGTTGTTATTGTTTGTTTTTTAACTTTACACATGTTTTCTGAATATTTTAACCTAGTATTTCATAGTTTTTAATTATTGATCTCTTTCATTTACATTTTTCTATAGTTTAGATAACTTCTTTTGTTCAGAAAATTTCTCAGTAATGAGAAAGCTAGGAAGTAATGATGCACTCTATAGAAAAGTATATGCTCATTTAAGGAAGAATTGGTCTACCACAAACTTCCCTATTCCAGGTGCTTTCTTCATAAAATTTCAGATTGTGCAGGGAAAATCCTCTACAGCAGTATTTTGTATGTGATTTTCTTTTTTCATTTTAATTTTAACTTAGTTTTTATTTATTGATTTTTGGTTCATGTGTGTTTATATATGTGTGCATGACGTGTGTGTGAGTACTGGTATTCATGTACTGCAATGCACAGGTGGGGATCAGTGGGCAAATTTCAGAAGCTGTTTCTCTTCCATGACAGGATCTAAGGATCACACTTGGGTTGCCTAGTTTTCATAACAAACAATTTTACGCACTGAGCCACCCTGCTAGCCCCCTTTTTTTATTTTTCTATCTAGAATTATTTGTTCTAATTTCCTTCAGCAGTGTAGCTATCTTTTGGAAAATAACCTGTAATTATAAATAGTTTCATACAAATTAAAATTTAAAAATTTTATGACTGAAATATTTATAGGACTACATAGTCATTTAAACTATTTACCATACTTTTATATTCCGAAAATTAATTTGTGAATATAAGCTAATTCATTCATGATGCTAATTGTTCATCAAATGTCTTTCCAAACACTGTAAATTGTTCTTGATCAATAGAATTGTTCTTGATTATTTATGAATGTTATTTTAATATTATACACAATATAAATGCTAAGAAACATGCATCAACATAGATTATTATATAGGAAAAAGATGTTTCAAAAGTCCAATATTTACAGGTATGTATTTTAAAGGAACAAATGTCAGACAAGGGATAATTCATGCTGGTAATTATTTTAAAATACTGGGAAATAGGACATTATTATCACAGAAAATTTTCAAATGAAAATTTTTATAAATGATGTACAAAAATGAAAATCTTTAGGAATAAAACATTTTTAAAAGTGACAGGTGGGCTCAGTGCTTAAGAGCACACACTGCTTGCGCAGAGGAGATGGGTTTGGTTCACAGCACCCAGGTGCGGCCTCGCAACCATCCTTAACTCCAATTTAAGCGTATTTGATGGCCTCTATTTGCCTTCACAGGCACCAGGAACACACGGCATGTGTGTGTGTGTGTCAAAGGAACCAGGCACACACATGGGTATATGGGTGTGTATGTTGTGTGTGTGTGTGTGTGTGTGTGTGTGTGTGTGTGTGTAGGCAAAATGCTAAAGCACATAAAATAAAAAATTGTCACAGGCAAAGAAAAAAAAAAACAGGTTATTGTCCAAGTTTTGTTTCCTGTTGCTATGATAAAATATTCTGATAAGAGCAAGTTAGGGGAGAAAGGGTTAACCCTTTGACTCACAAGCCCAATGTCTTGTCCATCATTGTGGGGAACTCAAGTTGGCCTGAATTCATAGGAGCATGTCACATCCATAGTCAAGAGAAGGGTAGATGAATGCCTTAGTTCTTCATCAGTTTCTCCTCTTTTTATACATCCAGGACCCAAGTCCAGGGAATGGTGTCACTCACATTGGGCTTCTTGCATCAACTAACATAATAGTAATTCAGATAATCCCTGCAGACCTGTCCATAGGCCAACCTAATCTGTACTGATCCTCCTTTGGACATTTCCCAGGTGATTCTAAAGTGTGTCAAGTTGACCATAAAACTGGACATCTGAGTTGTGAAAATGAAAACTTAAGGAACAATTGAGGCTTGAGAAAACTGATGCTGAGTAAACTTGAATTAAGATTCACCTGACTATATGTTGGCCACAAAATGTTCAGACCCCTCAATATATAAATCTGGAGCTATACAGAATGATTTCATGAAAATGAAAGAAAATACAAGATGAAAAGATAAAATATGGTCACAGCAGAATAAAAGCTCTTAAGGAATATTTGAACAATTAGAAGTCATAAGCCAATGCCCACTAAATTTCACAGTTCACTTTGTCAAATGTTACTAAAGGCAAAGGAAAACCTTTTAGAAAAGAAAGAAAAACACTTGTCATGCAAGGCCCACACACAGAGGGAATATGTCATGTCAGGAAGCAAGAGGGGCATGGCTCAAGTTCTGATCTTTTATCAACTTATCAGTCTGTCTCAGAAACATTCACCTAGAGAGAAAAATACTTTTCTTCCATCACAATAGAGGGAAGTCTTTGAAATTCAGTCTTTGTTCTTTGCAAAGTGGATTTGTATCATGTACAAAGAGTTCTCTCTGAAGACCACAAACAAAAGAATGTCTTGTTGTATACCAGTTATATGTTTGACTAAAAGCCCCTTCACAAACTCTGTCCTGATTTAAAAAGATTCCACAAAATGAAGATGTTATCCTTGCAGTAATTGACTGTGGAATCCCACTAAGATTTTTAGGAAACACATCTTGAAGTTTATATTAACCTAGGTCCATAAGTACATTGGAAATTCACTAAAGATAATGTGTTGCTTTCCCCTCAAATTATCAAAAGAAATTAGATTATCCATAAATATACAGACATTCACCACATTCAGATATTTTCAATTTCATGTTGTTTACTAACTTGAATCTTTGAAATGTGTACATAAGTATTTATATTATTCCCAAATGACCACTGTTTCAAGCGAGCTTGAAACCCTGATCAAAAGCAATTGTCGATGTCAAAGATATAGTTTTTTTCTAATTTAATTGCTTATTTGTTTGCTTTTACTTTTGTTCTCTTTTTTTCTACTGTTCAGCTGTGTAAAGGGAATTTAATTTATGACAAAAGTAGATCTTTAATAGCATTCTAAGTCAAAAGTTCTGTCTTTCCAAAAGTTAAAATAATTTTTCCCTTTATAAACATCACACGTGTCTGTTTTTTTATTTGCCCTTGTTTCCTCTGAGAATATACTTCTTTCTGAAGATTCATTCTCTATCTTTTGCTTGTAGTTTTATTCAGAATTTGAAATGCTTCTGAAAAAGCTTTATATACCCCTAGATCTCTTTAAGTATATATATATATATATATATATATAGAGAGAGAGAGAGAGAGAGAGAGAGAGAGAGATTTTGTTTTCAGAAGACAACAGTAATTACACACCCACCGTAGAAAAGACTCCTATTTAACTGCTTCACCTATTTCAGAATGCCATAGTAAAGCAGCAGATGGGTTAGTAAATCAGGAAATAACAAGGCTTTCCCCACTGATGCTCTGAGGATGAGCTCAGTTTCCCTTACCTTTTGGGGCTTTGAAAAGAACTATATAGAGAATGCATTCCATAGAGGCTTACAAAATCTATGTTTAAATTATACATGTTTGTTCATAAAATCACAAACTAATTGAGCTCACCCTTTCTCATAGTTGTAAAATGAAGTTACCTACTAGTTGAGTAATGAGTATACGGAATATTCATAATTTTTTTCATAAACCAGGATAACTAAATTGATTTACATACCTGCTGATGAAGAGTAAAGTAAACCAGATTTTACATTTATCACAACTTTTAGACTTGGTGTCTTGACTGCTTTAGGTCTGACCACTAGAAAGTGAAACAAGCACTAGACTGAAAGATGCAAACAAGAAAAATTTTGAGAAGGAACAGAAGAGATTTTGTACTGTGAGAAAAATGGCATCCATATATATTTCATATAAGTTTAAGCAAACAAAAACATTTGACTAAAGGAAACAAGAAAGAACAAAATCAACATCCCCAATAAGGAATGAAAATGTCAACGACAAAAAAGATAAATTTATGGAAACAAGGACTAGTGTTCCAAAGATACATAGGTTTGTAAGTAGAAGCAGGTCTGACTAGATCCTGGTTTTTAGAAAGATCTGATGGAGATTGTTCACCATCGGCTTCTCCTGCAGTGGTGATGTGGAATGACCCCACCGGCCTGTGTGTTATCGTGTTAGTCACTAGTCTGTGGCATTATTGAGAAATGATGGAACACTTTTAAGTGGGGCATAGGAGTATTTCAGAAGATTAGGGAAATACTTGTTTCTTTCTCTCCCTGGTATCACAGCCACTCAAAAGTACATAGACTGGTGATTTCTATGCTGCATAACAGAGGCCCATAAAGGATGAACTCCTCTCATTGTTGGTTAAAACTTTTATTGCTGGTGCTGTGGATTCTCCAATCCCTTCTTATTTTCATTTCATTTGGATTTGTTTTAGATATTTCCTACATAACAGAAACAAAAATTTTCTAACACAAGACACTGGTACAGAGAAGTAGAGCCATTGCAGTGACTATATCTGAGATGTGAACAAACTTCCAGAACTGTTTTATTGGAGGAGTTTAGAAAACCTGTAGAAGCTTCAGAAAATCCCAGAGGTTTGTAGTCAGAGCATAATGGGTAAAGGAGGAAAGGGCTTAGAAGAACACAATGATGGCAGAAATGTGAATGATAAAACTATCATCATAAGGGTTCAGGTAGACATAAAAAAACTCATTTGAATTTAAATTAAGGCCATCATTTTTACACCCAGACAAAGAGTCTACCAGAATCATCCCATGCACTAAGGCTGTATTGGAGAATGAACTCAAAGGTGATACACTAATTAGCATGGCAGAAGAAATGTCCAGGCAGCACAGAACTCAAGCAATAGGATGAGTATTGTTAGTCTGTATTTGTCAGGATTCATTGAGAAACAGGTCCAATAGAGTTTGAAAAATGATACTATATATCTATATGTAAATCTTAATCTATTTCTGTGTGTGTGTGTGTGTGTGAGTATGTGTGTGTGTCTATGTGTGAAGAGGAAATAGCCATAGTATTCCAACAACAGTTATTTGCACACTGGGAGAGCTGGGGTTAGTTGAGAACCCAGTAGCTGCTCAGACCATGAGACTGGCTGCCTCAGAGATTTGAAGATTGAAGAATCTAAGCACTGTTATCAGTGGAGAATGGAATCAGCAACAGCGGCAACATTGACAGGGCAGATGCAGTTTACCAGCAAGAGGATAAGATGAGCAGGCAAAAAGGCACAACATTTTCCCGCAGAACTCCGTATATGTGGTCCACTGCTGAAAGTTGCCACCCACGTTAGGTGGGTCTCCACAGGTCACATAAAACAATTTTCAAAGTACTCACAGTAATGCCCAAAGGTGAATTTAATATAGTTATCCTCTCACAGCTGTGTTCAGAGGATTGTCTCCTCATGGATTCCAGATCAAGTCCACAGCCAAGATTCTCCATTACAGGCCCTACAGGAATGAAGCCTCCAAATCTGTGTAAAATAAACCTTTTCTCTTTAGAATTTGCTTATCTCAAGAATTTATACAGTGAGTGGGAACTAATTTATTATTTGGTATTTCTTTGAATGGAGTTAATTAAGTTCATTTAATATGTTTGGAAGATGAATGGTAAATTGAAGCTCTGTTGTCAACTCTCCACTATGTGACAAATTTTTGAAGTATATCAACTTAAAAAGAAGAAAATGGCTGGGCATGGTGGTGCACGCCTTTAATCCCACCACTTGGGAGGCAGAGGCAGGCAGATCTCTGTGAGTTCAAGCCAGCCTCTTCTACATAGTGAGTTCCAGGACAGCTGGGCTATAAGGAGACCCTGTCTCAAAAAGACCAAAGAAGAAGAAGAAGAAGAAGGAGGAGGTGAGGAAGAAGAGGAAGAAGAGGAAGAAGAAGAAGAAGAGGAAGAAGAAGAAGAAGAAGAAGAAGAAGAAGAAGAAGAAGAAGAAGAAGAAGAAGAAGAAGAAGAAGAAGAGGAAATTGTTTTATTTATTTTTTACAGTTCTGTGGCTTCTGACTATCATGAGGTACACATTTGTTCGTGGTCTGGATGAAAAGCAGCATGTCATGGTGGGTGGCAAGCTGCTTTCCTTATAGAGATTGGAATGAATAGAAGAAACAGGAAAACACCATTATCCCACTATCATTTTTAAGAACACACCCCAAAATGTTCTAAAACACCCTTCCAGGTCTAATATTTAAAACTTTAAAAGATCACATGCCCTTGATACCGAAGACTTTGAAGAGATTGTAAATGCAAACTGTAACATTAAATGCTTCAACCAAAAGTTCCAATCCATCACACATTGCAAAATTGTTTAAACCACCTACCCAAGATCTCCAAAACCTCATGAGTCTAATATTGGTCAAAATCCACATTCAGCACCTCTGACTGTCACAGAAAACTATGAGCTGTAAGCCCCAATAATAATTAAGAAAACGTACAGACATCTCAATTAAATGACAGAAATTAAGTAAGTACCAAGGAGAGGACAAGGGCATAGACAGTAAGGATCAAGTTAGTCCTAGTAACATAGGCCAGTATTCTCAGATAGTCAAGAGGCTGAGACAGGAAGATGACAAGTTGAAAGTTGGCCTGTGCTATAGAGGGAATTCAGTTTCAGTTTAGGGACTTCAACAAGACTCTGTTTTGAAGTTGAAATAAAAACTAACATATATATGTATGTACGTGTGTGTATATGCATAATAACAATAATAAGGAAGAGGTCATGAAATTGAGAGGGAGTGGGAGGAGTGGTAGAGGATGAAGTGAAAATTA
>NW_008335971.1:546462-561462 GCF_000622305.1 Nannospalax galili | reverse complement strand
TATGGTATTGTTCTGTGAATAAAATGCACAGTTTTTTTTGTTGTTGTTGTTTGGGTTTGTTTTTGTTTTGTTTTTTTTTTTTTTTTGGCTATACTGGAATTTGGTACATTTTTCAATGGAATTTTCACTTTCATCTGAAATGTTAAAAGCTTATTCTTTACTTACAGTTTCTCCACCAGTACCTAAGATGACCCATTTCAAAGTTGACTCTTAAGATTTGCTCACAGAAGTCTCTGTTTTCTCAAGCCTGCTTCCCTAAACTTTTCCAAATGCTGCTTCAAACCTATTTTAAAGTTTCTGAACATTTTCAGCAGTGTCAGCAAGAACTATGTTCCTAGTACCAATTGTCTTTGATAGATTTTGTTAAATGATGAAGATAATTGACTTTTAAAGAGAAAAATATATATTATTTTGGTTTGGAATTTTGGAAGTTGATGCTATTGGCTTCAGGTGTGAGGCAAGGTGTTACATGATGGTGATCAGAGAATGGTAGAGCAAAGCCACTCACTCATGTTTTTATCACAATTATAAACAAGCTAAAAATATTATAAGAGTACAATAAGATGTTTGGGAAAAAATAAATTTGCAGTGCCATGTGCTTCTGAGGTGCAGGGCTATCTGCATCTTGCAGAAAAGTGAAGGAGAATAATGTGAAAATCCCACAGACCACTAGCGGGCATGTCATCAATGACCTTAACTCCCACTGTAGCCATCTCTTAAGTTTATACCACCTCTCAGTAGTTCCTCCTCGGGAAATAGGAATTGGTTAGACATATTTGTCTTTATGGGAAAATTCCTATCCCAGTGACAGCACACAGCATTACAACAAAGCCCAGGAAAATACATAAGGAAATGAAGATTTTAAAAAAAAAGAAAAAAAAAATTGGAGTCTGGAGTTGAACTTATTGAAAGTATACTGAAATTATTTTAACTAAGCAATTTAATTATATTATAATTGAAATTATAATAACTGAAAAAAATAGTGGAGTAGCTTAACAATAAACTTCAAAATGAATAAAACCTACCTGGAAAACTTATGAAAACTGCACAATTTGAGGAATTGGAAGAAGATGAACAGACATGTACATAGGTGTGAAAATACATGCCACATTATTACATGAATCAATGCTTGTGTGCTAGAGTACCTGAAAGTGGAGGGAGAGAAATATTGATCAGAAAACAATCAAATGAAATACTGATTGAATACTTTTCCACCTATTTAAAATTACTGTCCAATATATCTCAAATAGGATTATGTTAATAATTAGACATCCAGACATTTTGACATCAAAGTGCTTTAAAGTCAATTACAAAGGGGGAAAAAAGCTTTAAAACACATGCAAAAATTGTAGAAAATAAATGTAAACTGTACATAAAACATTGGAGGTAATAGAATACCATATTCTAAGTGTGACAAAGGAAAAACCAGAGAAAAGAAGGAAAATAATCATGCAACAAAATAGACATTTTAAATAAAAAATAAAACATTCCCATTAATACAAGTACGCCAATTTGTTGTTAATAAGCCTTCCTTAAAACGATTAATAAGAAATTATCCTTAAAGTTTTTATCTGTCCATATAGTAATGTTCTTAGATACTAGGGTTGAAGTCTACAATCATAATTTGGGGGAGAAATAGCATAAGATAGCATCTAATGGGTAGGTATTTAATGATTGCTGTGGGTGGCAGATATATTTTCTTCAAGGGTGTAACCCCTGGTAATTTGCCTATGCTCCTATTAAAAAAGAAACGCTTAGCCATGTGCCTAGAAGTAGTCTTCCTTAAACTGCCACCAAAAACCTGCCAAGAACATTAATCGCAAAAAGAGAAGCAAATGAATAATCCAAGAAAAATTATAAAACATAGCTAAATATAATTCATTTAATTAAAATCCAAATCAAAAAATGAATTAAACTGCTTATATATTAATATAAAATGATTAACAAACATGTACAAATTAAATTATATAAATATTATTTTATTTTTATTTTATGGGATGTGACCTGGATGTTGCTCTCACCCTGTGATGATGAGCCATAACCTGCCTCCTTCCCACACTCTGCAAAGGAGTCACTCCCCTTCCTTCTTCTATCCAATCAGTTGATCATAGCTGCTTGCAGGGGAGGGGCTAAGGGAATAAAAGGTGGGAAAACCATGAGGCCAGTCTCTTGCTATTTTGTGAGGCTGTCTGGAACCAACGGATTATGTTTGAGTGTGGACTTTCGAACACAGCCATGAATGGGGGGGGACACTTTTCTGTAAGTAAACCTGCACCCCAAGCTCAGTTAAGAAGTCCAATAAACTCGTTACGATTCTTCAACCAGGATTTGGAGAATTCTTTTCTCAGGTTGTCACAAGGACCAATAGGAGGAGGGGATTGGATGCCATGGGTGCCTCCCAGTGGTGAATTTGACTAACATGGGTTGTGTATGCTGTCACCATTGTTGGTAGGTCATTAGAAAGTTTTAAGAAGCCTGAAAACCTTTCCCTCCAAGTTAAATAAAGATATTTTCTTTATGTTCATGTACCAACCCTGGCTCTTACAATCTTTCCATTCCCTCTTCAGAAATGGTCCCTGAGCCGTGGGTGGGTGGGTTTATTATAGGAGTCCTATCTGTAGACATGGGCTCTGAAGTCTTTTATCCTCTAAAACTTAACCAGTTGTGGCCTTCTGTGGGCATTCCACTCTGTCATATGAGAAAACTTTGTTGTTGAGAGTTGAGAGATGTATTAATATTCTCTCTAATGCCCTCTTCCACTATGTTTCATGAGTTTAAAGTGCAGAATTTCCACTGCAGAAGTGTCACTTAGAGGTAGGCATCTCTCAGACATATATTTTCTGTGTTACCAGTAGTGGAACTCTGTAACACCCTCCGTCTGTTGCCAAAAGAAGCTTCTTTGATGAGTGGTGAATGGTATACTTGTCTGTAAATATGTTCCATGTTTGGCATACAGTAAGAATTAAGTTTTTCGGGTTTGAGAAATGGCTCAGTGGTTAAGAACACTGATTGTTCTTGCAGAGAACCTGGGTTCAAATCTCAGCACCCACATGGCAACTAACAACTGTCGGTTACTCCAGTTCTATGGGATCTGACAGCCTATTCTGTCCCCCGTGGGCATTGCACAACATGTGTGCACATACCTACATGCAGGCATAATATTCATACACATAAAATAAAAATAACAAATAAAATAGTTTTTAAAAGAATTAAATTTTTCAAGGTATATGACAGAGGTAAGTTTTTCTCTAGGATCTATAACCTCTCTAGTCATGGGTATTTGGCTAAGTTTAGAGCGGCATGCATGAGTTCCTTCTAACTGAAAGGGCTTTAAGTCCAATTAGAGAGCTGTTGATTACCCCAAGTTAAAGGTGCCAGTACTGCACCACTGTAGTTTGTTGTGTTGTGGTACTTAGGCTTTAACTCTGGGATTGGACCGTTGATTGATTTTTCTCCCATAAAATCTTGTATAGTGTCCTCTAGAACTATGAGAGCTAGTTTTCAGGGAAGTGTCTCCTGGGTAAGTTCCAGCTCTATTGCTATAAGTCCTGTGTCCGATTTTTGTCTTGCCATCAGCAATAGGGTCTTACCTTCAAGCTCTGGGAGGTAATAAAGGGATATTGCAATAGGCTGTCTTATTTTGAGACTGTCATGTACTACCCTGACAAAAACCTCGATGGTAGGTTTTCCATTTCTAGAATTCTATTTCTTGTTTTGCAAACTTCAGGTATACAGATGCTCTCCTGTTTAGATATTGTATGAGTATTATTCAGTAGTTTTTTGAGTTAATACTTTTTGCTCTGGTTTATTATTATAAATGGCATATTGCTTGAAGGAGCATGTGCAAATGTCTTCTGGGAATGCCTACTGTCACATATGAGAATCTTACGTACCTTGCAACTATGATAATCATATGTTTTGAGGTCATTTAACACTACCTCTTGTTTCTTTACAAAATAAATCTTACTTTTGATTTCCTCTTGTAAGCTAATCACAGAGCTATCATTCCTCTTTAACATTCTTGCTCTGGACCCAGAATGTTGTGTGTGTGTGTGTGTGTGTGTGTGTGTTCTAGCTTGTTTCTCCATTGTTGTGACAAAACACTCTGACCACTACCAACTTGGGGAGGAAAGGGTTCATTTGTGTTATATCTCCCAGGTCATGGTTCATCAAGGAGCCCAAGTTTGGAAGTCAGGGTAGGAACCTGGAGGCAGGAACTGGAGCACAGGCCATGGAGGATGGCTACTTACTGGCTTGTTCTTCTGGCCCTTGCTCAGCTTGCTTTCTTATGCAACACAGGCCCAGTTGCCCAGGGATGGAACCACCCACAGTGGACTGGGCACTCCCACATCACTCAGCAATCAAGTAGACACTCCACAGACATGGCCACAGGCCAGACCTATGGAGACAATTCCCCAGTAGTGGCTCCCTCAACCCAGGTGTGTCAAGTTGACAATAAAGCTCTGTAGCACAGTCGTTTGTATGTTGTGAAGATATCAGCACTGAAAACAATGAAAATTGTTGAAAGCAAGCATCCCATTTGTATTGTCAGCAAAATTGAATTTAGGGTGGAACATCTGTTTTAGATTATATGTGTGGAGGAGAGGAGGAGAGAAAGAGACAGAGAGATAGAGAGAGACAGAGACAGAGAGAGATTGTTTTGTGTATTTTGTTTTGTGTGTATTTTCACACATAAAATTCCACAAAATCAATGATTTGATTGAGGGAAGCGAATCAAACCATATTAGTTCCCATTGTCTACTTATTGGAAACTTAGGAAATGTTAATATCCTATAGTTACAAGGAGGTATGATTCATGTTTGAACTTAATGAGATAAAAAATAAAAGAGCTTCTTGTGAAGCAAATGCATTAATAGGTAGCTATTAAATCGATGAGTACAATAGAGCTTGAGATATGACTGGGAGCTGAAAAGCACTATAGTAGAAAGAATAGAAAGTGTTGTGATCTGAATTTCTATCAGATGATTGTCATTTGATAGTTGCTATTATTTTTATTTGCTTACTTATTCTCAGGAAGTTGAGATTATTATATTTTTATATCTCATATCTTTATTTTCATTTTATTTATGCTTCATCAGCAAGTAAGTGTGCCCTTGTGCACAATGCCCATGGAAATCAGATGACAGCATTGGATTCCCTGGAACTGTAGTTACCGATTGTTTTTAGCCACCATATAAATGCTGGGAACTGAACCCAGGACTTATGCAAGAGAAAACAGTGATCTCAACCCCTGAGTTACCTCTCTAGACCCTGTATATCATATATTTGTTGTGACTGTTAAAATGAATATCAGGCATGTATATCTGAATCACAGTAGCTGGTGTTTAGTAGTCTGCAACATAGGACAATTCTTTTTGTGAAAAAGACTCAATATCTGAGACTAGAAGACTAAATTCAAAGCGTTGAGTTCTAACTATAGAATTGAAAAGAAGAGTTAAAGTCTGGATTCTGAGATTCCATAAAAGGGAGATACCACAATCAACCAAAAGAGACTAAGAATTGGAATAGGGTTGCAAATCTGGAAATTTTGGAGTAATAGCATCTGTGGGACTGAAGGCAAGGCCTTCTCTCTGAAGCAATGGTCTTTCATATGCTTGGCTGGGGGAGGGTTTTGCTTTTGTCCAAGGTGAAAGTGAGTTCTCAATTACAGATATTTATGAACTTTTATACCTCCTTGGATCTGAAAGAGTTGAAACCTGAGTATCTCTAGTATCTCTGATGGACGGACTGAATCAAGAATAAGAAGGAATCAATTACCTACAGATTGTGACTCCAGTGACAACAGATTTGTCTCTTTCAGATTTATTTACCTTAATACTGAATGCAAAAAAGCTTTAGAAATTGTTCAGAGTAAAAGCATGATGATGAATGGAATCAGCTCACTGAGATATGAAGAAGGATCGTGGGAACTGAAAATGTAATGTTTAGTTAAGCATCAGTTGTTTAAAGAAATGATGATAGTCTCCAAGTATTTAAAACATGAAAATAATGTGCTGTCCCTCACATAATTTAAAAATGTCTAGTCTAGCATCAGTAGAATGAATATATGCAGAAAATTATTTTTCACTGTGATGAGAATAACTTTTAATGATTTTAAATAGTCTGCTTCATGCAACCCCTCTTAGGATGAATAGAACTCATCTGACAGGGCAGATCAATGACTCAACTTGCAAAAGAAAATAAAATGCTCAACACTAATTTGATTCAGGAATCAGGCCTGAGTATTACTCTACTACATTTCATTCCCACATGTATCAATTCTTCTAATTTCTGCTCTCTGACAAAAAAACGATGTCAGATAATTCAGTTCAATTCTAACACTAGCTAGGTAGTGTCTGATCCTACAGGTTAAAGGTACTCATTCCTACAAAGTTGCACTTCATCAGACACTAGTCCTAAGTCTGGAACACTGCTACTGGAAACAAATGCCTGTAAATTGGGGGTCTCCATGAAACAACTATATGTTTGATAATTAACTACAGAGGCTCACAGAGCCCAATACAAGATATTAGTGATAGGTATTGTTTATTGTAAAGCACTCACGAACGCCCCATATAAAAACATTAATAGGGATAAGAATCTGAGGGAGGAGTGTGAAGGTCTGTGCCATTTCCAAGAATGTTCTATGCTCACATCCATTCACCCTCCTTAACAGCACAGAAACTCTCCAGCCTCTGCCATTCATTAACTAGTTCAATTAGCTTGGAAATGCCACCCAGGGGCCAGGCCATATGCACATGGTTTTTTTTTTTTTTTTTTTTTTTTTTTTTTTTACATTTCACAAAACAGTTCTTAATCAAATTTAGGCCCCACATCCCTAACATTCCCATTGGATGTCATGTATTCTGCCATACATGTTAAGTCTTATCTAGTCAAGAATTTGTACCCAAATGTCCTTGGGTACAAACTCATCTACTGGAGTCTAGTCAGCCTATCTCTAGATTGTTGGTTAGGACTACTCTCACTCACTCAGTAGTCATCAGTCTTCAGTAATTCCCAGAGTAGGACTGACCTGCCACCTATTTCCTTCACTCCAATCTAGGTGTCTTGTTTAACTCAGTTGGCATGAGTCCTGTGCTCAATGCCACCATTGCCATAAGTTAGTATGTACAAGCTTCCAACGGCCTGAAAACCTCTGCTTCCCTATGTTCACTAGCCAATCCTGGCTCTTACAATCTTTCCACCTCTTCTTCAGCAATGGTCCCTGAACTGTTGGTGGGAGAACTTTAATATAGGAGTCCTATCCAGGGACACACACTCTGCAGTCTCTTATTTTTTAAACCTTGGCCAGTTGTGGCCATTTGTGTCCATCACACTCTGTTGTATAAGAAGGCTTCACTGGTGAGAGTGGTGGGATGCACTAGTTTTCTCTCTACCCTCTTTTCGGCTATGTTCCATGTGTCTTAGACGTAGAGGTTCCACTGTAGATATGACACATAGGACTGGGAATTTCTCAGACCTATATTCTCTGTATCTGACCAGTTGTGGGATTCTACAGTAGCATTCGTCTCCTGAAAAAAAGGAGTTTCTTTGATGAGTGGTGTATGTTATACTTCTCTGTAGACATGTGTCCATATTTAGCATATGGTAAAAAATTTCAGTTGTCTCAAGATATGACAGACATAGGCCTTTCTCTAGAATCTCTGAACTCTCCAATCATGTGTATTTGACCATGCTTACAGCGGTACCCATGAGTTGCCTCCCATTAGGAGTATTTGAAATCCAATTTTATAACTATTGATTACCCCTCAGATAAAAATTCCACTACTACATCAGTAGAGGTAGTTTGCTGTGCTGGTCATTGTGGTTATTACGCTTTAGAACTGGGTTAGGCTACTGATTGAATTTCTCCCTTAGCAGTTTGCATAGTATACTCTAGAACTATAAAAGCTAAACTGTGTAGAAGACTTCCAGGTCAGTTCCTGCTCCATTGCTCCAAGTCCTGTGTCTGAAGTATGACCTGTCTTCAGCAGAAGGGGCTTATCTTCCAGTTAGGGTGATAATTAAGAACTCTGGCAGTTGCTGTGTTATTTTGGGAGTTTCTTGGACTACTGTTACCAATCTTTTGAAGGGAGGCTACTCCTGTCTGGTAGTGTTCCTTGCCATAGAGACCCCAGATACACATACACAGTAATTTTCAGGCACGATGTGTGCACTTCTCAGGAGGTTTTGGAGACTACACATTTGCCATGGCTCCCTATCATGCCAAGATCCCAACTCTCTCCCCTCATCCAATCTCCCCCATCATTTCCCAGTCCAAGAGTCCTCCTTATCTCCTCACCCTCAACAACACCCACCTCTGACCATCTCCCCACTCTTAAGGCCCCTCACCCCCCACCTCGTGCCCCCATGTGTCCCTCCCTCTTCTCCCAGCCACACACTCTCACCTTTTCCATCTCTCCTTTGGTAACAACTGTTGCCTGATATCTTCCTCTTTTGCATTCTTTCTTTTCCTGTACCTCCTTGTTCCTTTCCATTTTGCTGGCTCCTGGTGTTACAACAGATTATATACTTACATATAAAGGATTGGTACTAGGATCAGCAAATGAGGGAGAACATGGTTGCTTATCTGTGATTGTGTTACTTCACTTAGTATAATGTCTGTAGTTTTACCCATTAACCTGCAAATTTCATAATTTCATCTTTTCTTACTGCTGAGTAGAGCTCCATTGAGTAGATGTAACACATTTTGTGATCCATTCATCAGTTGAGGGACATTTAGGTTATTTTCATTTATTAGTTATTGTGATGAGAGTAGACGCCAATATGGATGTACAGATATCTCTGCAGTAGGATTAGTCCTTTGGGTATATGCCAAGGAGTGTATAACTGGATCATATGGTAGGTTCATTTGTAGATTTGGGGAGTTCTACACATTGCTTTCCATAGTGGTTGCACAAATTTTCATTCCCAACAAGGTGAATGAGTCTGTCCCTTTCTCCACACTCTCACCAGCATTTGGTGTTTTCTTTCT
Source organism: Nannospalax galili (assembly GCF_000622305.1). Classification (NCBI taxonomy): domain Eukaryota; kingdom Metazoa; phylum Chordata; class Mammalia; order Rodentia; family Spalacidae; genus Nannospalax; species Nannospalax galili. The sequence goes on along the minus strand of NW_008335971.1, from coordinate 552,467 downwards.
CTTGATCTTTGCCGGTCTGATTTGGGTAAGATGGAATATTAAAGTGCTTTTTGTTTGCATTCTTCTAATTGCTAAGGGTGCTGATCAATTTTTAAGATGCTTCTTAGCCATTTTTATCTCTTTGTATGTGAACGCTCTGTTCAGGTCTTTAGCCCATCTTTTTATTGGGTCTTTTATTTTCTTGTTTCTTTGTTTAGTTCTTTGTATGTTCTGGAAATTAATCTTCAGATCCTTTGATGTGTAGCTGGTAAAGATTTTCTCTCACTCAGCGAGTTTCCTCTTCACTTCCTTGGTTGTTTCTTTTGCTGTACAGAAACTATGTAGCTTAATGAAGTTCCAAATATTGATTGTTGACCTTAATACCTGAGCAGTTGAAATTCGATTTATATAGTATTTTCCTATGCCTATATCTTGCAGTGTGATGTCTATGCTTTCTTCTAGCAGTTTCAGAGTTTGAGCTTACATTTTGAGGTCTTTGATGCAGTTGAGGTTGACTTTTATGTGGGGTGAAAGTTAAAGGTTGAATTTTATTCTTCTACAGGTGAAGATACAGTGAATTGAAAATGCTGTCTTTCCTCCATTGTGTATTCATGACACCTTTGTCAAATATAAGGTGACTGAAATTGGCTGTATTCATGTTTGGGTTTTCTATTGTGTTCCATTGATCTACCTGTCTATTTTTTGCGCTAATACCATGCTGTTTTTATATTTATAGCTCTATAATATAATCTGAGATCTGGTAGGATGGTACCCCAGCATCGTTGTTTGTGCTTAAGATTGCTTTGGTTATCTGGGGTCTTTTGAGATTCTATATGAACTTTAGAAGAGTTTCATGAGTATTTTGATTGGCATTGAATTGAAACTATATATTGCTTTTCATAAGGTGGTCATTTTCACAATATTAATTCTACCAATGTATGGGCATGATAGGTCTTTCCATCTCTTAGTGTCTTCCTCTACCTCTTTCTTTAAAGATTTGAATTTTTATTGTAGAGATCCTTAATGTATTTGGTCAGGTTTATTTCTAAAAGTTTTATTTATTTATTTATTTATTTATTGTTAATGTGAGGTTATTGTGAAGGGGATTGTTTAATTAAATGATTTTTCTGATTGTTGTTCTCAGCATATAGGAAAGCTAATTATTTTTTAAAGTTTATTTTGTAACCTGCTACTTTATTTAAAATATTAATCATTTCTACGTTTTCTCCTGGAATTTTTGGGATCTCTTATGTATAATATCATATCATCTGCAAGTAGTGATAATTTGACCTCTTCTTCTCCAATTAGTACTCCTTTAATTTCCTTCTTTTGTCTTAATGTTCTTGCAAAAGTTTCAAGCACTATATTAAAAAGGAGTGGAGATAGTGGGCAGCCCTGTCTGGTTCCTGATTTTAGTGGGAATTCTTCCAGTTTTTCTACATTTAGAATGATATTGGCTATGGGTTTGTTGAATATATCTTTAATTATGCTGAGGAATGTTCCCTTTAGACCAATTATTTTGACTTTTTGTCAAAAGCTTTCTGGTTTATATTATTGTTTCAATTTCCTTACTAGTTACGAATCTGTTTAGGCTGTTGATCTCCTCTTGGTTTAAGTTTAGTGGTGACTATGATTTTAGAAATCTGTCCGTTTCGTTTAGATTTTCAAATTTAATGGAGTATAGATTTTTAAAGTATTCCTTTGCAATGTTTTCTGGTTTTTCCGCTTTCATCTCTGATTTTGTTGATTCCTATTTGCATTTTCTTTCTTTCTTTCTTTCTTTTTTTTTTTTTTTTTTGGTGAACTGGGCAAAGGGTCTATCTATCCTGTTTAACCGATCAAAGATCCAACTCTTAGATTCATTGATTTTTGTATTGTTTTCTTTGTTTTTATTTCATTAATTTCTCTTCTGATTTTTGTTTTTTCTTCTTGTCTTCTAGGTTTGGGATTGGTTTGTTCTTGCCTTTCCAGAGTCTTGAGTTGTACTGTCAAGTCCTTTATATGTGCTCTTTCTGATTTTTTTTTAATGTAGGCATTTAGAGCCATATAATTCCCTCTTAGGAGTGCTTTTAAAGTGGCCAGAGTTTTGTTGTATTGTATTATCATTTTCATTTAGTTCCAGGAATACTTTAATTTCTTTCTCAATTTCTTCTTTGACCCATTCATCAGTCAGGAGTGTGTTGTTTAATCTCCATGAGCTCAAGTAGTTACTAGAGCTTCTTTTGCTGTTAATTATAAGCTTTATGAACTATGATCTGATAGAATACATGAAATTATTTCAGTTTCTTTATATTTTTTGAGCTTTGTTTTGTGTGCAGAATACGGTCAATTTTAGAAAAATCATTCATGACCTGTGGAATAAGTGTATTCCTTGGTGCTTGGGTGGAATATTCTGAAGATGTATGTTAGGTCCATTTCCTAGAATATGTCATTTAATTCAGATATCTTTTTGTTTATCTTTGTCCTGTTGACCTATGTATTTTATATAGTGGGGTACTGAAGACACCTACTATTACTGAGTTGTGGGTAATCTGTGTTTTAGAGTCCTTGAGTACTGTTTTTGTGAAACTGAATGCACCAGAGTTTGGTGCATATATGTTCATAATTGTAAGATCTTCATCAATTGTTCCTTTGATTACAAAGAAGTGATTTGCATATCTCTTCTGATTAGTTTAAATTTGAAGTCTATTTTGTCAGATATTAGAATTGCCACATTTGCTTGCTTCCTGAAGCCATTTTTTTGGAATACTTTTTTCCATTCTTTCACCCTAAATTAGTCTCTACACTTGAAGTTGAGATGTGTTTCTTGAAGACAACAAAAAGATGGATTTTCTTTCTTGATACATTTTGTTAGCCTGTGCCTTTTGCCAAGAGAGTTGAGGCCATTGACATTAAAGTAATTATTGAAATATATGTATTAGATACTGTCATTTTAATTTCTTTGTGTGCGTGGCCCTATTTTGCACTTCAGGTGTTAGACCTTTCTTTGTTTTCTTTCTGTAGCTTCTTGCGGATTCTCATTCATTTGTATTGGTCAAGTATTCTCTGTAAGCCTGGTTTGATGGACATGAATTCTTTCAGACTATTTGTGTCATGGAAAATTTTCTGTTCCCTTTTTCTATAATAGTTTTCCTGGATAGAGTATTCAGGTTTGACATCTATGGACATTTAGAACTGGGTATACATTGGTCCAGGTTCTTTTGGCTTTTATAGTTTGCATTGAAAAGTCAACTGTAATTTGATAGATTTTCCTTTATTTGTAACTTACTGTTTTCTTTGGCAGCTTTCAGTAACTTCTCTTTGCTCTATACATTTAATGTATTTCCTGTGATGTGACATGGGGAGTTTCTCTTCTGATCATGTCTTCTTTCTTCTTGTGCTTCTTGTATCTGTTCTATGTGCTTCTTGTATATGTATAGGTGGATATTTTCTTAATTTAGGGAAGTTTTCTACTATAATTCTGTTGAAGATCTAGTCAGTGCCATTGGCCTGAGACTCTGCTCCTTCCCCTATGCCTATGATGCATACATTTTTTTCTTTTCACGTTGTCCCACAGTTCGGTGTAATCCACTCCTGTTTTTTTTTTTTTTTTTTTTTAACTTTTCATAGTCTTTGCTTAAGGAATCCATAACTTGTCATCCAGTCTTGATATTCAATTTTCTGTTTCATTCACTCTGCTTATGAGGCTTTATCCTGTGATTTCCAATTGGGATTTTGAGTTTTTCAATTCCATGTCCATTTCAGTTTGGCTTTTCTTTAATCTTTTGTGAATCCACTTTTCAAGTCTTGAATTTCTTTGATATTTTATTTAGCCACATATAGGGATATTCTTGAGCTTCCATCACAAGTTTATACGTATCCTCTTTTTGAGTTGTCTATATTTTCTTTAAATTCACTGATCATGATTACAATTGTTCTTTTAAAATATGAGCCCTGGAATTCCTCAGGGTAGTTCTCATTGTAGTGAACTTCTGTAGGACTAGTGAGTTTTGTTGGGGACACATTCTCTTTGTTTTTCGTATCATTTATTTCTTTGCACTACCATTTGGGCATATGGATATTCTTTTTTAGTTGTGTTTTCCATATGAACTTCTATTCTGCATTTGTCTAATTGAATTTTGATTCTGTTTCTATTGTTTATGTAGCTTGATAGATTTTTGCTTAGGTATGAAAAATAAATTGGTGTGTATTTCAGGTTCTTGCAGTGTAGTGGATTGTTTTAAGTAGTTGGTGGGACAGGGTAGTAGGCAGGCTAGTCAGGGTCATAGGAGGGCTGGGCTGTGTCAGACAGATCAGGAGTCAGCTCAGGGGTTTAGCCAGTGTGGTTTAGGAAGCTAATCCAGAGATGGGATGCAAAGGAATTAGAATGGTCCTGTGTTCAAGGGTAGCCTGGAGCAGAGTGGGGGTGGAGTAGGTTGGAAATGTTGAGGCTTCAGAGAAATGGAATAGAGAACCAGGAGAGGTAGGATCTGACTTAACAGAGTCCTAGATGAACTGGTCTATCAGGCAGGCCAGGAATCAGTGAAAGATGGAGATGAGGAATACCTGAGGAGTGACTTGGCATTCTTTACTAGGGGTTTAGCTAGTCTGGGTTAGGAAGCTAGTCCAGGGATAGGATGCAGAGGAATTGGAGTGGGCTGGATTCCTCTGGAAGTATCTTTGACGAATAATAACTCATTAAATTTCTAACTTTTCCTTTGCTTTTGGGTATTGTGACTTAGAACAAAATTTTCAATTTTTATAGATTTTTTTGTGTATTTTATACAGAACATCTCAATGAATTTTAATCATCTTTATACCCCCCTTCCCACTGGCACCCACTGTAATTCCTACGTACTGTCATTTGTGTTAAGACCTATTGTGTCAAGTTAGTATCCCCAGATGTTCTTCAGTGCAAATTTATCTACTGAGTTCTATTCAGCTTATTTATAGTCTCTTGTTTTAGGAAGATCAGTTCTTCCTCGCCTAGCTGTAACAAGCTGCCAATATTTCTTCAGCTAAGATTAGGATTAGGATATGCTGTCCATTTCCCCAGTTCTATGTTTTTTTTTTTAAATGGGACTTCTGCATACTGACACTATTGCTGTAGATTCATATGAATAGCTTCCTAGGAGCTTGTAGGACTCTAATTCCACATGGCTGTGCACCTCCTCCCTGACTCTTACACTCTTTCCACCTTCTCTTCTGCAATGATCTCTGAGCCCTAGCTGGGTGAAGTTTAATATAGAATTACTGTCCAAGTAACAGCATTCTGCAGAATCTTAACCTCTACACTTTGGCCATTTGTGAGCTTTCATGTTCCTGGCCCTCCACTGTATGAGTGAGCCTCATTAATGAGAACTGAGAGATCCATTAGTGTCCTCTTTACCCCTGTTTCATATTCTGTGAGCCTTAGGTACTGAAGTTGTATTGTAGATGTGTCACTTAGGCCTGGGCAACAATTAGATAATGTGTGTGACCAGTTGTGGTACTTGGTAGTAGTCTCCATCTGGTGCAAAAGAAGCTTCTCTGATGAGGTGGCTGGGATATTTGTCTGTAAATATAATAATACATATTTTATATATAGTTAAAAATTATTTTTTCTAGAGATGTGACATACTTGGGGTTTTCTTTAAGTTCTATGACCTTTCCAGTTATTAGCTTTGTTTCCAGTACCACACTTGAGTTTCCTCCCATTGAGTGGACTCTTAGTCCAATTAAGTAGCTGTTGATTGCTTCCAGGATAAAAGCACCACAACTAGACCAGTGCTGTATGCTCTGCCCATCACTGATCTAGTTATTTGTTCTTGAAGCTTGTGTTGAGCTATCAGTTGATGTTTTCTCTTGACACGTTCATAGTGTTCTCCAAAGCTCTGAGAGCTAAACTTTGTCTTGGCTTATCAATTGAGCTATAACTACCCTAAAACTATTTGCAGTCTATCAATCAGTATCTCAAGCTGTGTGACTTTTCACAGGGTGATGAGAACAAATGACTAATCATTCCAAATAGGACACCAAACAGACAAAGGAATAATTCAACATATATA
>NW_008335971.1:535269-546345 GCF_000622305.1 Nannospalax galili | reverse complement strand
AATTGGTGGGGTTACTTAGAAGAAAAAAAAATGACTCCAGGAAAGTTGTATCACTGAAATTCCTGTCCCAGGAAAGGGTAGCAACTTACTCAACCTGCATATCTGGACCTGCATTGGGGAATTGTAGGTAGTTCAACCAGTGGGAAGTCCTTTTTTAAAAATTTAAATGAAACTTTATTGAGACTTTCATACATTCACATAAGGTGATTTTTTAAAATCCATACCCACTCCCTCCCCTCCAATACTTTCCATATCTCCCCACCAATTTTCTCTCTTCTTCCTTCCATCCTTCCTTTTTCTTTTTCTCTTTCTCTCTTTCTTTCTCTCTTTCTCTCTTCCTTTCTTTCTTTCTTATTTTACAAGGGGAATTTTATTCCTACTTTAACAGTCCTCCCCTCAGAAAAGGTAAACATAAAATCTTTCAGGGATTAGACAAGAGGTCCCAAATACTTTTGGCATTTTTTTCCTTTGGAAGAGAGTATGTTGCTACAAGGCCCAAGGACATTTTGAGTTTCAGCCAAGAAACTGGCTACTTTTCTGTGGGGTCTTTTTACCCTGTCTAGCCAATTCCTACCTCCTATTCTTATCACATCATTCTCTGAAGAGGTTATCCTGTCTATCAGTGGTGACTTTTTCTATAACCTCTGAGAGGGGTCTTGTGAATTTTGTCAGTTCTCAATTCTTCCTGAAACTTAGATGTTATTTTCTGAGTATTTGAAGTTTTCTTTACTTCCTGATTCTTAACAAACCTCCCTCCATGATAGAATGCTCCAATTCAGAGGAAACTTAGAAAATACCTCATTATAACAAACTGATATCACCCAGGAGAGCCAAGTTTTTTAAATGGTGAGTGCTCAGTATCAGTGAATATATTTTCTATGATTCTAGAAATCTATAAAAACAGTGAATTTGATGTTCACAAAGAAGGTGTAGTACTTGGCCACCAATATTATATCATACAGAAAAAAAATGTTATCTACCCTCTGTAACCGTGGTTTCTCTACTCATGGTTTTAATTAAGCTTTAAAAAACTGCATATTTTAACTTGTTTCTGTATCACATCTCTGTAGATTTTCTTTTCCTCATTTCTTAAATAATACAAGAACTAATTAATGACATTTACACTAGATTGCATATGTAATCTAAAGATAACTGAATGAATATGGAAGTTGTGCATAGATTATGAAAACATCTTTTCATTCTGTATAAATGACCTTAACATATAGACTGGAATCCCAAGGGGGTTGTAGAATTTATCCCTAACAGATCACGATGAACAAATGTTTCTGTTGGAGCTACCAAGCAAATAAATTTTCATTTTTCCACATTTTCCCCCTTTGCTTCATTCTGAGCAACTTTGAGGTAGGACTCTTTCTCTATACACCCAAAGTCACTGAATTTTGGCTTCGTCAAACTCTTGAGCGTGGACTACAAGGTAGAAAATGCCTTCTCTTTAGCTTATCATAAGGATCATGTGGTCATTCTAGGAAACTTTCCTGTCAGATGCTGTCTACCATGGTACACACTTGCTTCCCACACCTTCTTTTCTTCTGTGCAGAATTGCTTTTCTCTTTCTGAACAATCTTTTCAGTTTGGTATTGAGACACTTGCAAATTTCTGAACCCATAGCATTGTTTCTATTACAACAATTTTTGACTAAATCTTCTACATACCTATGACTAGTTTTTGTTGTTGTTGTTGTTGTCGTTTTACATTGACATTCTTGAAACAAATGGTAATAATGCTATAATTACTTCAGGTAACAATATTATCTTCACCTTTACCCAGACAAAATGAAAATAAGAATTAAACAATTACATCATGAATTTGGGTAAAGCAGCACTGGCAATCTGAATTACTTTATGAATTCATGAAGTGCTTTTTGTAAGATGCATATTATAAAACTAAATTCTAACACAAAAGAAATATACAAAAACATGTCTTTCAAAATATAATATTTGGCTGCAAATCAAGGAAAATTATCTTAAAATTATAATTTTCTCCATTATATGAGCTCTCATGTATATGGAATCATTTTATTTTTGGTTCATTTACACTTGATTTTTATTTTTTTTTTGGTGTTCTTGAGATAGGGTCTCTCTGTAGCTCCGACTGTCCTGGAACTCATTATGTAGACCAGGCTGGCCTTGAACTCACAGAGATTCACCTGCCTCTGCCTCCCAAGTGCTGGGATTAAAGGTGCGCACAACCATGCCTGGCTTACACTTGATTTTTATAAGCCTATCCAAGAATCATCTAGTCTCAATATTTTTAAAGCCACAACTACTTAATTATTTTTATAATAAGGACATGGAAGACATCACAAATTCGCAGATGATATTTGTGCAAGAGGGCATGAAAATCTATTCTGTATCTTTGAGTTTTAGTATACACATTTTCAAAACAAGCTTCTAACCTTTTTTACATTATTATTATTTTTAGAAGGCTATTTGATCCCTGTAGATTTAAGAGATATATTGATAGTATGGTAGTAATTCTATTAGAGTATAAAACATTATTTCATAGGAGGTGAACCATCTTTTGGTAATGTCTGTGTGATTAAACAATACTGTGTAAGGCACTGACTTAATCTTCCTACCAAGTGGTAGTTTTGAACCCACTGAACAATTTTCATATCCTACACCTAATAATTTCTACAGCTTCCAGAAGCCAATACTAAAACGAACAACACAGAATTTAGTTAAATTGATGTTTAGTTATTCTATTTGAAGAAGTCTTTAACCTGCTACAAATGTTGCTAATTAATTGAATGACCAGGAATTAAATATATTAATCAAATATATTTTCTGAAAATTGCACCTTAATAACAATAAGACTTTTCAGAGAAGCCATTAAAATTCAGAAGCAATAAAAATTAAAGCTACTTTTTGAGATATTTTTATTATTTTATTTTCTATAAAAGTATTTTTTGAGATGAATGTGTTTATTTATTTTTACATGAAGAATTAAATCTTGGTCAAATGATCGAAACTGCTAGACATACGTAGAACATCTTCAGTGTTGTTCAAAGTTGGTCAATATTTTGATTGTAGAACCATCAGTGCTAAGAAAAAGCCATTTCCCATAAATACTTAGGAAAAAAACTGACATAAGTTTAGGGAAAAAGAATTTTATCCCAACAAATACATTTAATTATATGAGAAATCCATATTGCCTCTTTTTCATTTAAAAAGAAATTATGTATCATTTCTATCAAACAGCAAGTTCATAGAAATAGCAGAAAAAATAGAATCCTTATTTCTAAAGGGCAAAATATTACAAAATTGGGTTTACTTGTTCATATACTTTTCATTCCATTGTATACCTAAGTAATAATCATGAACACCAAACAATAAAAAAGATTGGATCTAAGTTCAATTGGCCTATGTCACGTGAGGCTCCATTAATGACCACAGTAGACTTGACTGATCTGGCTGGGTCCTTGCATGAGCCCTCCCTCAGTCTTAACTCCCTGTGATCCCCTCCCAGACCTGAGTGAGGAGAATTCTTCTGTCAAGTCCATAATCAATTAATCCGCTAACAAAATCCTAGAATCAGAGAAATAAACCAAACAGGAAATGAAGTGTGTAAATATTGCTCATAGGAAATGCTTGTAAATCTCTTTTCCTAAATGGGGTTTCTATCTTGTGAAATGTTTGCAATTCATTCTTTGCTTTGTCTTACAATAGTCAATAACTCATATATAATTGCTAAATAAAGTATTCATTTTACATTCAGAAAAAAGTTTAAGAAATATTGAGTTCTACTTCTGGCCTAAGGTTTTTTTTTAAAGACTATCAGGTTCAAAATTTATTGACTATATACTGAATTATATATTCTTATTCATTTCTGATTCTATCAGTTGTTTATAAAAATCATTCATTACAGAGTGATAAAGAATAGGAGGTAGGAATTGGCTAGGCAGTTAGGGTAAAAAGCCCTCCCCCCAAATGTAGCCAGTTTCTGGGTTAAAAGCCAAAATGTTCTTGGGCCTGTTAGCAACTGTGACGGGGAGGATGTTCCTCTGACCCTGTGATGACAAGCCGCGGACCCACCTCCTTCCCATGCTCTGAAAAGAAGCCATTCCCCTTCCCTCTTCCAGCCAATTGGTTGACCATAGCTACTTGTATCAGAGGGACTAAGGGTATAAAAGCTAGGAAAACCATGAGACTGATCTCTTGCCATTTTGTAAAGCTGTCTAGAACTACTGGATTTTCCTCTGGGTGTGGACTTTCAAACAGCCATGGATGGGGATGTGTGTGTGTGGAACTTGCTTGTCTGTAAATAAACCCGCACCCCAAGCTCAGTTAGCAAGTCCAATAAACTCTTTAAAATTCTTCAAACCAGAGTTTGGAGAATTTTTTTTTCCTGAGGTTGTTGCAAGGACTGTGGGAGGAGGGGATTGGATGTCACATGCACCTCCCAGCAGTGAATTTGATTTAGAGAACACACTCTGTTACAAAGGCCAAAAATGTCAAAATGTCAAAAGTATTTGGGAGCTTGTATCTAATCCTAAAAGATTTTAAGGTTACCTCTTCATGAGGGGGAAATGTTGCAGGGGAGGGAGTAGGCATGCATTTGCTAAAAACCTTATATGCATGTGTGAAATTGTCAATAAAGTTCTTGTAAAAGTTAAAAAATAAATCATTCATTACAATCTCAGTCGCATTCTGAAAATTTAAACTTAGCAATACCTCTTCTGAAGGCAAAGTCATATTTTGTAAACCAACTGTAAGATCAGGAATAGCACTAAACTTTAGGAGATATTTTCAAATATAAGTTATATCTTTGGTACACAAAACTAGTGCACAAGCAAGAATAATAGAAAGAGCTGAAACATTTAAAATGGAAAATCTTTTGTGAAAATTTTAAAAAATTTTTGCATCAACTTACTAAATTGTAATTTACATTTTCACAAGATACATATGCTGTTTCTACGTGCAATGAAATTTAGAAAATATTAGCTTATGTGCATTAGAAGCATGTAAGGTTTTCCTTTAAAAAAAGATTCTTTTATCAATTATTATATTGGACTGGTTGTATTTCAAGGTCCTCCTCAATCCCAAAACTATATGGGAGTTTCTTAGGAGGTAAAGGTAAGTTAAAAGTTTCCATATGTACCCTAAAATCCTGTACCTTCCTCTATCACATATATTACTTGAGCAAAAGATTTCATAAATTATTTTTATTGATTAATTATTTAGCTTAGCAGGTAAATTAACATACAAATTAAATTTCCCATTGGTCTACATTCATAAAGTATAACTTAAATTTTTGGGTTGGGCAAAAAAGTACTCAATTAACCTACAGTTTAGCCATGTGGTTTTTGACTTCACTGTTAACAATGCAAATTCGAAATTTTCTCCATGTATCAATAAATCTTTTGTAAAACGGGTGCCCTATAGATATTTATTCTCCTTTCTTCATTGTCCTGGTTCAGAAAATAATAATCATATGAATGATTACAAACATTATCTTGTCCATTTTTTGAATGTTCACATTTTTTCCCTCTGGTCTGAGTTTTATTGCAGTCATGGACAAATGTGCTCCAATGTGTTTAATGTTAATGAACTCAAATTCTTTAATAGCTGCAATGGATATTTCTGTGGTTATAGCCTGGCTTCTGTTACCTCCTTTCTATGTCTCCATCTTTTTTACATTCCACAGTATACACACTCGCCACTAATGACCTACTGAAACCCAATTTCTCACATCACTTTTTCAGATATGGTTTTACACCTTTCGTTCTCTTTTCTCTTGAACATGCATGAGCATGTAGCATGTAGTCTCTTTTGTTCTCATTTTAAGCACTAGCTATTTCATCTTGGAAAGTAATCCTAAATTCCCCTAGGACAAGGCCTTTCTGGTGGATTCAATGTACTTTCATTTCATTACATTTGCACATACTGTACTGTATCATCGCCCAAATATCTGTACCACTTTTGAAAAAAAAATTTTAATGGCCTGTGGTACATTGCCTTTTAGCAATAACTGTCATTTTTGTTAAAACCTTTGTTGATTTAATTGATTATGGGACAAGAATGCAAATTATTTGTGCTACAATGGTAAAAGTGAGCTAGGAGTTGTTTGGTGGTGAATTCCTATAATATCAGGACTTGGGAACCTGACAGGTAGAATTTTAATTTCTTAAGCCAGTCTCTGCTGCATAGTAGAGCTTGTCTAAAGAAATGCAACAACAACAATAACAGCAAAGTAAATTAAAATTTGAAGCAGGATTAAGATTAAAAGAAAAGAAAAACATCAAGATAAATAGAGGGACTTTATAATGCAAACATGGAGAGAGACAGTGTGGGAAAATTCACTTAGTAAAAGAATAGCTTTGGAAAATGACCATAGTCACTGGTATGAAAGAATCCTTGATCATGAATGACATTTTAATAATAGCAGTAATAAGAATAAAATACCACATTATGTTTTTCATGCACACACACACATACAAACAATTCAACTTCAGCTAAGTTTTGCAGTGCAAAAAGCTTTTGTTGTTTCCAAAGTTATAAATTTACTCTCTCTACTGATAAGAGCTGCATTTTATAACTGAAAACAGGGAAGAATCAGTTGTAAAACTGATATTTTCAACAAAAGTAACTAGACAGTAGAAAACGGAGCAAAAAGAAAATGAAAAAGATAATGACGAAACACTTTCAAAACAGCATTCAGTTTTTCGTAAATTGCTACATACAAAACACTTTTTTAAATCCAATTTTAAATTTCAGTGTCTCAGATAAAGTTTAATTAATCATAGATATGTTTCTCAATATGTTTGGTTGGAATTGTAAGTTTGGGTACTTTTGCTGGTCTCTGAAATCTTAGAATTGTACTTTAAAACACGAGTGGATATATGTTGAAAGTTATTTCAATTTTTTAAAAATATACTTTATTTTAAACATTTACCTGAAGCTTGATGGCATCAAAATTTTCTCCCACCTCAAAAATATACTCAGGGTAAGTTACTTAGTCCTATTTGATCACATTGCCCTGCTCTGGGACCAGCTTCAGGAGGGCTGCTGCAGGGCTCTCACCCACTCTGCTTAGCTAGTTAGAAAGTGCCCACTCTACCTGTGTCTTCCTACTTTGGGACTAGGTCCATTTGCCTTACCAGGAGAGCTCCTGAGTAGCTGTGACAACCTGCCCATGGTCATAAACTTCCCTTCTTTCAAACTGATGAATTCAAGCTACAGGAGAGCTCTCATCTAGCCTGCTTGTAACCATCCTTTCTCCCCATTAAAAATTCAAGTGAGAACCTAAAGCACAGAAGAGCTAACTGTTCACACCTAATAAGCAAGCAACAAAGATACAACAATGAACATAGACTTATACTTCAACTCGACAATGGCAGGCTAGAATTGCATATCAGACACAAATCCAACAAAAGAAGTCCGTATGTCCAGGTCACAAGGCAAACATATAAATGATGTGACAAACCAAGATAATATTTTTTCCACCTAATCCCATCAGTTCTATAAAGATTTTCTGCAATGAAATATATGCAGAAAAACCCCAGGACACATAACTTAATAGAACAATCATAGACATGATGAAGGAATTCAAGAACTTTAAAGAAGACACCTGCAAATACCTCAGAGAACTCAGAGTACAGAAATAAACACCTGACTAAAACTCAAGAAAATACAAATGAACGGTTGAATTAAATGACAAATACAATTCAGAATTTGAAAATTAAATTGATGAAAGAGAAATACTGAAGAAAACTCAAGAATGAAGATGGAATTGAAAAACTCAGTAAGCCAATTTCAAATGATGGGAGAAAGCCTCACCAGCAGAATGAGTCAACTGGAAAACAGTATCAGGACTGGTAGATAAAGTTGGAGAATTTGACTGTTCAAGCAAAAAAAAATGGAAAAAAAGAAGAAGAAGAAGAAAAAAAAAAAAAAAAAAAAAAAAAAAAAAAAAAAAAAACCCAGAGGTGGGATATGTAGAAGATGTGATACCACGAAAAGAACAAATCTTAAGCTTTATAGGCGTAGAGGGAGGAGAACAAGCTCATACAGTTTCAAGAAGCACAGAGAAGACCAAATACAAATGAACAGAACAGAAACTCACCACAGCATATGACAGTAAAAAGTACTAAATGGACAGAACAAACAGAGGGTAATGAAAGGTGCAAGACAAAAAGTTGCATATAAATGAAAACTCATTAGAATGAACACCAAATCAAAATAAATTTATAGATTCAATATAATTCCAATCAAATTAGCCGTGATAATCATTACAGAAATAGAAAAAAAATCCTAAAATTTATTTGGAATCACAAAATATCCTGGAGAGTATAAACAATCCTGAGTGCAAAGAGCAATGCTGGAGGATTGCCATATCAGATTTCAAACTATATTATATAGAGAGCTATGGTCATAGAAACATCATGGTATTTGCATAAAAACAGATAAGTAGATCATTCAAACAAAACAAGAGACACAAACGTTAATACATGCAATTTCAGCAACCAGATATGGGCAAAGGCATTAAGAACACATAATGGAGGAAAGACAGCATCTTCAACAAATGGTGCTGGATTTCCAGCATTCAAAATATTGAATTTAGACCCTGCACAAAAGCCAACTGCCAATGAATCAAAGACCTCAATTTCAAACCTAAAATGCTGAAATTGTTTGAAGAAAACATAGGTAGTACCCTATAAGATATAGGTACAGGAAAGGACGTTCTAATTCAGCCTTCATTCACTTAAGAATTAATATCAAAAATCGACAAATGGAACCTCATTAACCTAAAAAATTCCAGTACAGCAAAGGAAACAACAAACTTAGTTTAGAAGAATCATACAGAGTGTGAGACACTCTTCACCTGCTGTAGCTCTGATAGGAGAGTAATATCTAGAATACACAAGTGACTCTGAAACAAAGACTCAAGAGACAAAGGAACCAATGAAAAATGGGCTATGGCTATGAACAGAGAACTTGCAAAAGAAAAAATACACATGGCTAAGAAATACCTTTAAACCCTTTAAATAACTTTAAACCACTAAAATGTGATAACTTTCTTTTAATGTCACCCAATTTAAAATATGTAAGTATAGTAGCAACAACTTATTATGACAGATTGTAAAGTGTGTTAAAGGCATCTAAGAATGCAAATGAAAAAATATTATTGTTATAAAGTAGCAAAAAAACTTGAATAAATTTAAAGAAAAATGTTCAGGTTTATATGAGGAAATTTCCAGAGGCCTGAATGCCTGTTTTCTCATGTTCATGCACCCCTTCCCTGACTCTTACAGTCCTTCTACTCCTTCTTTTGCAATGGTCCCTGAGCCGTGAATAGGTGAGGTTCCATACAGGAGTCCTATCCAGGGACACACAATCTGAAGTCTCTTACTTTCTAAAACAATTCCAGTTATGACTGTGTGCATCTCGCTCTGTTGTATGAGGTAGCTTCATTGGTGAGAGTTGAGGGATATATTCATATTCTCTCTACCCTCTCTTCCGCTATATTTCATGAGCCTTAGGTACAGTGGTTCCACTGTAGATGATCACTTATGGCTGGAAATCACTCATACTTATGCTTTATGTGTATGATCAGTTGTGGAACTCTGTAATAGTGTCCATCTGTTGCAAAAAAAATGTTTCTTTGATGATTAGTGTATGGTACTTGTCTGTAAATAAGGATCCATATTTAGCATAAGTAAGAAATTTGAGTGTGACAATAGTGAAAATTGTTGTTTCATTCCTGATATTACAGAATATATTTAAATGTTTTCCATGCAGTAGGATGAAGGCTCTGGGGCTTTTCTTATATGGCCTTTGTGATGAAGTGATATATTCCTTCTGTATCTAGTTTTCTCAGGAATAATTTTTTACTCTCTTTTTCATTTAAACTTTTGAATTCCATTATATATATTTGGTCTTTTTGAGACAGGGTCTCTCTGTAGCCCCAGCTGTCTTGGAACTCACTATGTAGACCAGGCTGGCCTTGAACACACAGAGATCTGCCTGCCTCTGCCACTGGAGTGTTGATATTAAAGGTGTGCCCCATCACACCCGGCCCCATACAATATATTTTAATGGTAGTTAGACCCCCCTTTTATGCCTATGCCCCAACCCAATTTCATATACTGTAATTACATATATATATATATAGAGAGAGAGAGAGAGAGAGAGAGAGAGAGCGCTACAGAAATTTGTGACCTCAAATGTCCTTCAGAGTGAATTTGTTAATGGGAGACTGGTCAAAACACCAAGCTTTACTCTTCAATGAGACTGTTTCTCCCATTCCAGCAGACATCAGTTGCTTATACTTTCTCAAGTAAATTTGGAGATTCTTACCTATTTCCGACATTTATCCCAGGATTCTGTCTGGATTAAACCTGTGAAACATGTTGATGTTGTCACCATTGGTGTGAGTTCACATAAGTAACTGACCAGCTGTCTGGCAAACTTCATTTTCTTGTGGTAACCCACCACCCCCGGTTCTTACAATCATTCTGTTCTCTCTTCTGCAATGATCCCTGAGCTTTGGGAGCCAGAAGTTTGATATCAGTGTCCTATTCAAGGATAAGCACTCTGCAATCCCTTGTTCTCTGCACATTGGCCAGTTGTTTTCCTACGACTTTTATCATAAAATGATACTAGATTTTGACAATGCTTTTTCTGCACCTTCTGAAATAAATGTCAATTATTTTATACTTGATTCTATTTATGTCCCTTATTTGTGTTTATTGAATGGTATTTGCATCATTGATCTGAAATCAAAAGTATCTATTTTATGTGTAGAATTAATTTTCTGTTGCTCTGATAAAACGCCATATCCAAAGTAACTTATAGATGGAAGAGTTTCAGAATTCATGGCAGGGGAGGCCTGGAAGGAGGCAGTTGGAGCAGAAATCTGAGTGCACACATGAAACATGCACAGGAAGGAGGGAGAGAGAGAGAGAGAGAGAGAGAGAGAGAGAGAGAGAGAGATTGGAAATGTGGGAATGCCATGCTCTTTCAAAGCCCTTCCCTAGTGGCATGCTTTCTCCCTAACTCCTAAACGGTGCCATGATCCTCACAAAACTGTCACCAACTGGCAAAGTGTCCACAT
>NW_008335971.1:529882-535211 GCF_000622305.1 Nannospalax galili | reverse complement strand
GCTGAATTTTATTTTCAAATGTCTATGACCATTAATGATATTGTTTCAAAGTTTTATGTCAGGGTAATACTGGCTGCATAAAATAAGTTTTGGAATTTTTCCCTTTCTAATTTTTAGATTAGTTTGAGGATCACTGCTGCTATTTCTTTTTTTAAAAACTCGATATTAATGTTACAATTCATATCAACTCTAACAATAGTAAATATATGCACACTAAATTTTCATGTACTCATTTTAATTAAACAAATATTTCTGGACATAAGATGGTAGACAATCCCTGTATTAGTCACAGTTCTCTAGAACAGAACACATTGAATGGAACCTTGCTATGAAAGGGAATGTATTAGTTTGGCTTACATGATAGGGGCTGGATCTGTATAGTCCCAGAATGGCTGTCTGTGTGCTGGAGAATCAGAAAGCCTGTAGCCCCTCAGTCCATAATACTGACTGTCTCAGGAATCCCATTCTTGTGATGAAGGAATGGAGGTCTCTTGGTGAGTCATTGGGACTTACCCTACATTAAAAGACAAAAAAAATCTCGTTCCTAAATTCAGTGAAATCTGAGGGCAGTGTAACAGCCACAAGATATCGATCTCGACAAGCTAGAGGGGAAGGCATACAGGCAAATAACACTATTTTGCATCAATATAATAATAGTGTGTGACATCAGCTCCACATTTTTTATGAATAGATAGAACATCTACACCAAATATCAGTGGAAAAATATGGAATTTCATTTCCTCTACAGAGTGAATTGTCAAAGAAAACATCTGCAGCATATTATATCCAATATTGCACAATACATTCCCTTTTCATCAGCTCATGGAGCAATTATCTAAAACATATTGTCTTTTGGGTCACTATACAAATCTCAGTAAAAAATAAAATGGAGTTATTTATTATATTTTAATAAATCATAATGCAGAGAAATAAACTGTATAAAAATACAATAACTTTATAAATATACAGACATTGAATAGCATTCTATTGAACCATCAGGAGAACATTGAAATCAGTAGGAGGTTAAGGATTCATAGAACAAAATGAATAGTCAACACAATAGTTCAGAACCTCTGGGTTGCAGCAAAGACCGATCAAAAAAGGAAGTATATGTCTCTGAATGCCTATATTTAGAATATCAGAGATACTTAATCATGCATTTAATTGTCTTAGAAAAGCAACAGTGAACTACAACCAAAATTGGTAGAAAGAAATAATAAACATGATCATTGAAAGCAGTGAAATAAAGACCTAAAGAATAATATAAATGATTAACGAAACAGAAAGTTATTTTGAAAAGTTAAAGAAGATTGTCAAACCCATAGCAGAACTAAAAACAGAGAAAAATCTACTCCAAATAATGAAATTTTCATAGATAAAGTAAGGGATATTGTACAGATAACATGGAAAACTGGAAGAATTTACAACATATTTGATACAATAAATTAGTAAAATCTAGAAGTAATAGACATGTTTCTTGAAGCAAATTACTTCTTCGGTTGAACCTACAACACACACACACACACACACACACAACACACACACACACACACATACACACAAAATAAAAGTGAGAAAAAAAACCTAAAGAAATCAATAGCAAACAATGAAGTCATAGTAGTTATTAAAGAGCCTTTCAACATAAACAATAGCAAGAATAACAACAAAAATACTTAACCGATTCTTAACTGTTTTGCCTTTGTAAATGTCTTGCTTTATGTGTACATGTTCACATGTATGTGTGCATGATTGAGTGCACATGTGTAAGTCCACATTTGTGCACTTGTGTGGAAGCTGAAGGCTGTTGCTGAGTGTCTTCTTGATTGGTCCATCCATATATTAAAGCAGGTCTGTGGATGAACCAGCGCTCATTCAGCTAGCCTGACTACCGAGCTTTCTCTAAAGATCCTGTCCCTGTTTCCAGAGAACTGGGATTATGGAATAAGCAACATGTCTGCCCTGCTTTAATATGGCCATTACAAATAAGAAATCCAATCCTCATGTTTATACTGACATATATTTACCCACTGAAACATCTCCCAAACTCACATATGAAATTTTCCCAATTTTCTTTATATGAAGAAAGTAAAATTCTGGTTCCTGAAACAGATCTTTTCAGCTACCTATTTTTTTCTCCTTACTTATACTTTGGATCTGAAATTACCCACAAATTCCCATGTGTTAAACCCCTGACTACCAGCCTATTACACTATGGTGGTGGGGTGGTATGTTTCTTAACAGGTGAGGCCTAATACAAAGACGTTTGAGTTTGAGGCTCTCAAGTAGATATTTGGACAGCAGCCCCTTCCTTTCACTCTGTCTCTTCCCCCCTCATGATACCCACTCTTGTTCATCCAGATGATCTGGTCCATCATATTCTCCTCATCACAGCTGCAAATAATATGACAAAATATTTAAGGTTTGACTCCTCATGAACCAAAATAAATCATTCTTCCTTCTGAATTATCTCAGAGATTTTGTTATGTAAACAAAATACTTCTATTGTATAAGACAAACAAAATACCCCTATTCCTCAATGAAATGGAGTTAATACTATGATAGATTAGATCTTATCAAATTAAATATAAACAAGTTCAAAACTATACATTTATCTGCTTTTGACATTTAACATCTTAAAATGATTTTTGCCTCTTACTCTGTTTCTCTTTCACATTCAACACATAGTTTCAATTTAGTTCTTCTGATAAAGATTGAAATTAAAGACTTCATTAAGCTTTAAAGTTTCATTTCTACTATGATAGATTAGATCTTATCAAATTAAATATAAACAAGTTCAAAACTATACATTTATCTGCTTTTGACATTTAACATCTTAAAATGATTTTTGCCTCTTACTCTGTTTCTCTTTCACATTCAACACATAGTTTCAATTTAGTTCTTCTGATAAAGATTGAAATTAAAGACTTCATTAAGCTTTAAAGTTTCATTTCTTTTTCTTTTTATTTTTTTACTGATCTCTTAACTAATGTATTAGTTCTTTGAAATACCAAAGGATTATTTTGAACTTGTACTCTTATCTCTTGCTACAGTCTTAAACAATGGAATAGTTGCTAAGATAATGTTGATATATTTTTCTGTCTTTATAGAATCACATCTAATCTTTGCCTTTCACTGTCTTCCAGACATGGTTCATGTAACAATGAATCTCTGATGTGGTTTTTTCATGTATTATATATCAGATAAAGTTTTCTAGCAAACATCTTCATTTTATGAATTTATTTTCCTTTATTCTTCCAAAAATAGTGTTTTTCTTCTGTCCTTGGAATTTTATTTTCATATTAATAAGTGAAAAAGAGTTTTGTTTGAACAGCTGTTTTCTTTGTCCACCTTATCATTGCATATGTCAAACAGAAAATTTAACACCACTTGAGAATAGCTAATAATAGCAAACGAAGACCTGAGAAAGTCCCTGGTTTTGTTTTATCTTAGAAAACAATTACTCCAAAACCTAAAAATTTATCAATTTAGGCAAAATATAATTGAAAAAATTTTAAATTGTTTATTTATATTTAAAAGCAAGGATTTGTAACAAAAACTACAGCTCAAGCTTCCATTTAAAAATATTTTGTAGCTACTATATGACAAGCACCATAGTTCTAGTTGGGAGCTGGTTTACAAAGAATAGTAAAACTGAAACTTATCCTTGAAAAATGTGAAGTCACATATACAAAGGAGAAACACTGAAATTAAAATCAAACATAAACACTTTCATAAGTGAGAAATTATACAAGTACAAAATTGATCCTGTTAAAATACTTTTAAATGTTTTTAACTGAATTTTTGTGAATTTCATGCAGTAATATTTTGATTAACTTTAGCCCCCCCCCCACTACCTGTAATCCCTTAATGCCCCTGCCCAATATCAAGTTGTGGTGGTTTGAATGAGAATGTCCCCCCATAGGCTCAAGTATTTGGACATTTTGTTCCAAGTCTGTGAAGCTGTTTTGGAGGTTTTAGGAGGTGTATAATCTTGCTGGAGGAAGTGCACCTCTGGGGACAGGTTTCAAGGGTTTTTAGTCTTTATAGGATTTCCAGTCACTTCTCTGCTTCCTGTGCCTGCTTGAAGATGTCAGTGCCACTCCTGCTCAGGCTGCATCCTGCCATCATACTCCCTGACACTAGTTCCTCTGGAACTTAAGCTCAAATAAACTCTTCTTTTTATGAGTTCCTTTGATCAAGGTGTTTTATCACAGCAATAGCAAAATAACTAATACAGAAGTTTACTCTAGTATATGTACAATATATTAAATTTAATATATGAATATTAAAATATATACTAACTATATTACAATGTTGTATAATATGCAATATATAATATAATATGTATATATATTTATAAAATATTCTTTTTAAGGCCTATTGAGTTACTTTGTGCCCCAAATGCTATTCAGTGTAAGACCAACCACAGGAACCTGGTTAAACAACCCAGACTCACACCTTAAATGCTGTGAGAATTGCTTTGAGTTCATATGAGTAATTTCCCATTTATCTGAAAAAACTCTGTTTCTTTGCGGTCATCCAGTGACTCTGGCTCTTACGTTCCTTTCCCTTTTTCATTGGTGATCCCTGAGCCTTGGGAGGAGAAAATTTGATGTAGGTTTCCTATTCCGGGATAGCACTTTACAGTCTCTTATTCTCTGCCAGCTGTGAGTCTTTCTGTTAATCACTCTCTGTTTCAGGAGAGCTTCTCTGGTGAGAGTTGAGGAATGTTTTAATCTATTTATGCAATAAGTCATTAGGAACTGTTTTAATAATACGTCTATTTAGCAGAATAATAGAAGTAACCTCTCTCCCATGAGTTGTGACTGGTCTAGCCACAGGTTCCTATGCCTGATATCAGTTTTAAGTATGTGTTCTTTTTTGTTAAGTAAAACTTAAATTCAAGCTGAGAATCTTTGGTTGCTCCCATAGCATTTGTGCCACCATTGCACAAGTTGGACTGTCTTGCCAGGCCATTTGTTGGAGCCAGCTACACATATTTCTCACCTTTCAGTTACTTTCACATAAGAATATTAATATTAGTTCTTCAGGGAGGTCTTGTAATTCTCCCATCTACAGAACTGCTTCATCCTCTGTTTGTCCCTTCGATTTACAGCTCACAGAACCATAAGCCGTGGTATAAGCACAGTACAGAGTCATTTCCAATTTCTTTATGTGATAAAATTTTTGAGAATCTTCTAATGTAGTAACAGAATTATAACATTATTTCATTCTATACATATGCTTGGCAATTATCCATGTGGCTCTCAATAAACACAAGCATACATATAAATTTCAAGCTTGTGAAAATATATAGATCACAAACACA
>NW_008335971.1:499477-529649 GCF_000622305.1 Nannospalax galili | reverse complement strand
TACAGGCTGTGGGCTGGGGGTTTTTGTAGGGGGCTTGGGGGGGATTCAGAAGGTGGGAAAACATTTTTTAAAACAAGTTAGGTGGGGGAGAGAGTCCAAGGGTTATCAGGAGAGAATGGCCTCCATCAGACCACCCCCTTCCATCCCCTTCTGTCAGCCAGGATCTGGGTCATGGGATAAGGGGTCTGTTTATCTTCTAAGATTAAAAAAGGGGAAGCAGGCTGTGCCGAAACAGCTCTTATAGAAATCGGGTCTCCGGTCAAAGGTGTAGAGAATCAGTTTATCTTGTTTGCAGATGGTCAGGGTGTTCATTAACTCAGTTCCTGTATTTTCAGAGGGCTTGTAAAACCATGAGGTCCTGCTGCACTGGAGAGGGGGTTGCTACAGATCCGAACCCTAACAGGTACCAAGAACTATTGTAAACCTAGGGTAATTTTTAAAAGAGGAGGGCTGTGAAATGCCATCCTCTGGACTTGACATTGCAGTTGCACACATGAACACACAGCATCTTTGCTTATCTACACATGATCAAGTCAGTTATACATTCCAACATGGACAGGGAAGGGGCTCCAGAGGTCCCATGCCCAGCTGAGGAGCTATTGGCAGGCAATCACTTTTAGGGAATGGAGGGTCATTTTCTTTTGGAGTTTGGCCACTGGCAGGTTGCCCTTGCCCCAGTGGATGACCCCACACCCTGAACATCAGGGCAGCACTAATTGGACTCATTTGATTTAAAACAAATAAATTAAGATGGGGGAGGACATGAAGCTGGAAAGTTGGGAGGGAGATGTGAAGGGGGGTCTTAAAATGAGTTGGAGGGGGGAGTATAGGGATGGATATGATCAAGATATATTGTATACAAGCATGAAATTTTCAAAGAATAAATAAAATAATATTGATAATAATTATAATAAATAAATAAATAAATAGTAAATAAAATTTTGAAAAGGGGAGATAATTGAGCTAGAAAGATCCTTCTGAGAAATTTGTATTCAGGGAGAGGAAACAGGAACACTCACAGAGGAAGAAATAAAACTTTTGGGTATAGAGCCTAAAGTAACTATTTACAAGTCAAGAAGAGAGACACTAGAGAAAATCAAACTGTCACATTTATGTCTCAAAAACTGTGAGAAAAAAAATAAATGAATTAGTATAGATTTAAACTCTCTAAGTTCATAGTAAATTTGTTACAGTAGAAATTTAATCCCAACAGAACGTTCCCTACCTGCAAAAATCTTGAGAACAGGGATTCAGTGTTCATCATCTATATATGTCCTGAAAGTTACAGATTTTCTTCTTTTTTTTTCTGTCTTCAGATGGAAACTCACTTGTGTTTTTTACACAATGCTTCACCTGCTTGTCACATAACCATTTCTCCAAGAATAGACTATAATTCATTATCTCGTTGACAAGGCTATGATTCATTTAACACTTAAAGTAATATGTACCTGAGCCTCAGTTCCTTCCTATCTTGAAGCCCAACTGCTAACAAAGGTATGGTCAATCAGTTTTCTTGTGGATGAAGAGAAGTTTAAAGCTAGAATGTTCTCCCTTTTGTAATTATTTTATTTTATGAAATGTAGAAGTTAAAGCCAGTTATAATATAGTGTTTTATAAAACTTTGTTTTCAGTGCTGGAGAGAAAACTCAAGGGTAAGAGCACATATACTTCTTCAAGAGGGCCCAAGTTCAGGTCCCAGAATCCATGTCAGGTGGTTCACAGTCACCTATACCTCCAGCTCCAAGGGACCTGATGTCCTCTTCTGGCTTCTATGAAGACTCATGTGATACTAGTCACACACACACACACACACACACACACACCAAATTACACAAGATTAAATTATTCTCAAATTTAAATAAGACTTACACTGCAGTCCTCCATATTCTAGCTGTATTTCCAATGACCAGTGTTCTCACTCTGTGGCCAGATGCTTTACTAGACAGTACAGATGTAGATGCTCATCACTTTATTTATTTATGGCATTTTGTTTGTTAGCCTTAGGCTTTAATAGCTGAATAATTTCTCTAGCCCTATTTATTTATTTTAAAATTTTATTTCATTACTTTTAATTATATGCATGCATGTGTGTATGTGTGTGGATATGTAGATGAGCATGCCAGTGCTCAGGAAGGTCAGAGACATCAAGTCCTGCTGGATATGCAGTTAGATGTGGAGTGTTCTGGCCTACATGGATGTTAGGGTTCAAACTCAGCCCTCTGCAAGATCCGCATGTGCTCTCAGCGCCTGAGCCATCTCTCTAGGCCTACTTCAATATTTAAAAGGAAAAAGTTACTGAAAGTTATATAAAACATTGGTTTATAACAATAAAATTACAGTACTAACTACACTATTTTTAAAAATATTGAAAATATTTTATTTCCATCCACTCTAAGAGGAGGAGCCATGGGGTGTATTATATTTCCATGCCATGCTGTTTTGAACTTGAATTGCAGTGCTTGCTAATACTATTTAGCAGTATTCTTTAGAGGAATTTTAACTACCTAAACAGCTGGTGATGACAAATGAAGCTAAAAATAATCCAGAATGATTTCTTGGTTGCAGAGAGGTCAATTACACTGTCTAAATCAAAGAATTCAACAAGAAGAAATTATTCTAAATGTGTGTTTTACAGTCATGCAAGAATTGCTTAAAAGCGAGAAAGAATCAAAGAAATGTGATCACAAGTACAAAGAATTTTTTATAGTCCATGGGTTTATGAAGGAGTATAAAGCAATATACTGCATTTCAAGAAAATGCCTTTGGGGGAATAAAGAAAAAGTTAGGCAAAGGAGGACCAGGGAGGAAGTATTCACTAACAGTTTGAATAAAAGGTGTGTTATTCAAAGATATCAGCATATCAAAAAGAGTAGGAAGAATTTTCATTTAAAAGCAAAATCACAAAGTTTCAAAATCGTGCTTGAAATGAAAGCTGAAATTTGCAACTAAAAAAGTGCCCCAGATATAGTTAAATCCTGGCAGGTGTTCCTCTGTCCTCAAGAAATTTAAACTCATAAAGTACACGTTTTTGAATAAAGAAATCCTTTTGGACTTGGAACATGCCCCCTACTTGTAACAGTTTAATACACAAAATGTCTAATAAAATTAAGTTATAGCCTTGTTGACCTGATCCTTCTGTTTTCTCTTTTAAGAAATAAACACAATACTTTTAAAGACATCAGTAGTATTTGAGATACAAAAATACTAGAACTATATAAAAATGAAAAGTGTAACGTTATGGGCATATACATATGAGGTTATGTTTAGCTAAGAACAGAGCAGTGTCTGGAACGGCTGTGTGTGTGAGTGTGCTTGTGTGTATTGAAATACTAGACAGAAAAAATCCTGGGATGTCTGTGTCTATGATAGTACTTAGTCTTAAATACACACATACTTTCATCTGCAACAATGTCATAAAATAGTTGAAACTAAGCATTAAGCTTTTCAGAAATTTTCCTTTGTGCTTATTTTTGCCTTTTTTTTACTTTGCTTTTCTCCAAGTCGTTTTACAAGGTTTATACACAAGACAGAGAGTTCCATACTGGTTTTTTTATTGGTTATTTCAACCACTTAAATATTTCATCCCAGTCTTTTCTGCCTTGTGCACTTTTTAAGTCTGATACAAGGGCTGGAGACATGGGTCAGCGGTTAAGAGCGCTGACTGCTCTTGCAGATGACCCAGGTTTGATTCCCAGCACCCACATGGTGGCTACAAACCATCCTTAACTCCAGTTCTGGGCGAATCAAGCCCTTTTCTGACATCCGCAGCATTGCATTACGCAGGTGCACTCACATGCATGCAAGCAATACACTCGTACAAAAATACTTTTTAAAAGTATTTTTTTTTAAAGTCTGATACAATTCTCACTTTTAATTTTATAAATTTAGTAAGTTTTTTTTTTTTTTTTCCTCACTGGCTTCCTTTAGCTACTGTTGTTAGTTTCGATTTTCTCCAGTTTAAATATTTCTTCCAAAAGATTTATGTGTGTATATTTGCATGAATGTGTTTATAAGCACTGTGTGCTTGCAGGAGAACAAGGAGGCAAGAAGAGGCAAAGGATCCCATGCAAGTGGGATTGTCCTTAGCTGTGAGACTCCCAGTGGGTACTGGGAACCCAACTGTGGTCCTCCACAACAGCAATGAATGCTCAAAATGCTGAGCTCTCTCTGCAGTTTCACGACCACCTGTCTTGCACGCTCCTTTCTTCTTTTTTCCCTTGTCTTTCAATGTGATTCTATTGTCAAACTTCAAGCTGCGATACTCTTTCTTTGGCAATGTCTTAACTGTTGCTGAACCTGTAGGAAGCATCTCCATTTCTGTTCAATGCTTTTCATCTTTAGTGTTCCCCTTTAATTATTTCTTAGAGCTTCTTCCTCTCAGGTCACTCACTGCTCTAGCATGCTGTCTTTTTCTATAGCTGCTTTAAATTCTTAGTCTGATCTTTTCAAAATTCTTGCTGTATATGACTCTGATGATTTTTCGAATTTCTTCACTCTACATCTTATTGCTTATTTATTTATTTTTCATTTTTCGAAGGTTGGTTGAAACCTGAGTGATTGAATCTCCAGTGCCTATTTGTTCAGCAGTGTAACAGTAAATTTGGAGATGGAAGAATTTAATAGCTTGATGGTTAAGATTCAATGTTTTGATGAATGTACATCTCTGGACTCTGAACTTCACCTGAGTTTCTCAACATTTCACATCCCTCTTAGGCAGCACACATGGATATTGGAGGGTGCACCTAAGAGTTTTCTTACCTCTCTTTTCAATGTTTAGGCCAGGCAGAGTTTAGTGTTTCCTTTCTCCAAGTAGGTTTGATAAAAATCCTGAGATTAAGTTTAACAAAACAGTTTCTTGTTAGGAAAGATTTTGTTACAAAGAACAGAAAATTTCATTGTATTCATCATGACTTTTTTGTTTTTTTTCATGTTTCTCTCCTGCTAGAATCATGAGGCAACTTTTATTTCTGTGTTTGTTGTGACAACCTGGTAGAGTGCTTGGAAATAAAACTAACAAAAAATGTAATGATTCCCTACGAATACTTCTCCATCAAAATGTTAGGTATTAGACATCTCTGCCTTGAGCCTCCAGCGATTTCAACAGAGAAATTCTTTCATGCCGTAAAGTTCCACAAGATTTTTAAGGCAATACAAAGTCATTTATTATTATGTGAAGTGAATAGAATTTAATTTAAACACACGTTAATAATTTCCTCTATACACTGACAAACAATTGCATTAATAAATGAGTATATCACATAAAATAGTGCTACCCAGAAAACAGGAAAATTATAATTTATATGATCCGTTTTTTCATAGATTACACTTTGTTAATGTATACATGATCAGATTTTTCCATTTTTGGTATTGTGGCATTAGATGAAATCAATCTTAAATGAAAATAGTATTTCATTCTACGTAAAAATCTTATTTGCAGCATACCAGTTTTCATAAAACATTACAAAATATCTCGGCATTTAGAAAGTTGAAAAACTCAACAGTATTCTAAGTCAAGCCACATTTGAATGAAAGGAAGCAGAAGGGTGAGTTGACAGGGAGGAAGTCAGTTCATTTCATACTAGGCAGGTGGAGCTCTGGCTTTTCAGCAGACTCAACATTTTTCTTGCAATTTACATGTAAAAGAGATGACCATCAATTCCTATTTACCCTTTCTTCATTTTCCATGTACTAAAGGTTACAGAGGTTTTTGTAAAGGTGTCAGAAAATATTTGGTGTCAATGAAAATGTAGTATTTGAAAACAGTGTATACATACACATGTGTTTCAGGAGAAAGATATGTTTACTATCATAAGCATGATACTAAATTTTTCGGGGGTTGTCTTTTAAAAATATTTTATTTTTATGCATATGGGTGTTTCGCTTACATGGATGTAAGTGCACCATGTGCATGCAATGACTACAGTGACCCAAAGAAACCACTTAATCCCCTGCACAGGAGTTACAGACAATGTTAGCTGCCATGTGGGTGCTAGGATCTGAACGCCAGTCCTCTACAACAGCAACCTGTACTCTTAACCACTGAGCCATCTCTCCAGCCCCTGGGTTTGCCTTAATAGCAAATTTACTTTTTCTTTTATCATTGTTGACAAAGTAATAAGGAAGCTGGTGGGAAGAGGCAGTTTGTAGGGCATTTGTTGGGAGTAAGGGAAGCATGTGGCCAATTTCTCTCAATAAATCTTGTTGCTTATTGTCGTTATTAACTCAAGCTCTGTTATAAATGAAACTGCACCACCATGAAATTGAATTAAACCTCATTGTTCTGTATTTGGCATCCCTCTAAGAATCAGTCACTTTAAAGAATCAATGAATATTCAAGAAAATGGCTTGAGTTTTTATATCTATATTCTAGCTAGTGGCTATTTTGTACTATTTGTTATTCGCTTTTATGATTAATGAATAAATTCAACATCCACAATATAATGCTCATTTGTAATTAGCTTTTTAATATTCTTTCAAACCAAAACATGGTGTAATTTTAAGTAAACCCCTGTTGTAGTTTGAGTATATTTACATAACCATGTCAGAAAGTTTGATGAATTAATGGCATTTCACTGTATTATTATTTATTTCAATGCTATTCACATTAGTTTGCTGGAACTTGCCCTTACCTTTCTTTTTAATCATATTTGGCATTGTCTTTCATTAATGAGACGTGGTTCATAGAGATACGGAAGGCATATTTACACCAAACAAAAGAATCAAAAGTAAGGTTAAAAAGAGGGGGTAAAGAGGTAACTCAGTCGATAGAATGCTTACTAGGCCCGTTCAGTCTTCAGCACTTCATAAACTAGGTGTGGTGCTGCAAGTGTGTATTCCCTGCACGGCCAAATTGGAGGAAGAAGGATCAGAAGTGAGGTAGTCTTTGACTACACAGTGAGTTCAAGGCCAGTCTGGTCTGTGTTACATTAGACTCTGTCTCAATAGCACGGTAATTTAAAAAAAAAAAAAACCAGCAGTGCTTGCATTTCTTGATGATGAAAAAAAACATGTATGGACATTTCTCCGGCATCAGGTGGCACACTTTTATATTGCATTGGTCTGTTTATGCTGATAGTGGAGGACAACTTCTTTTCATTCACTTTATTTTCATGGACTTGTACAAAACCTCTAAACCTCCTAAATAACCCCAAGGACAAAAAGTATGGAAAACAATGGGAAAGTATAGATTTTTGGAAAAAGTTGTTTAAAATTTCAATTTCTTTTCTTTGCAATTTCCACTGTCAATTTGAGGATTTTTATATATTATTGTATATATTCTTCCTTGTATCTGCTGATTTCTTTTCTCATTGCATCAATGTTGTAAATATACCATGGGAACTGTATTAGTTACTGCTTGTTGATCTGATAAAATACCATGACCAACAACCAGTTATTGAAGAGTTTTTTTGGTTTATGGTTCCAGAGGGATAGAGTCACAATGGCAGGTAGGCATGGCAAGAAGAAGCAAGCATGGCAGCAGGAACAGGAAGCCAAGGAACTCATCTTTATCCAGGTGCAGGAAGCAAAGAAACTGAACTACAAGTAGAGTGAGGTTATAAACACTCAAAGTCCATCTTCAGAGGTGTGCTCCCTTCAACAAAGCTCCACCTTCTGAAGGTTTCATTTCCTCCCCAAGTAGCACCACCAACTGGTGACCAAGTGCTCAAATATTGGACCCTATGGGCAACATTATCATTCAAACAACCACAGACACCTTTAAGAGAACACAGATATACAATTAATATCAGTATCATTTGTCTGATAAGTGCCTGCTTACCGCAGGCCAGGTAAGGTAATAAGTGACTTCTTTGAATTTTCACATTTCCATACCTTCTCTATTTGTATGATACTGGCACTTATCCTCATTTTAAAATCAAAAAGGATTTTTAGAGTAAAAACTATATATAGGTGGTATGCAAATAACTGACAGAATTATGGAACTCTGAATCTAGACTTTGTTATAACACAATCACATCCTTTCTTTGTTAGAATATAAATAATTTTTGTAGTATAATTTGCATTGCTTAGGCACATTGAATAATACTTTGAACTCTCAGGATTTATTGTATGTTTATGTGTATGTAAAATAATTGAGAATAGGACATTTGACATAATTGTTCCTCCAAATATTTAGCCATAATCCAACTGACAAACATGTAAGTGAAAAAAGAAAACTGTATTTGCTTCTATATCTTCTAGGAATAAGATAATTCAAATCATATCATTGGTTTGAAAAAACTTCACAGTTAAACATGCATAAATATCTATAAATAAATGTAGAAAGGAAAAAATAGTTGAACATAATATAAAAACAAAACTTTAATCACTGCAGCAATTTGTTAGCACTAATTATTGAGAGAAGTTCTGAATAGAACTAACTCAAGAGCAAAATAACTCGAGCTGAGGAATCTCTCAGAATGCCAGATATGGCAGAAGTGCTACTTCTGGGGTACTGTGGGGACCTGAAGAAAAACCTGCATTTGTTTCTCAAATGGTAAATACTGGAAGTGTGTTTTGGCAGTTCAGTAGATGTCTGTAGAAAACTAAGATGTCAATAATTTAAGTTCATACAAGACAGAGATTAAATGATGGTGAAGAGAAGAATCTAAGTGTTGGCCTGAAAATATCCTAATTTGAGGGTTTGTTTCTTTTAAAAATATCATATGACTGGGCCTGGAGCAATGTCTCAGAGGTTTAGAACACTGTTTGTTCTTGCGGAAGACCCAGGTTCGAATCCCAGCACCCACATGGCAGCTAACAATTGTCTGTAACTCCAGTCCCAGGAGATTCAAAAGCCTCTTCTGACCTCCGCTGGCATTGCATAACAGGGGTGCACTTCCTTACATGCAGGCAACACACATGCACATAAAATAAAATAAAAATAAAAAAATAATTTTTAAAAAAAAATTTAAAAAAAGATGATATCACTTATGAGCATGAACATTTTGCTAAAATTGTAATTTCTACTTAATGGCAATGGAGTGGAACAAAACCTTCAAAAAGAGAAAGGCTAGTAGGACAGAACAGACTAGGGATTCTATTTGAGGACTGGAAAACCCTCCCGGAAAAGTAGACTTTTTAAGATTATATTGAAGGAAGTGTAGATAAATCTCTATGAAGTTGTACAAATGAGAAGAAAATTTTATATTGAGAGATGTATATGATCTTTCCAGAAAAGCAGGCATTTCATGTAAATGTTGATTGAGGAAAGAAAGTCTTTATAAATCTTATAAATTGCACGTATGTTTCACAACTGACTCATCAATGTAATGAAATGCTTTTAATAGATACTGTGAAGGGGAGTTGTCTTCATGTTTTTCACAAGGTGACATTTGTTCTATCATCAACATTCTTATAATAGAAAAAGTAGTCTAGATTCAAGTTGTCAGTTTATTTTTTCTTCAGAAATGATAACATCACTGTAGGAATATTCTGAATGTATTAAGTAAATCAGTTTTGTAAAAGTATTTGAAGATGAAAAGAATAATTTTTAAGGAGAAAGAATTAAAAAATGAACACGATTATCACCTACTAAAGTTGAAGTAAAAGTGACACCAATGAGTATAAAATTCAATGTTAGACATAAGTCAAGAGAAGAATACAAAATATTATAACGAACATTGCACTTATATTTTACAATTAATTTAAAATCAATTGATTTTTGTAAAAAAACAGTAAAGAGAAGAAAAGCTTATTTTTTCAAATATGTCAAAAACTCTGACAAAATTAATGAATTGACTGTTCTATGAGAAGTCAGGGAATCTCTCAAGAGTTTTAAAATCAAGAGACATTCAGAACCAAGCTGAAACTTAAATGGCAGGTGTCTGTGAGAGAAAGAAGGAGAGAGTGATTATGGTAATTGAAACAGCATTGTCCTTAAAGGGCCTCCTGGCAGCTCCTGGAATAACTTAACACATAAAAGGTACATTATGAAAAGTTATGTAGTTCTTGTATTGAGAACGTTAGTCCCGTATTGAGGAAAAGAAAAAAATGGAAAAAATGATAAGTGATACAATTGCTCATGTTCACAGAAAAAAATTAACCTGCTTGGCATTTCGTCTGCATTGTGAATTAGCAGCCATAGAGATGTTGTAAATCTGACATACATGTCAAGGAGAGGATATAAATGAATCACTAATTGACATTACCTTTAGCTTTCACATAAATAACCTATGCTGTTAGGGTTTAAATTACCTTAATATTTTTGTATTTAAAATGGAAAATGAATAATTCTTCAGTCATGGATTTCTAGAATGCCAGTGTCCCAGCACTGAGAATGGAAGTGTCTGGCTCAGATAATATTGCCTGGTCACAGTTGCTTTTCAGTTCCACACATGTCCATGCATTCACACTCAGAATTCTACTGCATTGCCAGCCTACACTGTGACTCTCATTTATAGGAATCTCTGATTTTAAATCACAAAGACCTACGAAGCCTACAAAAAGTCAGAAATTAGAAAGGAGTATAGATGTGGGATAGATCGTGAATATATAATCTGGTAATGATAAGAGATGCTAGGCAGAATGAAGGAACTGAAAAGGGCCATTTACAGCCAGTTTCTTCCCAGGTACCTTTTGGGACCTATACATTGCATGCCTATATTAGCTTTCTGTATAAATGGCATGATCCTTGTCTGATACCACCCTTTCTGATGTAGATGGAGGATATTTCCCACATAGTGATGACCTTAGGGACAATATGAATACTGACATGTTGTCATCCACTGACACAAAATACCATGGCTGTTAGTAATTGCCTTTACAAATAGGTTGGTCAGTTGTTGATAATAGTTCGATGTGCATGTATGTATGTGTGCACGTTTTTTCTTGGTGTGTATATTTATGTGTATTTTCTGAGTATGAGCTACTTCACTTTGTATAAAAGTTTCTAGTTCTATTCATTTACCAGCAAAATTCATGATTTCATTTTTCTTTACCACTGCATAGGAGTCCACTGTGTAAGTGTGCCATATTTTCATTTATCCAATCATAATTTGAGGGGCATTTAGGTTCCTTTCAATACTCAGCAAACCAGTCAGGAGCTCTCAGACAGCATTGAGTGGCCAAGGCTCAAGGTAGATAAAGTGATTTTATGAGTTTTTTGACAATCTGCAAATTTTAATTGAACTTTTGGTGATATTCATAATATTTGGTGATAATTTGATTCTTTCCCAACCCCCATTCTGCCATTATTGCCTCCACCCACTTTTTTGTTTTTTCTGTAGAGTCTAATTCATGTCATCAAATCTCCTTTAGTATGAGTCCATTCACTGCAGCCTGGATAACCTACCAAGAGTCCCTTCCTTGAAAGAGACTGTCTTTGCCCCTCGCAGCAGCCATCAGTAGTCAAAATTTCCTTAGGTTGGGCTGTGGTTTCTTTTTTTTTTTTTTTGAATTATTTATTTAATAACCACATACTGAGAAGAAGCATTTCATTACATCAGCATTGACATGTTCAATAACAATTTTCTGAGCTAGGCTCAGTCTCTTACAAAATTGGCTGTACATATTTAGGTTTACAGTTGAATTATTACAATTATACAATATTGTACTCAGTATAAACCATATAAGATGTAAAATTAAATGAGGTTTTAACCTTTAAAAAAGATCCCCATTTCATTATTAAAATACAGTTTCATGTAAAAAACTTCATTTTTAATGCAAGTGATGCCTAATCTGTGATTGTCTCTCTTTTTTTAATTTTTACAAAAACTTTATTGAGAATTTCATACATGCATATAAGGTGTTTTGATCAAATCCATGTCCACTCCCTCCCCTCCAAAATTCCTCCCTCTGAAGAGGTAACCCTAAAATATTTTAAGGATTAGTTACAAGCTACCAAATACTTTTGACACTTTTGTCTTTTGAACAGAGTATGTTGCTAACAGGCCCAAGGACATTTTGACTTTTAGCCCTGAAACTGGCTACATTTCTTTGCGGTCTTTCTACCCTAACTGCCTAGCCTATTCTTACCGCCTGTTCTTATCACACCATCCCCTGAAGGGGTTACCCAAATTGCCAGTAGGGAATAGGGACACTGACTGTTCTGGCTTCTTCCATGCTGAACAGGGATGCAGGGTGAGGCAACTGGAGCACCCCCTCAGTAGGTCTATCTAAAAGACTCCCAAATTGCCTAAGTTTCATCTCTAAGGGGAGAAGAAATTCCTTGAATCATGAATGGGAGGTGTGAAGGAGAAGTAAAAGCAAGAGTAATTTGCATTACAAGTTCTAGACAGGGAACTAGAAAAAAGTCAGAATGGGGCAATTTTTAAATGTTCTCTGTTTTGAGCTTGCATGGAACTTATGCATGCTGTCACCATTTCTATGAGGTCATTTGAGTAATTAACCAGCTGTCTGGAAAACTGTATTTAGGAAATAATTTTAAAGGGATTTTTCAGAACTAGAATGGTTATTTGAAGTCATGCATGTTATAGATTTAAGTAAATAAACCTCTTAGGAACTGTGTTTGAGTAGGTTTGAATTCTGATGAATAAAATCAAAAGTTTGAACTTTAAGTGAAAATTAGCAATTTTAAGAGGAATATACAGTGGACAATTTGATGTTATCAGTATGTTTGCCTAAATAATCCATCCTTTAAAACAAATGAACACAATTGTATGCATATACACACACACAATTTCTTACATTTGAACTATTCTAGAAATACTAATTGTTATATAGCAAGTTACTCAGTATCATTAGTTTAAATAATTGAACAATTGTTACCCTCTATTTCTTTAAAAATCAGTGTGATACATTAGACTACAGGGATCTATTAGGTTGTAGGTTCATCAAGGGATGAACACAGAGATTGAACTGCATCTGCAAAAACAAGGGAGAAGTGATGTGAAGAAGAAGAGCCAGAGAGTGAGGGAGAGAGAGGGAAAAGGAAGGAGGGAGGAAGAGAGAAAGAGAAATACTGACTGACACTTACTGAAAGTTCACTCAGTTGGTATATTTTCTGAGTGTGTCTTAATTGTGAACAACATATTTTTCTGTTTTCTTAATCAAGTTTCAGAAATAGATTCTCAATAAATGTAGGGTAACTTTTCCCTTGTGTATCATTGACTCACAAGGAACTGTAGAGCAAATTGAGGGTTACCTTGCTATATACCAATACTGATTTGAATATTTCAGAGAGTTTATCCATGAATATTAAAGCCAGTAATTAAACAGCACCACCATTATAAGAGCTATGAAAATTCAAGAATAATAATTGTTTAAGCTTGAATAACATCTATAACTATATTTTGTTCTATATTGAAGCCATTTTGTTTTGTAAGTGAAGCCAATTCTACAACCAGGATATGTGGTGGTACACAAAATCATTGACCACAGGGAAAATATTTAAGTTCCATTTTTAGCAATGAGATGTCTTCAACTTACTGTATGTTAGAATTAAAAAACTGTGGGCTGATGAGGTATCACAGTGGTTAAAGTGTCCTGCAAACAGAGAAGCAGAGCTCAGAACCCAAGAACCCAAGTCTGTTTAGTGTCTTTCTATGTATATTTGTTTAGTGTTGCTAGATAATGTCTTTCAAACATAACAGTGATCTGCACCCATGCAATCTTACAATATGGTTGCCTAAACAAGACCTGCATTACGCCCAGTTTACTTGCCAACCTGGGTGGGAGAAATTTCATAAAGTCCCACTTCTAGAATAAGAGGCTGAAGCAATCAAAGGCTGCTGACAGAGGGACAGTCAGTTTCTCTGGGAACAAGTTCTCTGGTAGGTTTCCCAATGCCAAGAACTCAGTCCCAAATCAATTATCACTAATTCTAATATCTACAAGCTGAGAATATCAATATTAGTTTGTGGTTATAATTCTCTTTACTTATGAGAATAGGTAAGTTAGAATATTCAGCAATTCATTAATGATTTCATCATAGTCAGTCTACATTAACTAAATTAAATCTGCATTTCTAGGCAGTGGATAATTTCTGACATTCTAATCACAACATATATGCAGTAACTCTTTTACAGCCTGAAAAATACTGTCCTTAGAATGCAAGAGCTTTTGAGGGGAACCTGTTTGTAATCCTCTGTCTTTCTCTGCATTCACCTTGCAGTCCTTCTCATTGATGGAGTCTAATACTTAACCAGACCTCCATCTTATGTTGTGCTTTTTTAGTGCTGTCAATCTTGAGTAATTATTTTCCATAAGTCACCAGTCCCAGTTCTCAAACAAGCTCTTCATATAAAAACTTATCCACAGTAAGTTTTTAATAAAGCCAAAGAGTTAAAAACACCTAGATAAAAAGAAATTTAAAAACCTCTTACCTATAAATAGACATAATAAATACAGCATATTTTTCAAAAAGAAAAAGAGTGAAAGCCCAAACAACACATTTTTTGTAATAAAACTCACTCTTTTCCATATTTTTTAAAATGTGAGGCATGTAAAATAAGCGTACAGTTCTCTCATGTACTGTCCAGGACAACAACACTGTAAAAATACAGCCATGGTTAGTAGCACATTCTCTATAGAAGGAGAATTATTTAAAACACAGCTCTTTTCCCATAGTTTCTTTTCACACTAAGTGAATTTATCCAAATTACTAAGGCAAAAGGGGTTTAAACTTCTAGGTCACATATTTTCTTGTTCTAGTTCTATAAATACAACTTCTTTGCTTGCTCTCAGAGAAAACGCTTTTCACTAATGACATTTTTGTGAGCACTGCTAGAGTATGATACAATGAAATTATATGTTGCAAGATAGAGTAAGGGAAGTAAAGGAAAATAAGACATTTCACACTGAGAAAAGGAGTCACACAAATACTTAAATCAAGAGCTCTCTTTGGGGTTTTTGATTTGCTATTTTATTATTTTCATCATATGAATAGTTAAGTTCATCTTTTAGAAAAAGGGCACCCACATACTTTTCTGGCTTAGAATCACAAAACTATATTTATGTGGTTTCATTAGACAACTATGTGTAAAATCAATTCACAGCAGGACCTAAATGTCAGTAAGTTTAAGCTACATTTTAAAAATGTGTTCTATATCATGGAGCTTGGAGAAATGACTGCTAATGATTTAAAAATAGAGAACAATAGCAGAACAAAAATGCAAAGATACAGACTTTTTCAACATAGATGTCTGCGAACTAAAACCTTACAAATTGCTATGCCTCTGCCTTGCTATTTGTATGTCTACATGCAAGTATTATATTGTGTGAATTGCTGTAATTTTATTGTGTGTATATCTGATGTTATTTCTGAATGTTTTTATTTAAATACTACATGTGTACTTATTTGAGAATATGTATTTCAAATCAATATGTAAATGTAAAATTTATTTGTGATAAAATCAAAATAAAATCAACACAATGGGCAATTGTAATATGAATGGGAATTTGAGGGATATTTTGAGCTGTTGACAGAGGAAAATGTACAGCAATTAATTGAAAAATTCCAAGTGACATCAAATGTAGTGAAAATCCCAGCTCTAAAAATTGAAGAACTAGTACAATTAAAAAAAATTATCTACATTTTTAATTTTGTGTCTGAGTGTATGGCCTGTATGTATGTAAGTGAACCTATGCCATGCAGTGCCTGTGAGGTCAGAAGAGGGTGTCAGGTCCCCTGCAACTGCAGTTATAAATGGTTGTTAATTGCCATGTGGGTGCAGGGAACATAACCCAAGTCCTCTACAAGAGAAGTCATTGCTCTTAACCACCGAGCCAACTCTCTATCCCCTAGAGAATTATTATTTTTATAATATGATTTGAAATGTTAAAGAATTTTATGAAGTTAACCTCAAAAACTAATGTATAGTGTGATTTGTGTGCAGTTAAACCACAACTAAAACATGAATAAATAAAAATGAGCAAATAGCTTAAAATTACTAGATTAGGTATTCCATTCAATTTCTACTGAATGAAATTATGTTTTACATAAGAAACATGGTAGTTTATATGTTTCTAAATGAAACTGAAAAATTGATGTGATTTAAGGAATCCACCTTCAAATATGTATCACAATTTATTACTATACAGCAATTGTGTGCTTATTGAAGTTTCGGTTTTAATTCACTTCATAGAAATTGTGTTTAATAATAAACTGAAGGTGGCCCTGATGACACAGGCCTTTAATTCCAGCACTCAAGAGGCAGAGGCAGGTGTATCTCTGTAAGATCAAGGCCAGCCAAGCCTACATGGCAAGTTCCAGTCTATCTGAGGCTACAGGAAGAACCTATCTCAAAAATACACAAAAAAATAATAAAATGATATTTTATCATGAAAATTTTCTTTGAGACTTGATTTCATAGTTAATACTTGATTATAGTTTATAAATAAATGAATAAATGACCAGTTGAAATTCATTTACCTAAATGAAAACACTGCATTTCCACATACTTGTTTATTGTTTTACTTTTCATTTTGCATGAATATGTATGCATGGTGTGCATGTATGTGTGTAAGTATGTTCACATACATGTGCACATGCATTCTCATGTGGGTGGGGTACAGAAATTAATGCTAAGGATAGTCTTCCATTGATCGCCACTTTATTTCCTGAGGAAGGGTCTCTTACTGAATCCATGGCTCAGGGATTTATTTAGCTAGTCTAGGTACCCAGCTTATTTTGGGAAACACTTATCTCCATCTCTACAGGGCTGGAATTATAGGTGGGTCTCAAATTTCAACCAAGAATACAGCCACGCATATGATATTAGCCTGCAACTTAACATCTGTGTTCTAAATAATCAGGGTAATTTTTTTTTAATTTTTCTTATGGATCTTAACCTGAAACTGGCAATTACAATCAGATTCAGTGTAGGAACTTAGGTAGGGCAGTATGAATCTTGTGTTTTCTTTGTTACTTAATTTCTTGTCTGTTTTTATTCATGCAACATTTTCAATTCCTCTTGTAAAGCTAATATGTCAATAAAATTTATGCATGGTTGAAAATTTCTGGTCTGTTGAACAATTAATTTTGTCCTTGAAAGAATGAAAGTATATGATCACCTTTTATTATACTGTAAGTCACTTAATTTTCATTTAAAAACTCACTTGGTGTTTAATAATAAAAAATTATATCATGTTTTTAATAAGGGTAGAAAAAATTGTTTGACAATCGAGACAAGTCAAATGTAATAAACTATTTCTCAAATATTCAAAGGAGATGTTGAAAAAATTTAAGTACTTTTAATTTGTGAGTGCATCTATATCCTAAGTAGATTGCAAGAATTCTCTGAGCCTACAGCTTCACAATGACTCTAATGAAAACAACATTAATCATGTGCTCTATTTAGAGTGCTCATTAATCAATATTTTTCAAGTTAAAATGATAACATTATAGAGAACTTTTAATAGTATTTGATCTGTTTTATTTTGTTCAATAAGAAGTTTCCTTTTAAATGCTTTCAAATCATTCTTCCATGCTTCATTCACTATACAATAAGACAATTAGTAAACTCTCTTAAACTCTGTCATCATTACTGTAACTTTTGTTTATAATATATATATATGCATGTATGTAAATTATAATATATGAGGCTTTCTTCTCCTCCTCATTCTAGCGACATCTGCGTCTTCTGTGCATGGCCAACCTTGTCCCTGAGACACGATGGCAAAGGTTGGAGTGCACAGATTTGGCTATATCAGGCATCTGGTCAACAGGGCTGCCTTTAAATCTGGCAAAGTGGACATTGCTGCCATCAATGACCACTTCATAAATTTCAACTACATGGTCTACATGTTCCAGTATGATTCCACCCATGGCAAGTCCAACGGTACAGTCAAGGATGAGAATGGGAAAATTGTCATCAATGAGAAGGCCATCTCCATCTTCCCAGGAGCGAGAATCAGCCAACATCAAATGGGGTGATGCTGTTGCCGAGCATGTTGTGGAGTCTGCCGGGGTTTTCACTACCATGGAGAAGATTGGGGACCACTTGAAGGGTGGAAGCAAAAGGGTGATCATCTCTGCCCCTTCTGCTAATGCTCCGTGTTTGTGATGGGCACAAACCATGAAAACTATGACAACTCCCTCAAGATTGTCAGCAATGCCTCCTGTACCACCAACTGCTTAGCACCCCTGGCCAAGGTTATCCATGACAACTTTGCCATTGTTGAGGGACTCATGACCACAGTTTATGCCACCACATCTACACAGAAGACTGTGGACCACCCCTCTGGGAAACTGTGGTGTGGGACATGGGAGATGCTCAGAACATCACCCCTGCATCCATTGGGG
Organism: Nannospalax galili; assembly: GCF_000622305.1. Taxonomy (NCBI): domain Eukaryota; kingdom Metazoa; phylum Chordata; class Mammalia; order Rodentia; family Spalacidae; genus Nannospalax; species Nannospalax galili. Next base: position 511,447 of record NW_008335971.1, on the reverse strand, counting down.
TTGTCAAGGCTGTGGGCAAGATCATGCCAGAACTAAATAGGAAACTCACTGGAATGACCTTCCATGTTCCCAGGCCCAATGTATCTGTCATGGATCTGACCTGCCGCCTGGAGAAAGCTGCTAAATATGATGACATCAAGAAGTTAGTGAAACAGGCATCCAATGGCCCCCTAAAGGGCCTCCTGGGCTATACTGAGGAGAAGGTTGTCTCCTGTGATTTAACAGCCATACCCACTCTTCTACCCTTGATGCTGGGGCTGGCATTGCCCTCAATGACCATTTTGTCAAGTTCATTTCCTGGTATGACAACGAATTTGGCTAAAGCAACAGAGTGGTTGCTGGTGGTTCATGATCCACATGGCCTCCAAGGAGTAAGAAGTCCTGAACAACCACTCACCTCAGGAAGAGGAAGAGAGAGGCCCTCAGCTGGGGCATCCCTGCCCCAACTCTGCCCCCAACACACTGAGTGTCTTCCTTCACAGTGTCTATCCTAGACCCCCAGAAGAAGGGGAGGGGCTTAGGGAGCCCTACTTTCATGAATAGCATCAGTAAAGTTCACTGCACCCACCCCTCCAAAAATATGAACTAATATTTTGAAATTTTTTGGATATATGTTGGTTAAAATATTCAGAATTTCTCAGTTTCATACAATTGGATTTTTTTAAACTATGGCAATATTTACAACATTCATTATGAAATTTACTGAGGTTATGATGATTAATTTCATATGTCTTCTCATGATATTTAGTAAACCAAGGAAACTGTTTCCCAAATTGTTGCATATGATTTTGAATTTAAAGATAATTTAAAGATATTTAGAAGAGATCTGGAGATATAGTTTAGTATGTAGAATGACCAACTCACATATATAAAACCCTGTGTTCTATCCACACCACAGCATAAAACCAGCGTGGTGGAGTGCTTTAATCCCAGCAACTGGTAAAGGCAGGAGGATGTGAAGTTAAAGGGCATTCCCAGCAATAGGAGAGTTTGACGCCAGGCTGGGATTCATAAGACCTTCTCTAACATAAAGGGAAAAATGTTCAGAAGATTTTAAACAAGTAATTTATTCATCTCTATCTTGACATTCCAAATGTCACATGCTCTCACAGGTTTTTGAACTTTGTGTCCCTTGGGACACATGCTACCCAAATTAGATATGGATGTGGCCCCAAATAATTCAAAAACATCCTTAAAATGCAAGGTGTTTATTTAATTATTTACACCATAAATCAGTTGTACAATTCTTGAATATAAACTTTATAGATGACAATGTCAGAGTCCTCATCTTGTCTTAATGTCAAAAGGGTGAACACATCCAAGTGAAGAATGTAAACCTGACTTCAGTGTCCTACTTCTTATTTTCTCCTATTGATTTTGTTCAAGAGAAAACTGCTACACTGAGTTAAGTGAGATTAAAGGTCAAGAAACTGCATAATTTTCCTGAAAGTAAACACTAATACATTATCTCACTGTTGTGAGTAAGGAGGCTTTAGTCTCCAAGGACAACCAAACCAAGAGAACACATACAGATAGCAATGTTTTAAGCCAATTTAATAGAGCAGAATTAAGGCTACTCTTCCTATAAGTTAATAAATACATGTTTAAGATGATTTCCTACTATCGTTTTGTGTGTATGTGATAAGTCTTTGGTATTTTAATATCTGAGTTAACAAATACACAATTCTAAAATACATTAAGATCAAAAATATGCAATTTGGTAGGCCTAGAGAACATAATAAAACAGTGATTTTTTTCCGTTTTGCATATTCTTAGTATTTATTAGTCATATGTTGATATTGAAGTTAGCATAAATGAAAGAAATAATTGACAATGCTATAGAAATGAAATATATTTTAACTGTATCTTCAAATGCATGTCCTTGTCATGATGGAAATATTTTTCAAGTTTTATTATTAAATTTAAATTGTGTTTGTGTGTGTGTGTGTGTGTGTGTGTGTGTGTGTGTGTTGGGGCATTTTCCCATGAGTGCAGGTGCCTGTGGAACCCAGTGGCATCGAATCCTCCAGAAACTATAGTGTTCCAAGCAATTGTGAGCTGTCTGATCTGATTCTTGGAAATTAAACTTGGGTACTCTGGAAGAGCAACAAGTGCTCATAACTTCTGAGACATCTATCCAGCTTGTTCTGATGGAAATTTAATGTCTAAATTAATAACAATAGGATTATTGAGTCTGCTGCTGATATCATGGTATGAAATGAAGGGAAAGTGAAACATTTGCATAGGTATTAGATACAGAGTATGAGGACTTTCACTGTGAACAGAACTGTAGGAGCCATCAAGGCAGGGAAGTGTGGATAGAGACAGGAACAACTCAATCCATGATGGCTGGAGCTATGCCAGGGGCTTTTAAGAGGATGTGAACCAGGAATGAGAGAGAGAGAGAAAGAGAGAGAGAGAGAGAGAGAGAGAGAGAGAGAGAGATGTCAAGATGTCAGTGAAGAGAAGCATTTTAAAATTCTAAGACCTTTCACTTGATTGGTAATGATATTGACTACCTATCAAATTCATACTCATCTGGCCACTCTAACATTTATTAAGCATTTTTCATTGGGCATTGTTGCTTAGGAGTAAAAGTAAGAACAAATAAATAGCACCTGACTTCATAGCACTTACAACTGAAGGTATTGAAGTGAAGTTAGTAATTAAAAATTAATTTTTTTTTGCCAGGTGTGGTGGCACACACCTTTAATTACAGCACTTGGGAGGCAGAGGCAGGCAGATCCTCTGTGAGTTTGGGGCCAGCCTGGTCTACAGAGTGAGTTCCAGGCAGCTGGAGCTACAGGGAGACCCTGTCTCAAAAAGAACAAGAAAAAAAATTAAAATTTGTTCTTGAAAACCAGAAAAGAAAAAAAAATTCTTCATGCTAAGAAATGCCAGTCTTTGGTTTGTTCTGGGGAACCAAAAAAGTTTTTGCAAATGGGATATGAAAAATGATTCCTGGGGGCTGGAGAGATGGCTCAGCAGTTAAGAATTATCACTATTCTTCTAGAAGAGTCAGGTTTGATTCCCAGCACCCACATGGCAGCTAACAACTGTGCATAACTCCAGTTCCAGGGGACCCTGTGGTTGCTGGCTGTGGCTGCTCTCCTCCAGCTATGGTCACTCTCCTACTCTCTCTGTTCCTCAGATCATTTGACTGGTCCGGACCCCAGGGCTGGTTAGGAGTCTGCACCATTCTGACTCAGGAGAACAGGTTCAGTGACACAGATGTGCTTTATTGCAGGAAGGCACAAGCTTATATAGGGGTAGTGGTCCAATCACAGCACAGCAAGTACGATACCTCATTAACATAACAGGTTTAGCATCCTATCACAGTATAGCAAGTAAGATACCTTATCAGCATAATAGACTTAGCATCCTATTAGCATAACAGACTTAACATCCTATCACAGAATAGCAGGTAGGATGCCTCATTAGCATAATGGGTTTCAGATTACAGAGCCTGGATTCCTGGAAACAACATGAACCTGACATTTTCAATATCTAAGTGTTGTGATTTGGAATTCCAAGGGTGGTGATTAGGGAGTGGTGAGCTCTAGGCTGCAGTCTCATGATCTACCAATGGGAGCAAATGTCACAAGGTGTTCCTTGTGGCTCCAGCTGTTGGGCAGTTGCCTTGGGCCTGCTGTGTGGTTGTCAATAACACTTTCCCCCTAGGCTCAAGCCTGTCTCCCACAGGATCCAACAGCCTCTTCTGGCTTCTGCAGCCTTTGCATCCCACGGGTGCACTTACATACATGCAGACAATACACTCATACACATAAAATAAAAGTAGTAAATAAAACATTTTATAAAAAAAGAAAGAAAACAAACTATAAAGTGGAAGATAATTTATATAAATGCAATTTCATATCCCACACATACAAGGAGATAGGATCTATCTGTGGAGATGGACCTAAGCCAACGTGGACAATGAATGATGAGAAAACAGAAAGAAAAGACTGACCATAGCAGAGGGAAGGCCATGTTTGGGACACTACAGTGATAGGGAGTTTGGATAACAGTCATACTTCTGTTATTTTCAGTAAAGGATTTGGACTAAGACTTATAATGACATTAAGATCCTTTGCCCAGGTTTGTTGTTTAGCTTATCTTTATTCACTCAGAAAATGTCAAATGTTTCAGATGTGGACTGTGGCAGTGATTCACACTCTCCAGAGATGGAGGCTGAAGGATGAGTTCAAGGTCAACTTTCACTATATCATAAGTTCAAGGCCAGCCTGAGCTTGGATAAATCAGACTCTGTCCCAATCAATCAATCAATCAATCAATCAATCAATCAATCAATCAACAAATCAATCAGTAATAAACTATAAATAAGTACAGAAGGGAAGAAAATAAGAAAATGCCAGTTGAATTTTTGTCCAGAAAATTTGAACCAATAACTCCACGAAAGCAGACAATAAAATTATAGGAACTATAGATAATTTTGTTGCTAAGATAATTCAAATGTCCCAGAAGAAAATACATCCCAATATTGATATTTGTACGATATCAATCCTAATTAAGAAATATGGTAAGATGAAGATTTATTCTATCTTAATTTTAAATATTTGAAAGAAATGAGAGTCAGATCATTTATACTTTCTTTATAATGACATTATTTAATAGTGTCATTTAAATCCGTTTTCATGCAATACCATTTTTCTGAAATGATTAGTTACATTATTTAACATTTCAATTGAGACATTGGTTAAATATAAAGGTCTAATTATTTTAATAAAGAGTATAAAGATTTGCTTGTACTCATTGAAATCCTTCACTAAGTTAATCATTTATAGACTCAGTATCTCTTATGATTTGTCAGAAAAACATTGATTATGAAACAAAGCTTAGATGTTGGTTTTACTTTCACTTAACTTTCATAGTGGAGCAATACTAATAAGAGCACATAACACAGGGGCTGGAGGATAGTCCAGTGTTTTAGAGTATTGGCTGTTCTCACAGAGGATCCCAGTTCAGTTCTCAGCACCCACAAGGTGACTAAAAATCTTTCATAACTCCAATTCTAGGGGATCCAGTGCTCTCTTCTGATCTCCATGGGCATTGCACAGCATGGATACACTTACATATATGCAGGCAAAACACTCACATACATAAAATAAACATAAATTTTAAAAATGTTTGGATTGGAGAGATGGCTCAAAGGTTAAGAGCATTGGCTATTCTTGCAGAAGATCCAGGCTCAGTTTCCAGCACCCACTCCCCCTTCTGACCTCCAGAGTCATTGCACGACGTGAGCACACTTACATATAGGCAATATGCATATACACATAATATAAAAAAGTAAATTAAAAAAAAAAGACACAGTGAAAAATGACAAATGGAGAATTTGCCCACATTGCATCATTATTAAACCCAGACCAATGAGTCTTTTGCTTTTTTAAATTTTGGCTTATCATATATTTGTAAGAAATTTGCCTTAGGGAAGAAAATGCTAAATAGAAAAGTTGGTATTTGATATACTCACATCATGTCTTTTTCTTGCCCCCTCTACTTACAAGCAAAATGGCATATGGAAGTGAATGATTTTATGTAGACAGAATATGATTAAATATTAAAAACCATTTTTTAAAGTTTTGTCAAAATGAGTAAATATGAGACAAAGCCACAACGGATTAAGAATGATTTTTTCCCATATATAATTTCATAAGACTCCTAATAGCCATGAGAATCCTGCTAAAGCAAATTAGAAATGAGATCACAGGAATTTCTTTGCATATCTAAGTGTTAATGTTTTCTTTCCCTAATGCCAAAAGAGTATTGTCAGTCATTATCAGTATCAGGTTTACTGGAGCAGCATTCACTGTTAAAAAAGAAATCAGTGACACGTGTGCATTTTCTGACCTCCCATCAACTGTGAGGCAGTCAATAGATATCTGAAATGAATTCAAAGAACCAGAAGTAAGACGAAAAGAAACAGAAGACAGCCCTTTGTCTCTGGGGAATTAGGAAGATCTCTGGAGAATCATGTATAGCGCTGTGAGGACCATCTTCCAAAAGCAAAACAAGGCTTCAGATGTCGGACTATGGCAAATTTCTACCACCCAGCCCTTCAGTGTAAAGACTGTGGTTTGGAGTAGGAAATCCCCTCCCATAATCTGGTTGAGTCTGAAATTCAAAACTTGGAGTTGTAAATATATTATCTATCCAACTTCTTATCACATTAGTAATTATGACAGTTTTAGGATCAGAGTCCAAGCTGAGGTTGACCACAGCATTTAACTCAAGTGCTGCATTTGGAATTGATCTACCTGCTCTAGAATTTAGCTTTGGAAAATTTAACCATCCTCTTATTTTCAAGTATACTGCATGGCTGTGGGACAGAAAAGGACAGGTATTATCTATCTGCAATTATCACTATACTCAATTACCTTCTTTAAAATCTATTTTTGTGTCTCTTTGGCAGCTCACACACATACCCCAGGAAGTTCCCAACTAATTCTCTTCCCTTTGAATCATTTACATTTTGGATAAATCCCACACAGGTGTAGTGGGAGATATGAAGTGTGATTAAGTAGAAAAATTTTAAATAATGACAATAGCAGATATTCTTTCTTCTTTAAATAAAGGAATGCATTCAGCCAATTGTTTTAAGGTCTTTTTCATCCTCATAAATTATTATTCTCAAAATAATTTTAAAATTATGTGACTAGTTTCTAGTATCTTTATTTGCATCATTTTAATAAAGGTATGAATTAATACATATACTTACGTAGGTGATGAATGACATAATGTTCACTTATATTTTATGTCACATCAAGCAAAACTCTTGCCTTAATTGTAGTTATATTTTTTTCTAAAGCATTGAAGAATGAGGAATTTACTCCAATTTATATTAAGCTGTTATCTGAACATTTTACTACAGCAAATATATAAATAATGCTTTTCAAAATCCCTTTTTTCACATCAGAATATTTTTTCTCATGTTCATAATCAGCTACTACTCTGACATTGTCAAAACTTGGTGCTTTTCAACATTTAAAACCTGTGACATTCCTGCTCACAATACATATAATTGGTTTCAAAAGAATTGATGCCCACTAGCAGGTATGATGGACTTAACACAAATGATTTGGTTCAAAGAATTCAAGTATCTATTTACAATTTTGTTTCTCACAATTTCCAGCTTATTATATTTACTTTAAACCCCTGGATCTTTGATGACCTTAGAAATACCTTTCTAGCTCACTCCAGCATTCTTTCTATTTTATGTTCATGTTTCCTAGCAATTTTGGCTAACATTTACCCAGTGAAGGACAATCCTATATGTGTAATCATTGATTCTTTCTGTTAAAACAGTGCTTCTTTCACCCTTTTCTAATCATACATGTGTATTTGTTCACGGAAACAAAATCAAAGCAGTTAAAATAGGAACTTAGCAAGGGTTCATAAATTTTTAGGTGATGCTTACAGATTCCATGAACCCAGTGTAAACATGACTCATAATTATGAAGTCCTTGATGAAAGATGAGAAGCTATGTATGGAGCTCCAGTGAAGGTTTTAGAACTACATAGGAAGAACACGACCCCTGAGGTGAGAGGGAGGTGAGCCCACACAAAGATCAGTGCTGAGTCAAGAGAATAGGGTAGAATTCTCTTCTTTTTTTTGTCTCTGAATCACAAACTTTTGTATAGGTTAGAAGAGTTAGTAGCAGAATATTAGAAATACTTATGACTGACCTACTATGTAACCGTGCAATAAATTTATATCGAGAGGTATGGAGGAAGTATTGCAAAATCATGTATGATTTTTCACTGTAAGCTAAAATGTTTCACTCTGCTATTTCTAATTAAATGTATTTTAGGATAAAGGTATCCTATCTGAAAATAAACTTTTGGTTCATAACTTACACAAATAATTTTGCAGCAGTTAGCACCTTTGAAGCCAGGTGTACTTGGTTATGTGTTGGGACAAAAATAGTCAGCTCCCCTGTAGAAGACTTCATGGATTGCATCATTGAGTGGGAATAGGATTGAATTTTTGATCAAATCCATTCATGGATTCCAATTTAATGGTATTAATTGAAAGTATTAGATAATGAGTGGTAGTATTTGAGGATACCATACTGGAGGGAGTAGGTCACTATGGACATATCCTTGCAGGGTATATTTTGCCTTTACTCACTCATCTCTCTCTTTGTATCCATTTCATGATGGTGTGAGGAAGGCAGTTAAACACATACACTCTGTCATAATGTTTCTGCCTTAGCACAGGAAGAAAATCAATGAAACTAAGTGACTGTAACAACTGAAACCATGAGTCAAACTCTTTCATATAAATTTTTTCTCTCACGTATCTGTTACAGAGACACAATCCAACCATAATTTCTTCACAGCTGTCTAATTTTAGAACTCTCATTTCTTCTCTTGGCTATGCATTTATTTATTTCCAAATGTTTTCTTTTTCCTTATAGGAGAAATGAGCTTAGAAAAGAATATTCCCCGAAGACTTGAGTTCTGCCTAACTCAATTTAAGTGGAAAATTCAAAGTACTGGGATATAAGGGGTCAATCTTCACTTACAAGTGTGTGTATGTGAGAGAAAGTGAGAAAACGGATACAGACACTGGAGATGGAAAGTTTTGTTTATTTGTGAGAGTTGGTCAGCACATTGTAAAGATGCCTGTAGGAATGACACTAAATATTTTTATGATTTACAAAATCTTTATTCTATAGGGCAGTGCAGCCCAGTGCATTTTTAATCCACAGAGCCACTGGAAAATCTACAAGGCTGTGTTAGCATGTACAAAGGGTGTTATATCTTAATGTATATAAACATTTGTCAAATTGTGCTATATAAATGTTTTTCATAATGTTCACTTACTGTGGTTCAAAGAAAAATATTTATCATCTCCCTGTGTTCTTTCATCATTCATATGCTTGTCTTCATAACACATAATCTAGACTCAAGGTATTCACTTAAAATTTTCTGCTTTGTGTTTTAAAATCATTTAATTATTAAGTAGTTATCTAATATTTTTAAATTCATTAAATATTCAGCCAAATTTCTCCCTTAAATAGCATTTAACATTGCTTGTGTCAACTATATTTTGTTGCAAGTGACTCCAAATGTTGTGGTTTAAAATGTTATTATCATTTCCTAGAACAAAGAAGTGACTGAAGAACTTTCTTCTGTGTGAAATCAGGATTTTCATAGAGGTTCAGTCATGATAAGGATTGAAAGGGTCTGGTACCAAGTATTTAATTCCCATAGCTGATGGCAATAGAATTTTTTTCTGATAACTCAATTTTGAATTATAGGTTTGAGTAGCCTTTAATATGATATATGAATTGTCCTAGACAAAAGGACAAAATAGGTGATGAAGGAATTGGATTATGCATTTTAACTTATGAACTGATGTCTAAAATTATCTACACTGTCTCTTCCATTTTGTGTTATTCATTAACTGTAAGTTACTAAGTCCAATCCATTCCCCAAGGAGGATAACCTAGACTACAAACAATTTTGTGCATATATTTGAAAAGCTACAATACCTTCCATGGGCCTCACTGGTATGTGATATCAATGTGACATACATGAGTGAGAAAAAATTGAAAATGTAGAGGTAAAAATTACACAAGGAAATGGGTCTTCTCTTGACTAACTACTATGCATTCCATGGTAACCTTATTTCAGTAACATGAAGCCCTTTATGGAGTTGCTGTAAGTATACTCCACCATTATCTAATTCTTTTCATTCCTTTTTGTAGAAAACATAGCATTCCCTCCCTGAAAATCTTGAACCTCTGATACAGGTTCATTTGGAATCTACAGCCATTAAGAGCACTTTTTAAAATATTGGCTTTCTTTTATTATTATTACTATTAATTTTACATGTATGAGTGCATATCATACATGTATGTGAATGCACCCATGTAGTGCAATGCAGAAGAGGTCAGAAGAGGGGGTTAGATTTCCTTGGATCTGGAGTTAAGGATGGTTCTTAACCACCATGTGGGTGCTGGGAATCGAACACATGTCCTCTGCTACAACAGTCAGTGCTCTTAACCGCTTAGCCATCTCTCCAGCCCCAGAATTGACTTTCTAAATTGTATGAGTCTTGCCATTGTTCTTTTTGATACACAGAATGGATTTGCTTAAATAAGTGCTTCTACTTCAGAAGGAATAAAATATATCAGTTTTCCTGGCAAACATAAACTACCACTTCAGAGCTCACTTTTGTCATTTGCAAGAGTCTTCTTGCCTTTACTCTTTTTTATGAAGCTACAAAAGGAAGAATTGGAAAAGAAACATAAGAAAATAAGTTACTTTTAAAAGAAAGTTACTGGGGCTGGAGAGATGTCTCAGTGGTTAGGAGCACTGACTGCTCTTGTAGAGGACCAAGGTTCGAGTCCCAACACCCACATGGTGGCTACAAACCATCCTTAACTCCAGTTTCAGGGGAATCCAAAGCACTCTTCTGACCTCTAAGGCATTGGATGACACGGATGCACTCAAATACATATAGGCAACACACTCATACACATAAAATAAAAATAAAATATATTTTAAAAGAAAGTTATTATTTAAAAGTAAGATAATTAAATTTCAGGCTTGGTACATATTTTCAAGTACTGCCTTTTACAACATCATTCCCTATAACATATAGCATGAAAATAGTTCAACCCAGTGCAACTAGGAGGTGTCTCTCTTTTCCGGTAACTAGAAACAGCAAATCTCCTCATGCACACTTCCTTGCTTTTGCTTCATTTTTTCTGTAAATCTGCTATGGTCATGGACAAAGGAAAGGAATATTGGGAAACTTTTCTTTCTACTTTTGTCCAAAATTTATAAATGAGATTTTTTTCCCATTTTTATTAATGTTGTATAGTATTCTCTGAATATGGGCAAGCATCCAGACCTTACCTAATTGTTAAGAATATTGGTAAAAATTTTGTCCAGAAAATAAAAAAAAAGAAATCTGGAAAATGTCACTAACATTATCAATTTTTTGTGTGTCATTGCTGGAGAGATGGTTCACTGGTTAGGAGCATGTGCTGTTCTTGATGAGTACCAGAGTTTGATTCCCCATACCTATGTATGGTAGCTCCTATATATAAATTGATTTGTGTGTGTAATTTCTGTTTCTATGACACAGTTTCACTGTACTACCCAGGTTACACCTGACCCCCAAGTCTTGAAAAAATCCAAGTGGCTGAGACAGCAGCCACACATCATGGAATTGTCTCAATGATATTAATTTCATGTTAATGTAGTCATGACAGAAAACAGTAATAGCTTCACAAATTCAGGCAATAAAACAATACTCCCCCTTCATAGCAGGTTAACTTCTCCTGGAGTACATATCACAGTAGGTCATGAAGGAGTTGAAGTAATATAATTTTAACTTCAATCTTTATAAGAGTTTCAAGAAATATAATCCTAAAATATGCCACCAGGGAATTCAGTAATCAAACTGAGGGCATTTGAGGAATAGGAAATGCTATACAAGCTTTCTCTACACTAACATTATACACACTGGGCCTCTGCTTTATAATATTCATTAGTGATGAGTTGTCAAATTCTGTGGGACATTTTAAAAATTGAAGGTTTAGTAACTGTGCCTATGATGCCAATTGACAGAAGGCAGATGAACAGGAGAAAACTTACAGTTAATCACATTCTCCTATCATAGAAGAAAGGAAAGATCATTCCAAAACTTAGTAATATATAGAAGTTCATATACCTTCTTCTTAGGGGAGGACAGTTATGGCAAGGCAACTTAGAGTAGTGTCAATGAATTGTGTGAAAGAATTGCTCTCAGAGGAAAAGTGATAGCCTTCGCAAAGTTTACCTGGAAGAGGTGTCAGATCTTTAGTCTCTTGTCTGGATATTAGTTAATATTCCAAGGTTGACAAGTGTGCTGGATAGCTTTAGTGTCAACTTGATACACCTGGGTTGAGGGAGCCTCAATCGGGAAATTGCCTCTATTGGACTGGCCTG
>NW_008335971.1:498028-498602 GCF_000622305.1 Nannospalax galili | reverse complement strand
CTCCCCAAGTTGGTATTGGTCAGAGTGTTTTGTCACAGCAATGAAGAACAAACTAAGACAACAAGGTACCTGGGAAGAGACTCAGGACTGCATTCCTTTTAGAGTATCTATCTTTAGGCTATATAAGAATGTACAGGAAAACCCCCCAATGGTATTTTTGTGAATACCATTACACAGATTCCAGCACAACTTCGGACATTGTCATATCAAATAAAAAAGCAAAGAAAAGTTTTTTTGTTAAGAAATTCAGTTTATTATTTTGGAGGCAATGTGTATCATTCTTCAACTGTTGCCTAGATAATGTGCACTTAGTATTGAGGGAAAAGGGAAAGCTCTCTACTTTTGACTCTATAGAGCATGAGCAAATTGATTTTCCATGCCTCTGATTGAAACCCTAGTCTATAACCTGAATTTCAAGTTACAATTTGTTTATTCGAACAAAGCTTTAACTTCAGAATTAGCCAATAGCATCTACATCAGCATATATATATATGTATATATATATGTACACACATTACACATTACATATATATGTGGATATGTACAAATAATACCAAGTAAGCATAACTGCTAT